>NC_134013.1:65567500-66167500 GCF_040712315.1 Castanea sativa
ACGCAGGTGATTTATCTCTAGTTGCAACTTCCGTGTCTCCTGATCGTGTGAGACGTGACTCCTTGTCCTTGAGTGACTCTATTCATTACGTTCTATGTGGTAAGACTCTACCATAACCCTTGGCGTACGTTGCCTATCTCTCCTTCGCTCCAAGTTGACGAACTGGTTTTCCCTTTATAAGCCAGCGAATTCCTCCCTATCTTGCCCCACATTAGCCATGATTACTCAAGACACACCTACAGTTCCTTGATCTCCCCACAGAAGGCGCCAATTGTAAGGACACAAAAACCAAACAGTACAAGCCCACTTAGAAAAGTAAGGTTTGTACAGTTCAACCAGACCCAAATCAATATATTTGTAAGAGAGAGTGGGTTGAACAACAAGGGAGGGCCTAGCTCGAGGATAAAAATAAGGAGGAAAGACTAAAAGTCGTAGATTAGGTATGTAAAATATCCTAATACAAGATTGCCCGAGAAGGCTGCTAATACACAAAAAGATACACTGTTCACTCTCTTCTCTCAATATTCTTATTCTAACACTCCTTTTTCTTATATTTCTGTCTGACCTCCCCTCTCTGAAATTTCCTATCTTTACCTAACAAAATTCTTATCGTGACACCTGTCCCTTGAACATTTGCTGAAGGTGGTAGAAAGAGATGCTTAGCTGTGAAGTACATTGTTCAGGTCACTTTCTCATCAATGCAGCTAATAAAGTTGTTGCCCACCATTTAATGCGAAGGCAACAAGTTACTTCTTGCTGGAAACTTCCCCTACCCTTCATGATTCTCTCTCCTCGCCCAGTCCTTCCCACTTGGAGCTCCTAAGAATCTCTTGTCTCTTCTTCTCCTCTCGTTGGGCGAATTCCCTCTTCGGGCATATGATGCCCCAACAACAACACTAACAGTCCAACAATCCCTTCCTCGGTCCTCGGGCCCCCACAGTGGTTTTGTATTATCAATTTTGCATGCATAATGTCCATATATAATACAAGTAGTGTGTGTTAAATATATCAACTCGATAAATTTGACCTGGTCCAACCTAATCTCGATATATCATATTGGTTTTCATGATATGATGGATTGGATGGATTGAAATTTTTTGTTAAAAGCTTGGTTGGTTTGGGTTTGGGTTGAAATTATTTTTATACAAGTAACTAGACTCCAACCATGCTATTAATAATTAATATATATATATAATTTTAAAAAAAATATTAGTTTGGTTTTATTTTGGATTTTGAGACTTTGTTTAAAGTTGTATGATTAATTTATTTTAGTATTTTGAGTATTAGTTTTGATAAAATTGGAAAATTATGCTCAATCAATTGTATAAATTATATTCATTTGTTTGATAATGGGTTTAAATAGTTGAATAAAAACCCACTTTTTTTTTATTAGATAGAACAAAATAGTCGACAACCAAGCCCAACTCATATCTATGGGTGACCCTAGAAGAGGGGCTAAATTAGTTTTCAAAACTATCATAGGTTAGGTTGGGTTGAAATTTTTGAATCTGAGGAGGTGGAATTTGGTTGAAAATACATACAATCGAATCCATACAAGCCCTTAAATATAAGGTATATCTTTTTTTTTTCTTCCTTTTTTTCGCAACATATAGGAATATTACATATGTTAATTTTTATTGTAATACTCCAAATTGATTGGATTATTGATTGAGTTTGTGTTGTGTCAGTATATGATGAGTCACACGGCAAGCATATATTGAGATGATCTAAACTTTATTAACGAATTACATCTTTGACCAACATAGTTGCTATTAGTGAGGAGTATTCTCCATCCATAATACACAATCCTAATAGTAAGTTGATGTAATTTCACATGTTGAAATTTAAAAATAAAAAAAAAAACTTTGGGATATATGTGAACTATCAAATAATTTTGAGGGCTTTTTATTTCCTACTATTGCACTCACTATAATTATATTTGTGGTGACAATTATTAGAATTTTTTTACTAAAAAAAATTATTTGCAAACATTCATTTCTAAATGCTATCCTAAAAAAAAACCAATGAGATTTTTTTTTTTTTGGGGGGTTCCCTTAAATGTAGTCTTCAAAAACAAAAGTGAAAAGACTAGGTTGCTTTTTAGTTTTCCATAAAAACACATGGTCAGGCACCAAGAGAGTCCACACGGAGAATTGAAGTGGTGTGCGATAATAACAAATACTGGGCTTCCGAATTCTTTTAGATGGATCAAGAGAAGTTAATAGGGCTGCTCATGTGCCTACCCAGACGGTCTTTAAAATCTGTTATGTCAGGATATTTTAGGCTTTATTGTGCCTTTGGAATTAGTTTTTTATTTATTTATTCAGCTTTTACCTTTTTTTCTAATTTTTTTTCAAAAATAATTATACTTTAACATACTTTCAAAAAAAGAAAAAACAATAAGAAGCTAAATAAAGTAATGTGAAACATACATTTACATACTTCTCTTGCTGAATTTTGTAAAAATCACTTTTGAGGAGGAGCCTGTTGGTAAGTTTGTTGTCTCCAGCTGTTTTGTATTGCTTCTTGTTTTGGTTTTGTGGAGAAAATTCTCCGGTTCATCAAAATAAATAAATAAATAATCTAGAACAAGAGAGAGAAAAATAAAAATAGTGAAAAAGACGAAGATTAAAGTTGTTAAAATTTCTTAAAACCCTTTATATATATATAATTTATATTAGATACTAATTGCATTTCAATTCTGTCTCAAGTGATTGCCAACTAATTTAATGTCAACTTTTTTTATATTTTATATTTTAGATGGACTTCAAATATTTGTGACAAGTGTCCTTTCCACTCCGTTTGTTTTGATGGAAAACTTTGTGTAAATATAATTTTTCATGTTTTCTAGTGTTTGGTAGCATAAAAAAATATTAGTCAAAGGAAAACTATATTTGGTCAACATAAAAAATATGGCTTATTTTTAGAGATTGTTTTCCATTAAATTTTTTTGGAAAACAATTATATCTTACAGGAAGCTAAATAAGGGAAGTTAAGAGGTTATTTTTCAACTCATTTAAAGTTACTACTAAACATTAGAAAATGAGGTAGTTTTATAGAAAATATTTTTTGAAAAATGACTCATTTTTTAGAAAACGTCATTACTGAAACAAACAGAGCGGTCTCTAATGTTAGGCAAGAAAAGTGTTAAGCCCACAAGTTTTTCATAACATTTTCACAAAAAATTCTAAGTTGTAAGTTGTTACTAATTCTAATTTGAACTCAACACTAAAATTACTTTTTTGTCTACCAATAACTGTTAATAAACAACTTGTCACCTAGCATTTGTTATAACATTATTGTAGATATAGCATTTCTCTTTCATACAAAGTGTCTTGATTTGTAGATTCATGAATCTAAGCTTAAAAAAACAAAAAAACAAAAACAAAAACAAAAAATAGTTAAGAGTTTTGTAATTCAATTGGTTAGCACATTATGGTGTTTTCAAGACATCCAAGGTTCTTATCCCTCTCCTTTATTGTAGCTATCAAATTATCAAATAAATAAATATATTATAATATTGGATACTTCTATGTAAAACTTTAGATGTGTAAACTTTTTTTTAATATAAAAAAGTAGTGCCCTAGCCTTTGCTTAGACTATTTTAAAGCCATCTAAACTACTTCTAGTGTGTGTGTGACCCCAAAAAAGTGATGTTTATGACATTTATTTCCATGAAATACAGTGCTTATTAGCATGATTAATGAGACAACTGAGCAGGGATTCAGAATTTGAAAAATCAATAAGCACAATCGTAATAATTTATTAATTAAAAAATGTATCATTTTGACAAATCTAACAAAATCAATTAATAATTGTGTAATATGTGGGGAACAAGTTATTTTATCTTGCCTTATTTATTTATTTATTTATTTCTGCATTGGCTTTTATCATCGATTTAATAGTAATTTTTTTATGGACGTAAAAGCATGTTGTAATTGACTAAATGCAAGAATTACTTTGTTTTGATTCCACGTTATATTCAAAATTCATATGTGCATGTACTGTTCCGACTTCCAATTGATGATCCATTTTAAGTTCAGGTCCAAAAAGGGAGGCGTCCTTAACAGTGATACACAAATATGGCCCATGCTTTCAAAGCAACAAAGACCAATTACTGGTTCTCAATCACACTGAAATCCTCCTTCAAGACCAATCCGAGTGAACTCAATCCACTCCATGTTCTCTAAGAACTCAGATGGCAACAAATTAAGAGATTCTCAAGCCACCACTCTTCCAGCTAAATCCGGTCTCACCATTGGCTTTGGTAACTACATTGTCACTGTTGGCCTTGGCACTTCCATAACAGATCAAACACTGGCATTTGACATTGTTAGGGACCTCACTTGGGCACAATGTGAACCATGCGCAGGATAGTGCTATAAGCAAGTAGACTTAATCTTTGACCCATCCAAATCCACATCCTACACCGACATTTCATGTCTTACACCCTTGTGCTCTCAAGTCACTTCTTTTATAGGTAAACCCTATAAATATAATCCCATTCAACAAAATAGAAAGGGTTGTGCTACTATCTCCACTCACTTCCTATTTTGGTAAATGAATTCAATCTTTTATTTTTAATAAATTTTACTTATTAAAATAAAATCCCTGTATTTTCTATCTAGAAAATACTAAAGACACAAAAAATTTCATAATTTTTTCTACAACTTGCTATGTGGATAGTTTTGAGAGGTGGTGTGGACCCATCATTTACCTTCACCACTTGCAACTTGCCACGTGGCAAATTATGACAAAAATTGTGAACTTTTTTGTGTCCTTAACATTACTCTTTTTCTCTAATCAACATCACAATAACATAACGAGGAATTTAGAATTTCCAAAGTTTGGTGATTTTGGCCTAAATTTGAGGATGTTTTCTTTTTTGGGATTTTTTTCGCTTCATTTTATGTAATGTTATTAAGTAACTAGATATAGGCTCCTCTAGTAAAATTAGTAGAATCCCAAGCATTATGCAAAAGGTAAGTTGGAGAAGTTCTTACCCAATTATTCAAAAAAAAAAATAGGGGAAATTACACTTTGCTCACCT
The DNA here is from genome assembly GCF_040712315.1 of Castanea sativa. NCBI lineage: Eukaryota > Viridiplantae > Streptophyta > Magnoliopsida > Fagales > Fagaceae > Castanea > Castanea sativa. The sequence goes on from NC_134013.1 coordinate 65,572,551, forward strand.
ATGGTTTGCCCAAAAAACATTTTGCTTACCTGTGGTTTAAAAATTGACACTTTACCCACCTGAGGTTAGCTCCGTTTGTCTTCTGTTACCCACCTCTGTTAAAAAAAATGGTAAATTTGTATTTTTGTTACCCTTTTATGTCTCTCTCCTCTCAAAAAATTAAATACTAAAAAATCAAGGGAAAAGAAGATCTAAAAGCTAGGTTTTCTAGAAATTAAAACCAAACTTTTACATCTTCTTTTCATGTATCAACTTTTAAATCTTCTATTTTAACACATTAAAAATTGAAATTATGCATCTTTATGGTGATGTTTTCCGGTTCCCAAAGTACAAATCTTTATTTGCTGCTGCCCTTGGTTTTGGCAACCAATTGTTCACTCTGTAAGGATCTATTTACTTTTATATATTTTTTAGATTCATGAAGCTTAGTTTATCACATCACTATCCTAAATACCCTCTTCATTCTTTGTTTGTATTTCCAGCACTGTCTTCGTTTTTATGCTTGTGTTGGTTGGTGTATTTTATCCATACAACCGAGGAGCTTTGTTTACTGCATTGGTAGTTATATATGCACTCATGTCTGGGATTGCAAGATACACATCATCCTCTTTCTATTGTTAGCTTGAAGGAAAGAACTGGGTTAATCTAGATGAATTCCTTCTGTGAATTTAGCTTAGGCTGTGGTGCTTCTTAGAGTAAGACCTGGTGAACTTAATTGATTTTTTTTTTTTTCATTCTTTGGTTTAGGTGAGGAAACACATAATTTCAATTTTTAATGTGTTAAAATAGAAGATCTAAAAGTTGATTCATGACAAGATGTAAAAGTTAGTTTTAATTTTTACAAAATCTAGTTTTTAGATCTTCTTTCCCCTTAATTTTTTTAGTTTTTATGTTTTGAGAGGAGAAAGACATAAAATGGTAATAAAAAGACAAATTTACTCATGTTTTTAACAGAAGTGGCTAACGGAAGATAACTGGAGCTAACCTCAGGTGGGTAAAGTACCAATTTTTAAACTACAGGTAGGCAAAATGTTTTTCAGACAAACCACATGTGGGCAAAATGTAATTTCCCTTATATTTTAAAATGTGAAAAAAAAAAATATAATTGTGTGTTTAATACGTGTATGTTTTAAAAAAAAAAAAAAAACTAACACGTACCATTAAAATTATTTTATTTTATTTGAAGAGAGAGAGAGAAACTCCCTCATTTTACCGTTACAGAGCCTCTCCTTCTCTCTTTTCTTTTCTCCCCTGCTCCTCTCTACACTTTTTCTTTGTGTCCTCAAAACCCACTGGATCATGTGCGTGATGCACCCAACAGTTTTTCCAAAAAGTGTGTCAGCTTCCTTTTAACACGCATGTATTCCATGTGGTGTGCACTATGCACTAGGAATCTCTGCTCTATTCGCATGTCAAAAGAGAATGAAAGCCCTTTCAAATATACCCAAAAAAAAAAAAATCATCCACAAAGAAATCCTAGCAATAGGACTGCAAATACCCAAACCAATAATGCCATTGTCTTGCTCAACCTAATCAATTTTTTTTTTCCTTTTAACTGGACATACATTTAGAAAAATATTGAAGTTAATATACAACATAATAATGATGAAGTTTCAAACTTTTATATATGAATTTGGCGTTTTTTATTTCTTATTTTTCATTATTGAAAATTTTTGTTTCAATCTTTGGGTCCTTAGATGAAATCACGGTTCCATTCCTTCCTAATATTAGGGCCTTCTCAGTTCTAACCATGTATGCTTAGGATTGTGCAGCTTAAAAGAACAAATATAGATGCTTCTTTTTCTATCTAAGGCAAGGAATGGAGTTTTTTTTTTTTTTTTTTTGTGTTCCTAGGCTTCTAGACTCTAGTAGTTCAATACAGAAAGATTAACTGATCGAGTAAGTAGATAAGTATGGACTATTTATAGAAAAAAAAAAAAAAGAAGATAAGTATAGACTATTTCCTAAATTAGGCCTCTGGTTCTTGGTCCCTATATATTAGAGTGGTCAAGCCATCAAAAAAAAAAAAAAGATTGGTCAAGCATGAACTACTTGAATGCCGCACCAATGGAGTTCGGGAGACTATTATTAACTGGGTTCTTGGCTTTATGTGTTCTAGGTGTGAGTGGTAAGGAGGTGCAACGCTCAGCTCCTTGTAAGTTTCCAGCAATCTACAACTTTGGTGACTCAAATTCAGACACTGGAGGAATATCAGCAGCATTTGATCCCATTATAGCACCATATGGTGATTCATTCTTTCATAAGCCTGCTGGAAGGGACTCAGATGGTCGGGTACTCATAGACTTCATAGGTACGTACATTTCTATATCACTCTACTTATCTTATCTATGGTAAATGCATAGATTCAGGACGGTAGTCTAATTTGAGTAATTGTATATATGCAGCTGAGCACCTAAGATTGCCATACTTGAGTGCATACTTGAATTCACTCGGAACAAGTTACCAGCATGGAGCAAATTTTGCCACTGGAGGATCAACTATTAGAAGGCAAAATGAAACCATATTTGAAAATGGCATTAGTCCATTCTCTCTTGACATCCAGATTGTGCAATTCCTGCAGTTCAAAGCACGCACCGCTGATCTCTACAACCAAGGTCATTCTCATTAAAAGAAAAAGGACTAATTGTTGTGTTTGGATGAGCTTATTTTCATCAGCTAATTTTGTTTGTTGGGACTTCCAGCCAAGACAAGAAACAATCTTCCCAGACCCCAGGACTTCTCCAAGGCTCTTTACACATTTGATATTGGTCAGAATGATCTTTCTGCTGGTTTTCGAAAGATGAGCTTCGACCAACTTCGTGCAGCATTGCCAGACATTGTCAATCAGTTAGCCACAGCAGTCCAAGTAAGTATCAAGATTACTAGGATTACTTGAAATAAGAAGATTGTTGTTAGAGACTGGCTCATATTCTGAAGGGAAAGTAACACTGATGTCTTTATATATATATATATATATATTGGCCTGTGCTGAATAATAGGTTGGGGTATGATATTATGATTAGGGTATATTGGGAAATTTAATGTGCAGTAAATACACTGTAAATCCGTTATTTTCTTATTGTGAATTTTTCCACTGCTCGCTCTTGTGCAGTAAATACACTGAAAAGACGTTGCCAAAGCACTTAAATTTCTGAGTTGATTCTCTTTTCTCTCTATTTTCTCTAACATTGCTAAGATCTGAAACATTGAACAATTGTGAGTTTTATTAAGCATGTCTTAATATGAAATGATTGTAATGGACTACTTGCAGCGCATATATCAACAAGGGGGGAGGACATTCTGGATACACAACACAGGGCCTATTGGATGCTTGCCTTTGAATTTTTTTTACAATCATAATCCACCGCCTGGCTATCTTGACCAGCAAGGCTGTGTCAAGGGTCAAAATGACATGGCTGTAGAGTTCAACAAGCAGCTCAAGGACAGGGTGATCAAACTAAGGGCAGAGCTCCCAGAAGCAGCAATAACATATGTGGATCTATATGCTGCAAAATATGGACTAATCAGCAATGCAAAGAATGAAGGTATTTATCATGATGTTCATCACATTACTTATCAGTTTACAAGCCTCTCAAGGTTTACCATGACACTCTTTTGAGCTTACAATTTTTGTTACTCTTAAGATATGGTACATTTTACTACTATTAATTAGTTTGATATTTTGTAAAAGAATACATGTGGCAAACCAAGATTAGTTTGTTGAGAATCCATACACAACCCCAAATTTTTGGGGCTTAAGTTTGGTTGTCATCGTCTTTTTTTTTTTATATCTAAAAAGAAATATACCTTTTAACGAAAGTAATATCAAAATGAAGTCAAAGCCGAGGAAAAAAGAGCACAAAAGCTCAAAAAGTATAATGTCACTTGCCATTCTGGCCTTTGTCTTCCTTGTGAAAAGACTGCATTTGGCTTTCTACCTTAAGGCCATTGTTACATTCATGTCAAAGGAAAGTGTCAAATGTGATGGCTATTACTGATGCTGTGATTCTGGGACAACTTGTTCTACATGAGTAACTTCTTTTACAGGATTTGTCGATCCCCTGAAGGTCTGCTGTGGGTATCATGTGAATTACGATCATGTCTGGTGTGGGTCAAAAGCAATTGTAAATGGAAGTGAGGTGTATGGTGCTTCTTGTGCTAATCCTTCACAGTATGTTAGCTGGGATGGTGTGCATTACTCTCAGGCTGCTAATCAGTGGTTTGCTAATCACATACTCAATGGTTCACTCTCAGACCCACCAATTCCAATTATCCAAGCATGTCAAAGGCATTAGTGTGATCACAACCATATGTCAAACATCATAAATTAGTACTAGTAGTTGCAGGCGTGGGACAGTTACAATTTTTTGTGTGGTGTTGATTTTTTTTTTTTTTTTTGTTCAGTAAAAAGTTTGGTACCTCTTCCAACTACACAATAGAGTCATCAACATAAAGAGCTTGCTTCATGCGGCCTTGTGTTGTCATATTAACTATTTTAAGTGCTTATATGAAAAAATATATATATGATCACTCTTGTTTGAGAATGGAGAGGACAATAATTTTTTTTATAAATGAATTTTTGCCATGGTATGTTGAATAACATATATATTGCAAAATGAGCTTCATTTCACATGTCAATAGATTAAAAAAAAATTCATGTGCTCATCTAAATCATTTAAAAGGTTAAAAGAATCATAGTTATAGCAATCCCCTAATTTCTATCTAACTTAAAAATTGGTTTTCAAATTCAAATTATATCATATAAAAACACTCAAATTGTGTAATTTACTCAAATTAAAATACTAATTTCAAATAAGGGGAAAAAAACATAAAGAAATATAATGTCACAAATCATTAAATTAAACAATTAAAAATAATATTAGTACTTTTTCCCATCTATATTTTTTAATAAATTTGAATTTAGAATAAGTAACCTCAATCCAAACATGTCTTTTCCTATTCTTAAGTAAGTGCACCAAAATGGACCAAAGTAGACCAAATGGACTGAGTAGACCGATTTGGACCAGATTAAACCAAAATAGACCAAGTCATTGGCCACATCACCCTTTTTTATTTATTGATTTGTTCTAATTTTTTATAATATTAAATATATTAACCACTTGACTTTGCACATTCAACTTGGATAGTTTTTTTTTTTCTAATAATATCTTAGACAGTTTAGTATATTTAATATTATCAAAAAATTAAAGTAACAAATCAATAATAAAAAATGGTGACTTGGCCAATAATGTAGCTCTACATGAACGTCATAATATTAAATGCTACACTAAATTTTAGATATTATATAGATATATAGATGGGCAGAGCTTGTGTCCAGTGAAATTTTCATTGGACACGACAGGATTCGAACACGTGTCAAAGAGTGGACACTATCTGTAATCCAAGTGTCCAGTGAAGCTCTTGGACACGTGTTCGAATCCTACCGTGTCCAGTGAAAACTTTCACCGGACACAAGCCGCACCCTATATAGATAGGTGTATCAAGATCTTTTCCATGTAAGAGTGTAAAGGGAGTTTCCATACCTAATACACTTGGTACTTTACCATGATACGGTAAAGTGAGACCCCATTGATTCTACTATATGGCGGTCTTTCCTGGAGTATTAGGTATATTTCGAGGACAAGACATTGTCTAATTATGCAATGGTTAGGTAAATATTTTGAGAATTCCAGTTTTCCAAATCCACCACCTCCATCACTTTGCAAAGCTCAAATTTTATGCTTGTAATTCTACCAATTTCTTGAATCTTTGGAATCAATCAAAGACTATTGATTTATACCTTAAAGTATACATCCATGTGTATATTAAGGACACATAGTATCAAAAAAATTGGACAGAAGTAATTGGTGCCATGCACCATAGATCACAATGTATCTTCTGTAGTGGAAAATCACTCTGTGCCTTGTCAACAAGATAAGTTTACAAGTTTTAACCATCTAACTTCAAAAAATGGATTTTTGCTTAAGAAAGGAAATAATTTTTGTATAGGGTGTCCTGACTGTTGGTGCCAAATCTTCTCTAAGGCTTTCATTTGCAGAGAACAAAGCACATGCTTCCTCCCACATGCAAAGACCACCTTTTCCATGACCATGAGGGGTCTTCCATGTTTTCTCATCTCTAATCACAAAGCCATTAGATGAGAAAATGGTGACACAAAATAAGTTATCAATAAGTTTTCCAACAGAAAGCAAATTCTTTGTAATATTCAACACCAACAGAACATTTTTAAGATCCTGTAATCCATATGGAGTAGATATAGACATATTTCCAACATGAGTGATTTTATACTCTTCTCGTCACAAATAATAGTTACATCTGAACCTCAATAAGGGTAAAGTGAGTGGAGTTTACCCAAGTCATTAGTCATGAGAGGTTGTACCTGACCTAGGAATCCATTCAAGATCTTGTGGATCAGAGAAAGACATTACTGTCATGGCTTATGGGGATCTCTTCATCTTGATAGGCATGATTGTATCTATTTCAAAAACTGATAGCTTTATGTCCCGGTTTCTCACATATTTGATGTATAACAATCACCTTTTGCTTTTGAGCATTGTGATTCAGCTGTTGAGCACGTTGTTGTGTTTGTCCAACTAGTCTTTTCGAGGTACCTAAGAAGTAGGTTGTCGAGCCCAAGTGTAGTGAGATTGAGTAAAGCCATGTCCTTTGGAGCATTGTGATTCAGCTGTTACATTGTTGTGTTTGTCCAACTAATCTTTTCAAGGTGCCTCAAGAAGTAGGCTGTTGAGCCCAACTGTAGTGAGATTGAGTAAAGCTGTCCATTTGGATTCAAGTTGCCACCTTCATGATATCCTTCACTACGACTGTTTGAAGACCGTCGACCTCTATTTTGACATTGAGTAAACAATGCTTTATTTTCATTCAAGCTGCGATTTTCTTGTCTTCTCTCACAGATTGACAAGAGATTAACAAACTATTCAAAAGATGGTAAAGGAGATCTTACCTGCATGGCTATGACAAGGTTATCATACTTGCTTCCAAGTCCATTGAGGGCCCAATAGACTTCGTCTGCATCATCGACAGGTTTGTGTATAGCAGCTAGTTCATCACAGATGACCTTGAAGGCTTCAATACATAAAGATATTCATCTAGGGAACGATAATTCTCTATAACTAAATCTAATTTGTTTTTTGTTACTAATCAAAAAAACTAAATCTAATTTGTTTATGCCAGTAGAAACTATCAGAAAGCCAATAAACTCAAGATCACTCCATAATCTAAATATCATCAAGACATAAGAGAATTCTCCACGTGAATCAAGTAGCATGCATAATAAGCCATGTAATAATACAAAATAATGTGACAGAAAAGATAACATTGAAGTATCTAAACAGAATTTTGACATTGAGTGGATTGGAGTCAATTAAAAGAGAGTTACCTTTGGCCACCACCCTCATCATCATCACTCAATTCCTCATCTAGTACTTCAAATCTGCACATAGAGTTACTTCTTCATAATAAATATGGGTGACATGTAAGTCATGGAGAACTCCAAGACTGCAAATAAATACATGCAGAAAGTTGATATCTTAAACACCAGATCGCACCTCCATTGAAATTTATGGAACAACATCATCAAAGAGAATTTTATAAAACCGTTTTCTTTCTTCTGGGTCAAACAGACCTCCTAACTTGTCTCCCTGGTCATCATTTTCAGAAATTTCAGAGTTTCTATCCTTGCTTTTGTTTAATCTACCCAAAACCATGTCTTTCTTTCTCTTCTCTAAATTCACCAAATAGTGCCTCTTATTATATTCATGAAGTCCCTCCTGCATCAGCTCCCCAAATTTTTCCTTCACAACAACGAGAGGATCTTTATCTATTAGTTCTGACCCATTATATCCCTCTCTAAGAAGTACAGTATATATTTGATACTTATTTGAAACATAAAATATGCCAGGGTGCTTAAGCAGCAGAACATTCAATTTCTCTGGCATGCCAAACTCTCTCCTAAAATGGCCTAGCTTCACTATTGACACTTTCTTCCACAGTGTCAAAGACAATAACTCGTGCACCAAGCCCACAGTCCTCTTCTCTGACTCCTTTGATCCCTCCAATAAACCTCTGGGGCCCAAGTAGGGTGAAATATAAGGAGATGCATTAAATTCATGAAACCTTTCCCATGACTTCACCCAAGTTGAGGGCAATGAACATGAAAAACATGGCTGAGAACCATGCTTCCGAGCAGAGGCTTCAATTGTGGAAACTGCTAGATCAGGGTTCCAAGAAACCAGTTCAATTTCCATTGAACTCCGTCTACTGCTATGATTAACTATCCGGAACATATCTGAGTACTTCGGCACAATTCTGATTAGATAGTCATCTGGAAAACCAAAGTTCCTCTTTAATTCATTAAGTTTCATAACATTGAGTCTATGATTCAAGCTCATCATAAGCAACTTTGCCAATCTATCAACAAATATCGGTTCCTGATTATCTTTGACAGATTCTTCCTCTTCTATCAAAAACATCATCCGTTTTGTTAGCCGACAATAGTACTCATCGCCAACAAGATAAACTTCAAAGCAGCATGGGTATTTTTTAAGCCAATTTAGAGCTTTTCCTTGGAGATCAAGGGTCTTGAATTTCTTCTGTAGGAATTTCACAGATGCTGCCTGGTTTGGGCATCGAAGAATTATGTTCTTGATCTGATTATTGACTATCCATCGACGATTTCTAGACAGAGCCGATTCTAGATCTGGATCCTTTTTCATTGACCATAGTGAAAAGTTTCGAATAAAGTACTGAAGGGGCAGTGGAGCATGCACTCGATGATTACTATAATTAAGGTTTTGCAGAAGCATTTTAATCACCATTTTGCAGTTCTTTATACGCACCTCTTCAATATCTAGCAAGAATATATAACCCCTGAGAATGCAAATGAAAACCCAATAACTAAAATTTTGCTAGGAAAAATAGTAATATGTTTCCATTTGCTTATATATACAGTAAAAGGGTGACTTATCAAAAATATACAGTAAAATGGTTCAAAAGAAATTGGGGTTATTATATATAAATAAAATAAAAAAAGGTTGAAAATAATTATCCTATGCAAATTAAGGAAAAAAAATTGCAAGTGATTTCAAATCCCATTACAAGCTCTTCCCACCTCCATTAACAATCATATAGTAGATTCCAATTTTTTTTTTTTTTTTTTTTGGGCCTTTCAGGTGAATTTCTTTTAAACAATCCACATCAAATATAACCCAAAGAATGCAAATGAGAACCTAGAAATACTAAAGCTAAACAACCAAAACATTGCAAGGAAAACAGTTCTTTTTTAATCAGTGAGCTATGCACTTACCCAGTGGGTCTCAAACCCACAACCTCACCCTTCATCCATTATAATGAAATGAGAAAGTGCCATTTGAGGTATAGCTCATTGGCCAAGGAAAATAGCAATATGTTTTCCATTTGCTTATAAATACAGTAAACTAGTCGGAGAGAAAATGGGGTTTCTATAAACACAAAATGATGGGTGGAAAACTATAATTCTATGCAAATTTCAAGCAGGAAAAAAACAATTGAAAGTAATGACAAGTAAAATCCAATACAAGCTTTTCCTACCTGCATTAACAACTATATATAGAAGCTTCCAAGATTTTTTTTTTTTTTTTTGTTCTTTTGGATGAAATATTTGAGAACTATCCACATAAAAGGATTCTGTGTATGTAATCTTGATAGCACTGATATGGGTATTGTGCATAGCATAGGACTCATTGATACAACCCCACTAATCTAAATTTCATATCTAGCATCCTAGTGAAAAAGGAGAAGCATAAAAATAAAATTATGAATATACTAATTTGAATCCAAATTCACAAAAACAAAAAGAAAGAAAGAAACTTTAATGTAGTTTTGCTAAATGTAATTTAAATAGAGAAATTAGGGGGTGTTACCGAATGTTAAGGTGTGAAGAACTATGAAGAAAGCCCTCACTGTGCAATTTGCTGAACTGGGTTGGACTCGATTGGGTTGAGTTGGGACAGAAAAGGAGCTTTGCCAAATGCGAATTATTATGTATGAAGGGCCAAATAAAAAACAGAGCAGAACGATTTTATCAAGGACAAGAATTTGGATGAAACAATAGAAACCAAAAAAAAGCTGTGTGTGTGTGTGTGTGTGTGTGTGTGTGTGTGGAAGTCTACAAAAGAGAGTGTTGGGGTCAGAACTCCGAACTCGGACTTTGCATTCATTTCAATACATGGGTAGTGTTATTGTTGTACTTGTTTTTGTTTTTTTCTTTTAAGGTGAAATTTTTTTTTTTTTTATTCAAGTCCCTAATTAAGTAAAATTTAATCTTATAATTTTAAGAATAGTTATTTTATAACGTAATTACGCGTAAAGAATTTTTATAAAGAAGAGCCTTTTGAATTTATGAAAAAAAATATCCTTTGAACTTTATTTATCCCTAAAATTTGTATGATTTTAGTTTTCTATCCTTAAACTTTAGAAAGTTTTTCACCCTTAAACTTTTGAAATTTGCATACTTTCTAAGTGTATATCCTTACACTTCTAAAAAAAAAATCATCCCTATTCTTTTTATATATTTCTGTCCTTATTTTTATTCCTAAATTAATGGGAAAAAATGTTTCTTAAAAATTTTTAGGGACAAAACAAAAATCATGCAAATTCCAAAGACAAAAATAATATTTTAACCTAATTTTATTATTGCACCAAAAAGGATGGTCAAGCTCAGTGCAAAATTTGCTCGGTAAACTGCTCAAGATTTCCCCATGGTTTAGTCAAAGGGATAACCACCAAGTTAATATTTTAACCTACTTTTATTATTGCGCCAAAAAGGATGAGCGAGTTCAGTGCAAAATTTGCTCAATAAACTGCTCAAGATTCCTTGTGATTTAGTAAAAGGGGTAACTACCAAGTTGGTCTCCTCTGACCTAATAAGAATGGTTATCCTTAAGACCAATCAAATTAAACCTAAGATTTTTTATAGAAAAATAATAATACTAATACTAATAATAATAAATTTCTTTTCCCCTCACTATTTTTACCCATATACTATTGAGAGGGGGGAACTGTCCTTAAAATTTGTGAGGGACAAAAAAAATTAATGCAAATTCCAAGGATGAAAAAAAAAATTTAACCCAGTTTTGTTGGTTTAAAATCAAACCTCGAACTTTTAAAAAACATATCAATTTAAACCCCTAATCAAAACCAAAAAGTTCATATTTAAATCGATATTATTTTGGAAATGTAATATTAAATTTGAAAGTAACAAAAAATATAAGGTTTAACTTGTAATAATCTTAAACTTAAATGTTTGAGTTGAAAATTTTCAAACTATATGATTTGATTTGAAACTACATTACCCCTATAATATAAGGTTTAAAATGTATATTATGTTTCTAAGAAAGCCTTTTTTTCCTTTTTTTTGAGAAGAATCTTTCTAAGAAAGCTATAACACATTTTTACACAGTTTGGAATAATTTTTATTTTAACATGAGGTGTACAGCAATTTCACTCCCACGCCTTCAAGTAGGTGAATCAATCCACCACCGTACACCCTTGGTGCGGTGGCCACTTCACAAGTATGAGTGCTTATAGGGTGTGGGGGGCAAAGGCTGGAGTTCAAGTTTCCAGAAGAGAGCTTCACACACATATACACTTAGATTAGGATAGAGTAGAAATTCTATCTTGTAAAAAATAAAAATAAAAAGTAGGTGAATCAATCCACTCAAAATATGAAAATACCATAATAGTCACAAAGCAAAGCTAAGCATCTAATTTCATCATTAGTTTCAGGTTTGTCTCATAAAATTATGTATTTTATATTTTCAACTTTCCTTATATAGTCTACACCCACGAAACCTCCTCCCAATACAGTCCTCATTGCTAATCTTACCCCTCATTCACAAAAATACTGTAGAAATTATTTAATGGAATAAAAAATAAACTTCTACAAAAAAAATAATAATAATAATAATAATAAATTAGTGCTAATCAAAATAAACTTTAGCTACCTTACCAATATTGTAAGAACCAACATTAAACTTCAAAACTCAAATTGCAAAAATATTGATTTCTAGCTACCTTACCAATATTGTAAGAAGCAACATTAAAGTTCAAAACTCAAATTGCAAACATATTGATTTCGTCCCTAAAATTTACACAGTTCTTTCTCATTTATGAACTTCTTGTTCTTAAACTCGAAATTTTTTTTTTTTATCCCTACACCATTTAAAAAGATCTTTTTTTGTCCCTTAACTTTAAAAATAACTTTCGTAAACAATAATTGCATACCACTTGTTCACCTCTAGCATACCCTTTTTTTTTCTTTTTAAATGTAATGGTTCATGTCAGATTCTCTAATGCTAAAAATAGTACCACTTGGTTCGAGATGTAAGATAAAAGTTACCGGGAATGGACGGAAGAACAGAAAGTCTATGGTTTCAAAAGTAGAGAGAGAGAGAGAGGGAGAGAGTAACAAGGAATAAATTTTCCTTCTATATAACATAGAAAAGTAACAGAAGATAGTATTACATTAACGCCTCCAAATGACCAAAAGAGGAACATAATGAGGCATGTCAATGTTCAGGTTCACAATGCTACATAACACTTGAGATTTATACATGGCTATAAACAGCATGAATTCATTGACGAGGTTCCTCAGGCAGAGGTACCACCTTTTGGAAGGGTACCGTCCTTTGCGGCAATGCTCCATTTTCCTCATCATCGTCAAATTCCAGTAAATAACTGCCCAACCAAAACATGAAATACCATATTATTAACATAATATAAATAACTTACTAGAGTGAAAATTCCTCAGGTTTCAATCTACAGAAGATTGATACATTTGGAACCACATGGCGAAGTCATCATTCTTCTGCATCTTCCTTACATGAAGAGATGACTTTGCTAAAGAAATTAAGCCTATTTGTTTCCTAAAAAAATGTTAAACAATCAATTTTTTTTCTCATATGTTTATCATTTCAGTGACTAACGAAATCAAATTGCATAAGCTATGGTATTAGAAACTGTGCGCCATAACCTACAAGAAACTACTAAAGCAAATTGAGGTCTTTTTTTTTTTTTTTTTTTTGGTTGGGTTCCCAAAAGGCAAAAAATTGTATGCACTCTTTCCAAAATAATACACTGATGATAAAAGACAAAGAATAATATCACTTACTCATCCGTCTTCCTCTGGATATATTTTGAAACGTTGACAGAAGGCCACGACATGCAAAATTACGACTAGTAGTTAGATTCACCAAACTCTCAGGCACATTTAAAAGGAGTGTAAGAATCTATAGAATATTGGAATTCACAGGAAATGTAATAACTTCTGTTCAAGTAAAGAAAATAGATAGAATTGTCACCTTGCGATGGACATTTACAACAGTTGCCTTATAAAGTGCAGTCGTTCCTGGATAGACAGCCAAAACTTGACTTCCAGTAGGGAAATCTTGGACGTTACTAAGATCATTTTTCTTGGGGAAAGGAATTATTCTTGACATGGGCAGCTTGTACTTTCTAAGAGCAGCAAGGAAAAAAGAAAAAAGAAAGTCAATCTCAGATGAAAATAGTTCAATTACATAGAAAAGTAAAATAAAAAAAGTAAACCATATTATTCCTCCACACAACTAACAGTAGGACAACCAGCACTCATCATTACTTGCCAAAGAAAAAAAAATGATAAGAAAAAGCAACACTCAGCATCTCTGGCCAAATCCAGCTCACCACAAACCATGTAAGTTTCAATCATAAATCTGAAAGACTTATCCACATTCTTTACATATTTTTAATAAAGAAAGTCGCATCTAGCAATCACCAACACATAAGGACTCTTCATAACAAACCGGCCAGCTTAAAGTCCAATTTAAATCAGGGTAAAAGGATAAGCAATTTTGACACAACAGAGTACTGGTCACAAAGGAGCATCAAGAAAAAAGAAAAGGGGGGTGGGGGGGGTTGTTTACAAAAAATTGGAAAAAGCTTTTCTTTTTTCTTTTTCATATTCCTTTCTCTCTCTCTCCCTATGTTTCCTTGGTGGAAAAGATGCAGTCAAAAGTCATACAACCCTTAGAAACAGTATGATGTCCAATAAAATTAAGCCTCTTAGATGTAGTTTAATGCCAGTAGAAACTATCTGTAAGCCAATAAACCCCAGATCACTCTATAACCTAAAACCATTAAGATGTAAGAGAATTCTCAATGAGTCAAGTAGCATGCATAGTTAAGCCAAGTAATTATACAAAATTAGGGAAATAGAAAGATAACATAGAAGTATCTAAATAGAATATAACATTGGGCAGTCAAATTGGAGTCAGAAAAAGACAGTTACCTTTGGCCGCCACCCTCATCATCATCACCCGGTTCCTCATCTAGGACTTCAAATCTGCAATTAGAGTTGCTTCTTCATAAATCAGGAATAAAGTAATCTCTGAAGGTAAAATAATTTTTATTTAAAAAAAAAAAAAAGACCTAGGATAGTGATGCAGGCAGTACAATCAGAATTATTTTAGACTTCATTATTCAAGAATTTTTCTTATTTGAGATACCATTTTTCATTTTTGAATTTGAATTTGGGCTTTAAAGTAGAGATGCAGGGAGCAAAACCAACATAATTTAAGAATCTATTATTTCTTTTTCTTTTTCTTTTTTTTCTTATTTAAATACCATATTTCATTTTAGAATTTTGAACTAGATGTTTTGTTATCCATTTTCTACCTACCCATTCTGCATCAAGAAGAATATTCCTTAACCCTTTGTTCCATCACTAATTACTGGCAACACAAGATAAATGCAGTAACTTTTTCTAGGGTAAAAATAAAACCAAGCAGATCACAAACAGTATGATATTATCTCCACAACAAGCTCATTCAAGTTTGTATGTTAACCAATCTAGACTAACCCTTATGGTATCATTCCTCAATGACTCAGCCTCAAGCAGTCAAGTTCTACTTGGGCATGTGAAATATGGAGCATATAATATTTCCGAGTTAGACGGTTATATTCATTTGGCATGTGTTTAAATGGTTATACATTGCACCTAATCAATAGAAAAGCTGCATCTCCTCCATGCCTTAATTCATTCCAAAATAAGTTCATAGCCTAAGCTTCAACTTGATGTTGAGCCAGGAAATTGAATTGGTGCCACAATCAAATTTGATGGATAAATGGGAAAGTCATAAGATAAGCTTGGCTCTTTCTTTTCTTTTTTTCTTTTTCTTTCTTGAGCTAGCTTCAAGCTCAAACAACACAATTATCATTTGATGAGCTGGCTTAAATTCATGATGATCTTGAAGAAGCGCTTTAATTAAGTTAAAATAATGACATGATGATGTCCAATTTACAGGAACTAAACTTACTCTCTTGTCTCCTTATCAAAATGCAGAACTTTTACAACGAACCACTCATCCTTATCAGCCTCATCTAGTCTGACTCTAGCTGCTACCTGATATAACAATTCACATCAATAAAACAGAACTGCACAAAAAACCATTCAAGTGAAATAATTTGTTCACCAAAAGAATTAATTAGTTGGATGTGCTATCCATAAAGAAATCATGCATGATTAAAAAATATATCATAATATACCTGTTCACCCTTTAAATTAGAACAAGCCTCAAGTTGACTTCTCATAGTAGTGGAAATCCTTGAAATATCTGAATCATTCTTCATTCTTTTCCTTTTCTGATCATTTCCTTCTGTAATTTATGTATTGTCAGCCAAATGAACTAAGTATCTAATTCCATAAAGCAAGACAAGCATCTCGTTGGATCAGCCATGAAAATGCATTTTACTGGCTTCATGTTTTATATTCACAAGCAAAGCTGTACAAGTTGATGACACTTAAATGCTAATTTATGTGCCTTTTTAAAACTTATTTGTGAGAAGTTTTGCACGTCAACCACCAAAACTTGATAACATGCCATATCCATTGTTGTTGATGCAACTATCTACCACAATGTATAGCTGACACAGTCAATGATTAGCAACAGGATTGCAGAGTAATTTTGAAAACTGAAAAATATGCTTCAATTAACTAATTAAAATATTTAAGTTATTAGTTTGTCATGAAATGCCCAGCATTAAATTAAAGAGTGCTGTTTAAGATGGCTAATCTTGAAGTTCTTGGCATTTGATCCCCTTTAGAGAACTAAATGGAAATCCAAAGACTACAGGTAATCTAAAGACTAAAAGTAATTAAAAATAACATAACCTTTTTTTTAAATGCAAAAGTACACATGAGAATAACTAAGTTCCTGCTGTGAATCAGGAGAATTGCAATCTGATACGCACACAAGTTCTTTTTATCTCAACAATAGGCATACATGCTTATCTACACTCCAATTTCTTCCCATCAAAGTCCAAATGCATAACTCTACATGGCTAGTAGAATATGTATTGGAAAGTAGCCATAAAAGAAAGATGAAAGTAACAAAAAAAAAACCACTTTGTAAACTCTAAACATGAAAGCTTGATTACAAGGTTACAGATGCATAACTCCTTATGGCTAGTAAAATATGCATTAGAACGTAAATTAAAAACAAACCAAGGCTAGGGACATTTATCAGATGGTTATTATTATTGAAAACTGTTTTATTCATATAAGCTACTTATCACTGAAAACCTTAAAAAAGAAACCTTGATCAAAAGCTTTCAGCATTCATTAATGTGTCCATAATGACCAATCTTATAGTTCAAAGATTCTATTACAAACCCATTCTTCTTTTTGGTTGTCCTGGAGGCCCGGAAGGAAGCAGAGCATCAAGTTGATCTAACAACATGGTGGAAACGCTGCAGCCAAGTACAATACTGAGAATCATATATGGTGCAAAATACATTTCTTAAAAAAAAATTTAAATTAAAAAAAAAAAAAGGAAAGCAAGTAGAAGATATCAACTTTATAAAAGTTATAGAACGGACATAATCCCAAAACAAAAATTGGACGTACGTTACTTCAGCCTCTGACAGTTCTTTTGCTTGAGAATACAAAATTTTCAACTTAGTTAATGAATTATCCCCAGGCTTCTCAACCACCTCAGGAGCTGCAACAAAATACAACAAAAGATATAAAAACCAACTACAAAAGAAAACAGAACTAGAGTGTCATGGAAGAATATTGGATCACATTGTAGTTTACTGCTGGAGACATTGGGATGTAGTGGTGGGATTTAGTTGCATGGCTATCAATGACAATAGTGGTGGTGCAATAGGTAAATGGCGGAAATTGAGATGATAATAGTGATGTATGGGGGTCAAGATAATAGTAGCAGTGGGTTAGTGATGGTGGCAACAACGGTCTTAAGGACTAGCAAAAAGATGGTGGAAAGGTTGTAGTTCTCAACTAGAAGTGGAGTACTAGTGTAATAGTTAAGGCAACGGTGACTGCAGTGAAAGAGGATTATAGTGGTGGCAGTGGTGTTGTCAATTAGTAGCTTTAGATAATTAATAAATACGAATCTTCATAAAGTATATAAGCTATGTTAGCTTAATGTAAATAATTCTTTTTTTTTAAATAGGTAAGATAAGATATCATTAAAAAAGACTATGACATGGCAAAAACATGAGGTAGCCACAAAAATACAAAAGAGACATAAAACTATGTACAATAAGAAAGGGGCCCTAAAAACATCGGGAGGGACTCAATAGATGTGAGTCCCCAAATCTGCAACCAATCAAACAAAGTCCCTATAAAAAACTCAAGAAGTTGCTCCCTCGAGTATTCCATATCCTCAAAGGTATGCTTGTTTCTCTCCCTCCAAATACACCACATCAAACACAATGGTATCAAATTCCAAATATTTGAAGAATGCTTCACCAGCCAATTCCTCCACCTGAGCAAAAGATCACTCACCCTCTCTGGAATCACTTATGCAACCCCAAAAGATTTAAAAACAAAATTCCACAACCAGCAAGCCTCCCCACAATGAAGTAAAAGATGTTCCACCGATTCCCCATCACATCTGCATATGCAACACAAATCTACTAAATAAAAGCCTCTCCTCCTTAAATTATCAGCAGTGAGAATCTTTCCACAAGCCACTGTCCAAACAAAAAAAAGGAAACTCTCCAGGGAGCCTTAACCCCCCAAATTGCTTTCCAAGGGAAGATAACAAAGGATGATGCCCTCAGCCCACAATAAAAAGACCCAATCTCAAACTCCCCTTTCTTCCTCAACTTCCACCTCATCTAATCTCCAACCTCATCAGAAGGAATATGGGTCTCAAAGATGTGAGTAAAAGTTGCCACTGCATCTAGTTTTTGATCATTCATGGAGTTATTTTGGCATCAAACAACCATTTAGTTAGCATTGGAGCTTTGGCAATGCTTGCTTGAGGGGGAAAAAAGGTGGGTAACAGAAAAGGGAAGGAGGAAAGTGGCTATTCTTTGTGTAATCGGGTGGAGAAGGGGAAGAAGGGTGACAGATTGCATGAAGTCTACTCCCTCCAGGGCCCTCCAACTTGGAGACAAGGTAGGAACAGGCAAGAAAAAGAGTGTGTTTCAGTTGTTAGTAACTATGGAACAAATAACATAAAACCAAACACTTTAGAAAAAGGTAATGCTCCTTTCCCATGCAATCAAACATAGTCCAATGGACAGCAGCAGCTATGAGTTTGGAGATCATGAAAAAATTATCATTAATATGCTCAATAAAGTAAGTTTGAGATGTTTGGAAACAATCTCTTACAGAGTTTTACTTTACTGACTTTTATACATAGTTACAGAGAAACAGCCTCTTATAGATTTTCCCTTCATAGGTAATTGTCCGTACAATTGAGAATAATATATGAAACATATACAAATGCATGCAAAGGAAGTTAATCTGTAAGAACTGATAGAAGCCAAGATATAGGCCTCCAATCATGCAGACCTATGGCATAGATGTAAAAAGAAGACGGCCCAACCTGTGGCTTTATGGATGGCGCCAACTAATGATTGGGCCTAAAGACCTAATCCCAGTCATTTAATAATTAGGGTTTCTTTTATGTAATTTGATGTTTTCTTTTCCTGTTTGGTTAGGTGTTTAAGTTCTTTTCTTGCAAGAAAAGTAAAGTTATTTTCTATCCCTACTAGGATAAAATGTTTGGGACTTTATTTAAAGAATCCAAGGCTTCAGTTTTGTTTTATAGTTTGATCAATTAATAAAATTTCTCTTAGAATTTTATAATGGTCTGATGTTGACTCCAGCCAACCCTAGGTGCTAACTCCTAGAGGTTTGTATTCTCTTGCTTGGTGTTAACTCCTAGGTTATCTATCTTTTATTTTTCTGTTCTTCAAATTTACTTTTGCATCATTTTGGTTTTGTCCTTTGTCAAACACTTAACTCTTGCACAAAGGTTGAAACTGGCATATGATTTATTGCATACAGTATTCATTTTTCTACATGTACCCATTTATCTTAAGGTCAAGTTGATGTGCATAGATTTTTTTTATTATTGATATATCACCATTCCCTACCTTATATAAATAGGTAATATAAAAAAATTAGTAATAAAAGGTAACATAAGATTACAATGATATCATTTATAAGAGGTTTGTGTGAAAAGATGCACCAGTCCTTATATGAAACAGTGACTGTACACACTCAAATAATCATCGGAGGGTCTAACTAGCTGTATTCCCTTAATGACATATTCTCAATACTGCCAATATCCCTATCAAGTATCCTTAACAATCTAGAAGCTAACACAGTGATCCCTCTTGTCGTCTTAATATCCATGTTTATTTATCACTTAAGGAATCCCATCAAAGTTGAGCTTCTATAACCCATAAAGTTGATCTAATATGAACTCTAGTAATCCAAATTAGGCACCTTTACAGAATTAGCACAAACTACCAAAACATTTAGTTAAAGTGGTGACCTCCCCATTGATCACTACCCAGTGACTAATTCCAGGTCCAGTGGTCCACAATCTACACATTTTAATCCCATGATCAAATATAGGCTTTCCCAAAAATGAAAACCCAGATAGTAATTTAAACTTTCTCACACTCATAAATTGATAAAAACCACCCACGTCATCCCTTCAAAACACATCCACATTTAGTGATACCAAATCGAATTGTCAACAAAGCTAATAATCAGAAACAAAACCTAGCTAGCATAGGATTTAGGCTTTTACAGATTTCCTCATACCGATTATCTTCATTCTATTTTTTCCATTGAAGTACTTTCTGACTCTATTCCCAGACTGAATCATCCCTGAGACTCTTTTTTCCCCCATTCAATATACATTTGAAGCAATTTTCAATTATTTAACATAAACTTTCTAAAGCCGGGTATGTCAATCTGTTTGGAATTTGGGTGAGAAAAAGGAAATTACTATATTGCTTAAGAAATTAGATACCTAAGAAATTTTAAACTTTTCTATTACTCTCCTATGTTCTTTAACAGATCCAAATGGAGGCTTAATGAGATATTATCGCATAATGTATTCCTTCTCCCACATGTACCCATTTATCTTAAGGTTGAGTTGACACGCATAGTAGATATTTTATTATACTGTTGTATGTTACCATTCCTTACCTTTCATAGGTGTATAATATAAAGAGGCCAGTAATAAAAGGTAACATATGATTACAATCATATCATTTATTTTAATAGGTAAATAAGAAATTTTAGTAGAATGAAGGAATACATTTCCAGTAGTACACAAGATGCATACTGGAACTGCAGAATTAGAACATATTACAGGAATTTAAGGAAAATATATATATAGAACTCAAGTACATGGACGGTACAGCCATCCAATCAAACAGAGATCTTAAGACAATCATCTTAAGCTCCCTTGCTGTGTGTTCTGTTACTTCAAAAGCCCGATTGTTCCGCTCAAGCCAAATGATCCACATAAGGCACAAAGGAATGGCCTTCCAGCAATTACCACCCAAGCTTGCTAAAGCGACCCAGCCAACAAGTCCACCACACAGTGAGGCATAACCCATTGCACACCAAATAAGCACAAAACCAAAGACCATAATTCCCTAGCCTAGAATACTCACAATGCAGCATAATATGATCTACATTCTCTCCATTCTTCTTACACTAAAAGCACCGGTCAAAAACCCGCACTCCAAAGTCCGAAGATTATCTAAACTTACAATTCTCACCCACATGGTAGCTCACACAAAAAAGGACACTTTTAAAGGAACTTTGACCTTCCAAATCGAATTCCAGGGAAAAGAGTTAGATTCCCCATTAGAAAGCAGTTTCTAGAAAGACTTAACCTCAAATAATTTCCTTGTTGTGGGTCTCCAACAAATGTGATCTTCAGTTTCCAGCCTTACAATATATCATTTATGACAAAATAAGATACCGTTGAATATAATTATAAGAGGTTTGTATGAAAAGATGCATCAGTCTTCATATGGAACAGTGACTGCATACACGCAAATAATCATCAGTGTCTAACAAGCTGTATTCTCTTAATGACATATACTCAATACAACCGGTATCCCTATCAAGTATCCTAAATAAGCTAGAAGTTAACACAGTAATCCCACTTGTCATCTTAAATTCACGTTTATTTTTAACTTAAGGAATCCCAACAAAGTTGAGCTTCTATAACCCATAAAGTCTACCTATTATGAACTATACAACAAAAATTAGCTAAAGTGATGAGCTGATGGGGTCGTCATTGATCACGACACAGTGACCGATTACAGGTCCACAATCTACACATTTTAATCCTATGATCAAATAATTCCCATCTTGGCTTCCCCAAAAACGAACACCCAGATAGTAATTTAAACTTTCTCACACTCACAAACTGATAAAATAAAAATTAAAAATTAAAAAAAAAAACCCACCCAAACCATCCCTTCAAAACATAACCACATTCAATGACACCAAAACCAATTGTCACAAAGCTCATAATTACAAAAAAACCCAGCTAGGATACCTCCAATAGCAGCTAATTTCAATCAAACCCATCTCCAAAAAAACATAAACTCAAAGCATTCAAACGCATAACTATAAAAATTTAAAATTTAAAATTTAAAAAAAGAAAATCTAAACAAGAACACAAACATTAACTTACTAAATTAACACATACCCGTTAATCCAAGGCACTAAAAGATAAAGACTGAACCTCAAGTTTCAATTTTTATGTGAATTTTCAAATTTGGGTCAATTAGTTAAAACAGGAAAGGCTTACTGGCTTGAAGCTTCTTATGCATCTTGTTGATCTCGACCAGAACTTCCTCCTGTTCTTTCCTTAACCGATCGAGCTCCTTTGAGTTATCCAAGATTCCGGAAATCTCCGGAGACGACATTGTTTCTTGTCGACAAGTTTAATTTACATACAACAACTACAATTTCACTTTCATCATCTCCATTTTCCAACGTTAAAGAATCCACACAAAAAAATTACCAACTAAAAACTAAAAATAAAAGTATATTAATGTTACAGACAAATTACTCTATATTTTGTAGTTGCTGGGGTTTGAGAATAATTGGTAGAGGCAAGGAAAATAAGCGATGTCGTTTTATGAACGGTAATGTTTGTTTATTCATCGAATCAGTTGTGGATAAATAGGTTTCAAAAATAGTAGTATTTAGTATTATGAGATTCTTTTTTTTAGTTTGGTACTTATGGGATTTTTTTTTTGTGTGACTGAGGTTGCCACGTGGAGGATTGACAAGTAAGGTGAAACAAACTTAATGGAATTTCTTTAACCGAAACTTCTTTTTGGTCGCCACGTGTGATATACTGATTGCCTTGCCTTTTCTTTTCTTCTTCTTCCTTTTTGGAGTTTTGTGCTTCTTTTTTTTTTCTTTTTTCTTTTTTGGTCAATGCATTTGACGATAGTTTTTTGAGTTGATGTCTGTTTTGACCACAGAAGGCCCTATGTTTAAGCTCAAGTGTTTAGGGCCTTTAGGCCCATAGGTTGGAGGTGTTTTTATGCAACCCACTGTGTGGTTGTTAAAAGAACCATTCTCATGGATTATTTAACGGTCAAGTAATAGGTTGCATAAAAATTCCTACTATCTAAATTGTATAAAAACCTCGCTTTTATATATATATAAATTCCATTGATTTTTTGGTTGGATTATTATTTGTTGTAATGGTAGTGGTGGGTGGTGTTGGGTGGATGGTTGATCGGTTGTGCTCTTTAGATGAAGAGAGAGAGAGAGAGAGAGTGTGTGTGTGTGTGTGTGAAATGAGGAAGAAGAGAGAGTTTTGACCGGTGAGAGAGAAAATAAAATAAAATATTGATTTGCAAAGCTATAGTAACCGTGCATATATACACGATTACTGTAGCAATTTTGCATTTATACACAATTTTACACCCACTGATGTGAGTATTTTTTGGGTCAAAATGTGTAAAATAAACTACTTTTTGTATTTTGCAAGATTTTGCAACCACTAATATGGTTGCTCTAACAATGGCAAGCTTATCAAATCTAAAGTAAAGATTGTTGGCATTGTGCTCCTACATCATAATACCTTCTTCTTTTTTTCACATGGTTCATTGTCATTAATATATATTAAAAGCAGTGTTAATGATGAGTTAAGGTGAAATTAATATTACTACAATTACAATAGGTCATGTAAAAATTTGTGAAAAAGTTGAGTTCCAAGCATTGTATATATATAAATAATGAAGATCAAAACTGAGAGAAAAGTCAATTAAATTGTGAATTGGATTCCAATTGTTATCTAATTTTTTGTCACATGTCTTATCTAAGATTTTAAAATTTTATTTTAGGTAAGTTAATGTTGTGCAAAAGAATAAGAGTTTAATATAAACAAACCATCGAAAACTCAATAAACAAAAAAATAAAAAGAGTAAATTCATGTGTATATATAAAAAATAAAAGAGAGCGAGAGAGAGAGAAAGTAAAACTCATTTATGACTTTAAAAATGTGCAACTCTTACACCAAGTATAATTTGAACTCATATATGTATAATTATGATTGTTTTTAATTGTATAGTGCATATGCATAAGTCACTAGTTTAAAATAAAAAGAAGTCACATCAACCCAAATTTTATGGGTGATAAATGGAGCAATAAGGACATCTGGGTGACCTGTGCATTTTGCCAATGTTTTGTTTGAAATAATGGATAAAGACAGAGTTTTGTGGTTTTTTTTTTTTTCGTTGCTAAATAATGGTATATTCAAATAACAACGAGAATATAATTGAGAAAAAAAAGAAGAAGAAGAAGAAGAAGAAGAAGAAGACATATAAAGGAGGGAAGGGATATAGATCATTCGATTTAGTATCTTTCATCTTAATCTTTAAAGCTTTTTTTTTTTAATGAAAAATTTAAAGCAATTTCAAATAATAACGGGGATGGTCATAATTTTAAAGGAGAGGACAATGATAAAAGAGGAAAGGCACACAAATTATTTGAATCAACATCTTTTATTTTATATCTTTAGGAATTAGGAGTTGTGCTAGAAATAAGATAAAAACTAGTTTGATAGTTCTAATTGACATATTGAGTGAGAATTATCTTCACAGATTATATTGTTCAAACTCTATTAATGCAAGTAAGTATCATTTTTGAAGTGTAAATTTCCTTACTTTGTAACTTTAGCTTTGTGTTAATTGCGAAGTCTTCTTCATCGAGGCAACTCCAAACTCATTTAAAACAAAATTCATAAATTTTGTAAGCACTAAAGCACACCTATGTAGTACTAGGCATAGTAATATATTCAAAGATTTGGGAACCATTTGTCATCTGCCCATGTTTGTGAATGGGGAATTTTATTAAGGAAATGGAAGAAAAATTTCATAAATTAACACTTATAGTAGTCAAGACTCATTAGAAATTTTTTATAGGTGGGAATTAAAAATAAACATGTTCTACAATCCAATCGAATGAGAATTTTATAAATTTCTAAATTAATTTGAGAAATCATATATAAGATTTAGAACAATTGAGGTCTCATATGTTAGATGAAAATTTGTGAAATATTCATGAATTTTGGTTGGTATAGGTGTGATTGTGCGGTTTGGTGCACTCCTAGGTAGGATTAAAGAGTTATTGTGTTAACCACTTACCATATCCAAGCTCGTTTTGGTGGCATTATGCTCCTTGTTTATTCATATATATTTTTGAATAATGCTAAAGTTACTACACGTTTTACTATATACAACTTACAAATTGTTATGGCAATAAATGTGATTGTTGAGTTTCAACCAAGAATAATGCTAGAGATACAAATTGTATGTGCACAATTGCACCTGGCCCCAAGAACAGTTACGGGCCCAGGCCCAATGAGCCTTAAACAATATGAATTTGTAGAGTGTGGGCTTGAAACCCAAGTTAGAAGTATGTGAGGATTAAATGACAAACTAAGGATTTCGAATACTTGGAAACAATAAGGAATATTGTAAATTGGCCTCCTCGGACGTAAGCCGAGAGCTGTTCTTATATTATATCCCTTTCTTAGTCTTTTCTTTCTTTTTTAGGTTACAAAAAGTCCTCCCCCCTTTTCTGTCTTAAATTCCTCTTTATATACTACTCTTTTGAATGCTTTGTACACGTGTTGCCTCACCTCCCCCTTAGCCTAGATATTTCTTTTCTCAGTGCCTTTGAATAGTAACCAGAAGTTTCTCTTCCACTGTTCAGGTGTCACTTCCCCATAAATGCGGCCAGGGTGGTAGGTGCAGGGTCTTTAATGTGGAGATAGCAGCCTTTATCTTTGACATTTCTTCAACACCGGTGCTTCTGGGGCGTTCTAGGGTTCACCCCTTTTAACCATTGGCCTTAACCATGTCATCCCCTAATCTTTACTATGAAATCCCGAGTTCTTCAATGTTCATCCGAGGATAAGGTCACCCTCGGCTGGATCCTCGGATCCTCGGCGTATGAGCCGACCCATAGTACTAACAATTTCTAACCCAGGATCAGGTCGGCCTTCCTTAACACGGCCCAAAAGGCCCACGTTCCCATCAGGATCTTTTTGCCCCCCACACAAATTATTTTACAAAAAAAAAAATTGCAAACTACTGATTAATGATGGGCCTAGATGAAAATCAATAAAAGGTTGACTATATCAACATTTTGTAAAAATATTATAAAATAGTTTGTGAATATAGCATTACTCTTCAACCAATTCACATTTGCTAATATGATTCAATGTGATTAATGCATACTAAAAGTGATATTAATGGTGAGTTAAAGTGAAAGTAATTAAAGATATGTCCTTATAAATTATCATTACTATAAATAAAATAAAAAAGTCACATCAACATAAATTAATTTTATGGGGTGACATTTTTTATTTGAGAGGGACATATCTTTAATTAAAGAAAATGTTGTGGACATATCATTTCTCTTTTTATTTTTGTTGAGAAAGACAACAAGGGTGACTTGTGTCAATGTTTTGTTGAAGAAAATGGATAACTACAAACAAATTTGTGGTATATTCAAATAGTAGGAAAAAATTGTATTGACTTTTCTTGAGGTTTTCTGTTTTTATACTTATTTCTCTTTTATTTTAGAATAAGAGACCCCTAAAATGGAAACTATCTGCACTAACCTCTCATAAAGGTTGAGAAAATACTTTTAAAAAATCCCGATTTCCTATTAGAGGGGATGTGGACAATAGGTTATGTAGGGATAAATAAAAAAAATTAAGAAAAAATTTAAAGCATGTTTCAGTCATCCAAGGGAAGTCAATGTAAATATTTTACATTTTAAGAGAGATGAGTGTAATAACAAAAAACCTTAAAGGAAGTCAGTGTAATTTTCCTCACATAACAAAATTGCTATTAGAGATGATGTGGAAAACAATTTAAGTGGAGGATAAAATAAAAATTAAAGAATTTTTAATGCTTTTTTTTCCCGTCATCTAGAGGAGGTCAATGTAAATATTTTACATTTTAATAGAGATGAGTATTTTATTCTAAATTAGTGGGGAGGTGAGATTAATAACAAAAAAAACCTTAGAAGAAGTCAGCGCAATTTTCCACATATAATAGTGAAAATTCTCGTAATATAAAAGAAGATATTTCATCTTAAATCTTTAGAAGCAATTTCATATAACGGCAATTCTCATATTATAAAAGGGGAAGACATAAAAGAGGAAATTGACACAAATAATCTATATCTATATATTACTAAAAGTTGAAGCGGAGCGTTTAATACTGCCGCACTCACATTAAGTCACGTCAGCGTCCACGTCATTATTTTTTTCTTTCCATTTTCTTATATTTATATTAATATATATTGTAAGTGCACAATTGCGCCTGGCCCCAAGAACAGTTACGGGCTCAGGCCCAATGAACCTTAAACAATATGATTTGTAGAGTGTGGGCTTGAAACCCAGGTTAGAAGTGTGCAAGGATTAAATGACAAGCCAAAGATTGCAAACATATGAAAACAACAAGGAATATTATAAATCAACCTGCTCGGACGTAAGCCGAGGGCTGTTCTTATATAATCTATTTCTCTTTGTTTTCTTTCTTTTAGGTTACAAAAAAGGGATCCTCTATTTCTGTTCTAGGTTGCTCCTTAAATACTCTTCTTTTTTATGCTTTGTACACGTGTTGCCCCAAACTCCCCCTTAACCTAGATATTTCTTTTCTCAGTGCCTTTGAATAGTAACCAGAAGTTTCCCTTCCACTATTTAGGTGTCACTTCCCCATTAATGCGGCCAGGGTGGTAGGTGCAGGGTCTTTAATGTGGAGGTGACAGCCTTTATCTTTGGTATCTCTCTAACATCGGTGTTTCTGGGACATTCAAGGGCTTCCCCCCTTTAACCATCGGTCTTAACCGTGTCATTCCCTAACCTTTATCATGAAGTCCCGGGTTCTCTGGTGTCCGTCCGAAGATAAAATCACCCTCGGCTGGATCCTCGGATCCTCGGAGTATGAGCCGACCCGTAGTACTGACAAGTCCTAAACCCAAGAGCAGGTCGGCCTTCCTTAGCATGGCCCAACGGCCCATATTCCCATCAGGGTCTTTTTACTCCCCACATATATATATATATATATATATATATATATATATATATATATATATGTATTTTTCATAATTATATTTCTCCAACATTTCTCTCTTCTATACCTTTTCATCTCTCTACTACTTCTCCAACCTTTCTCCTTCCATCACCTTCTTATCTCCCCACTACCCTCTACATTAATATCATTCGTTATCTTTCCCTTCATCTTCCTCTATTTTTGTCTCTTCTTATTCACACCCTCTTACTATAAATTTGTCACTATCTATTTCATTCTATGCATAGTTTTCCCTTACAAAAAAAAGATTCTCTCTCTTTCTCACACTCAAATTTTGGGTGGATATTTATTTTTTATTTTTCTTGCATCTTCGCTTTAGGTTGATAATTTTTTATATTCTTAAGTCTACTTTTGGTTAATGCAATTCAGTTTTGTTTTTTTTAATTGTTTTTTTCTCTCTCTTTGATTGTTAAATGTTATCCTATTGCATTATAAAGGATTAAATATAAAAATATTATATTATCTTACTACATAGCATAATTTGGATAATTTAATTTGATAGTTATTGTAATTTGATAGCATGATTTTTATAGTGTTCAATTTAGATGTTAAACTATGAGACTTTAATCATTTTTGTTTATTTTTTAATCCTTTTTGGTGGACAAAGTACTCTTAATAATTGTATTAAAGGTACTCTATAATGCCATTTATTTAGAGAAAGGCAAAGGTTGGCTAAACAATAATTATTAGATGAGAGACAAATTTTATCTTTCGCAATTTTACTTTAATTATTATTATTATTATTTTATAACAATGCATATATAGAAATTTAATTCTTAGATTTTGCTAATATGTTTTGTATTATTTGATAATATGTTTTGGATGGCCGAAATTACAATTTCTACAAAGAAAATAACCTTAGTAGATTATAAATAACAAATTGTTTTCCTAATTGGTCTAATTAATCATAGCTAAGTTTTATTAATTTTTTTAGTTACTTTTTCCAGTTTTTTGGATTGTAGGCAGAAAAAATAAGTTTGAGAAAGTTTGTTTAAAACTAAAAGAATAATTTCCAAATTTTATATTCTTTTTAATGATTCACAAAATGTTGTAAATAAATTTTATTAAAAAATAAATATTTTCGTTAACTTGCCTTTTAAATTTCTAAGAAAAATTATATTTTTTTCATTTTAGTATGAGAAAAATTATTGAATTTATGATTTATGATTGTTCTTATATTACATTTATGATTATTCTTATAATAAATAAAAATATAATTACAAAATACATTACTCTTTATTAAATTAGTTTAAATTGTATAAATGGTAAAGAAAATTAATGTTGGTCTTGGAGAAAGTTTAGTCTGTCAATAAAATGAGACATTTGTAAAGTTGTTGGGTTTTCTTTGCTGATCTGATTCTCTCTGGATTTCATGTTCACTAATTGGACATTCTTTTCTGATTATTGACGTAAATTGTTTGTCAGATAATGATTAGATATAACACCACTATATTCTATTCATCAAGCTTCTAATTCCATGACAATTATGTTTTTAGGGTAATATTGCAAGCGTCATCAGCACTATTCAAGCCAACAGGATCACTGAAGATGGGTCACAGGCAATGCAAGGCTTGAGGATCCGTTGAAGCGTTCTTTTTTTTTTTTTTTTTTTTTAAATTAACATTTAGCATGAGAGACCTTTGTCAAGAGATAGCTGAAGCTGTGATGTGATGCTCAGTTACAGACTTGTGATTCTCATTTAATTTTGGAACTTAAAAATCCAAGTGTGTTGGAAATTTTGACGGAATGTCAGTATGAGCAGTTAATTTATTTGGATCCATGTTATGTGTCTTCTAAAAAGCATGGAAGCGGTCTTATAGAATGTTGATCTGAAACAGGTAGTAGTAGTAGTAGTATATATTTGAAGCATTATTTGATATCATTGATCGATCAAAAGAGAAATACAAATATTAGTAGTAGCAAACCAGACAAGGGCCATAAGGAGAAGGCAAAATGATATATATATATATATATATATATATATATATATATATATATATATATATATATATATATATATATTGATAAACTTCAATCTTTATTGAAAGAGGAAAAGACTAACAAAGACAGACATCTGCCATACAAACCTCCAAGAGAGTTTCAGGCAGGCTGTGTTAGATGTTAATGAAGGTAAAAAGACGCAGACGAAAAAGCAAAAAGATGTAGACGAAAGACAAATCCTAGTTTGAATAAAATCTTTTACTTTATGTCTTTATGAGTTATGTAGCCTTAGGGGCTATTTAAAATCTACTTATTTTGATAAAATTGAAAGTTTTTTACCAAAAGTACTGTAGATAAAGATAAAAGTTAGCTGAAATAGTACAATATGACTCATGAATAGTACCTAAAAGTGCAGTAGGTCCTATAAATTTTAGTAAAAATAAGCTGAATAGTAAAATAAGTTGATAAAAATAATTTTTGCCAAACTTAGAAATAAGATAAAATTAGTTTGATAGTCCTAATTGACAAATTCAGTGAGTGCTCTCTTCAATGATTATATATATTTCTCAAACTCTGTTGATGCATGTGTGAGCCTTTTTTGTAAATGTTGGGCTGGGCCGCCTGCCGCTATACTAGGCCCAAATATTTCTGGATCAGGGAGTTGGGACTGGTCCAAGAGCAACTCTCCTTGGTCTGGCTTGCGCGTAAACAATGTCCCTGTTAATCAGACTTTTGACCACACGCCCCAAGCAGGCAGAGCTGTTACTTTAACTATAGCAGGCAGATATAACAAAAATAATAATGGGAATCCCTTTGAGATTTAGGTAAAATAGACAGTGGGCTTTGATAAAGAGTGCCCATTTTACACAATAGTAACAAAAAGAATAAGTATTGAATGGACAACAGTAAGCCTATTAAAGAAATAAATGTCGGCCTACCGCGTTAAGCTATCCTGCGGAGTCTGCGTCAAAAAAGAGAACCACTTCTTCAATGCGACTAATCCCTCTGAAGAAAAATTAGTTGCTTTGAAGAGCGGGTCTGATTGACTTGGGTTTAGTGAAGTCCTTTTTTGTTATCAAAGAGTATGGGTTGAAGAGGGAGAGGGAAATTAACCCATTTGGTGCATGCCTGCCACTCTGCTCTCTTCGTTCTCTCTTCTTTCTTCTCTCCGTTCCTTAATCCTTTCATTTCTTTCTTTTTTTTTTTTACTCTCCTTTCGATTCTTTCTCTCTCTTTTTCTTCTTCTTTTTCTTACTTCCCTATTTTTGTGATTCTAGTCCTTATCTCACAGAGGTTGCCGTCCCCTCTTGGTTGTGCACGGTAAGGCTCCTTATATAGGGCCAGCCGTGTTTGGTTTTTTTACCTTTTTAGCCCTTAACCGTTTTTGTCTGAAGTGGATTTCTTTACCGACCATCACTGAATGGTCAGTTTGCCTAACCAGTGCTACTCCGCCTTCTCCAAACAGAGAAGGTTTTTTTGTTTGCTTGCTCGTCGTGGCACTCTTACCTGCCATGGTGTAAATACTCTCCTTCTCTTTGTCCCTCATGGCATGCACCTAGTGGTTCCAACTCAGCTTTGCCTCTTTTGGGTGGTATGTCATCCTAGCAGAACATTGCCTCCAAAAGAGCTTAAGTAGGAAACACAAAAATGGGTCTTCCTCCCTCCCCACTGCCAAACCATACCCTCTTACCTCTAATACATGACCTCACTATTTCCTGTATTGGCTGGGTACAGGCTGGTGATGCTTGGGCCTTGCGCGTGCCTTGCCTTCATGCTCATTCAAATTTTGCCCACTGCTCATGCGTCTGTCGCGGTCTGAAAATCAATCTGCCCCGTCAGCCGTTCACTTTTGACTTCTTATGGCGTGGGCTACTTTACCTGACTTTGCATTTATGATTTGCTTCTCTTAGGGGCTAGGCCTTGCCCGTCTATGGGCTGTTCTTATGCTCTCAGCCCTTGTTATTTATTTTCCTGCCGCATTCTACTATTATGCCTGCTGTGAGATTTGTTTAACCCAAGCCTGTTGGGGCTCTTCTGGGCTTTTCTATTTATTCTTTTTCTAAAGGCCCAATAAACTCTTTGGGCCCTTTACCACTCGTGGGCTCCTTCGTCCCACCTACTTTTCCTCTGGGCATCCTTGGTCCATTTACTTTCTTGAGGCATCCTTGGCCCTTTTCCAATTCTATGTTTCCCATGGGCTTTTGCTAACTCATTGGGCTTCCTTGGCTCAAGCACTTCTTTCTTCCTCCTTGGGGCTCATGGATTCTCCATTCCCCCTTACTTTCTTTACTTATGTTGCTTCGGACCTGCCATGACAGCCATGACCCATTCGTGCTTTTCTTACATCCATGCAGCCCATGGGTTTGTTGTTTCTTTCTTCCGGGCCTTCTTAGACCCACTTACTTCTTCAGGGTCCGTTTGCTTGCTTGATAGACCCATGATCCATTAATCCTACCACTTGAGCTTAATGGCATTTTCTATCCAACTTTTCTTCTGCCCACGTCTTTGGGCTTTTCCTCCTGCTGGGCTTCTAAAAAAAATGAGCATCTACAATGCAAAGTGTGGATTTCCTTACTATGTAACTTTAGTGTTGTGTTAATTGCGAAGTCCTCTTCATTGATGTAATTCCAAACTCATTTGAAACAAAATTCATAAATTTAGTAAGCATACATATGCGATGCTAGGCATAGTAATAGATTCAAAGATTTGAGAACCTTCTGTCATTTGTCCATGTTTGTAAATGGGGAATTCTATTAGGAAAATGGAAGAAATAAACATGTTCTACCATCCAATTCAATGAGATATTTTATAAATTTCAGAAAGAATTTGAGAAAATCACAAGATTTAGATGAAAAATTGTGAAATATTCATGAGTTTGAGAATATTATTACACTTACAAGAACACAAGTTTGATACTTATCAAGTATAAAAGTTGAGCTCAAACTTGGCAAACGATTTGCATCCTCTTGTTTATTTATTTTACCTCTCTTGCATCAAGATGAACTATATAAAAGTAGAATCTATATTCTATAAAAATATAAATTAAAGCAACAAGCCAACAAGGAAACATAACAAGCACTTTGCTTTCTTCTTTTGGCCAAAGGTGTAACCCATTATATTAAATAGAACTCCTTTTTGTGGGTTTTGGGGGAACTCTTTGATTGGGGGGGCCGGTTCATTTTGAATATATAGATTAAAGTTTAGCAATTTATTTTATCCTAAGCAAAAAAGAGACATTTGAGTTTGTGGGAGGCCATTATCTCTTTAATTTAAACAAACAAAATCAAACAGTTGGCCGGTTAATTTGCAAGAGCTATCCTGATAAGTAATTAATTAATAAGTAGTAACCTCCAGATTTGAAACTCAATCACATGCCTGAGCCTCAACAGCATCGATTAGCAAAGTTCATCCATAAAATAACTAAGAAATTATAGATAAAAAATTCCCATCAATCTGCTTATACATCACACTCCCCACATTCACGTGGCTGCCAATTATGAACCTCCCCAACATTTTGCTTGAGCATATAATTTACTGGGTATTGATTATTACACACTTGACACTACATACATCATTTGTATATATTATTCATTTTATGTTTTAAATGTGAACGTGATTAAAAAAAAAAATTTACTAATAGTATACTATTTTTGAAAAAAATTTATCAGGAATTGAAAAAGTTTTACAGCTTTTTAAATTTCTTATAAAATGTTTTAAAAAATAAATGGCTTAATGTGTATCTTAAAAAAAAATTTAAATATAAAATGGATGGCTTAACGTGACCCTAAAAAAAATTTTAAATAACAAATATAAAATTATAAATATGATACTTAAGAAGTCATGTAGTTTTTTTTTTTTTTTTTGTCTCCAACATATTTTTAGGATGTTTTATTCCATTAAGGGAAGAAAAATAGTAAATAAATAAGGTGATCTTATACAGGTACAGTCGTACAGACACACAAAATATGTTCTGATTCAGCCCTTTCTCTCTTGACACAGTTGTCCGAGAATTGCTCTCTGTTTTTATAAAATTCTTTCATGTTGTTCATCAAAAAAGCTGTCCAAGAACCGCAAGATACAGCCAAGGTGGAGCCCAATTACTATTACAAAGTTTTAAAAAAAAAAAACTTTATTGGATGGTGAAACCTAATCAAAGTTTGGTTCTTTTTAAGTTTAAATTTTTTTATTACTTTAATTTTAACACGGTGAAGTAAGAGATTTAATTTCAAATTTTTAAATCAAACTGGTACAACTATATTTTTTTGTTAATGAATTATATATCTAGGGTTCGAACTTTGAATTCTACTTACACCCGTAATCAATTAAGAGATATTTAAGTCTGATGATAAGAAGTAAGAACGAAAACTATTGGTTAATAATATATTGTATTTATTAAAAGAAAATCAAAATTTAAGGAATAAATAAGCTACTTTTTTTTTTTTTTTTAGAATCAAATAAATAAGCTACTTAAATTTAAAGTGTACGTAATATTTTATATTCATATAACAACTAATGTGAAGTAATGTCAAGTCACGTTACAGATTAGAATATGTCAACCTCAAACTTTATAGTATATTATTGTAAAAAGACTTTGCACCAATGATCACAATTTAAATGTAAACAACAAAGAGGGTCCCACATAAGAGAGAGACAATGAGTGTGACCCACCACAATTCCTTTAGAAGATCACCAACGAAAACGACACGCTCCTCTCCGTTTGCAATTTTTATATCTTGTACCCGGCATATATGCCGGGTGTGAGACACAGGGGCGGGCCCCACAGTGTGTGGGGCCCGCCCCTGTGTGAGACACCCGGCATATATGCCGGGTGCAGGATATACCACCTCGTCCGTTTGAGTGTTACAAGTTAAAAGAGGACACCCCCAAGGCCCCAACAAACAAAACAAAGACACACCTAATTAATATTAAAATCATATATTGTTTGCTTAGCTCTTTTGAAATTCAAAATTTCAAATCACACATACACAGCTTAGTTTGCATCTATTAACTTTAAATATTACTTAGTATTAAAAATCATATAATCTTTGCTTAGCTCTTTTGAAATTCAAATCACACATATCTCTTAATTTTATATTATGAGAAAAAAATTAATTGATGTCCTGCATTAGTTTAGAAAATATTTTTATGAATATAAGAAAAAATAATTACTTTTTTTAATGATTTTTTATAGAGTAATATTAGAGATACAAATTTATCTTACAAAAAAAAATTTACAAATCGCTGATGTTGTGACTCTGGTGAGCAATTTTTGATAAATGAAAAAGTAACATTAATGATAAACCCATATGAAAAATAATAAAAAGTTGGTCAATCAACAGTTTGTAAAAATATTGTATAATAGTTTCTAGCTGCAGCATTACTCTTTTTTATATGGGAAATACAAACAGAATCCCTTAGAGTAATGGTTAACAATTCATTTAAAGAAAGTTTTTATGGGAAAACTTTTTTTTATATAGGAAATACATACAGAACCTCTTAGAGTAATGGTTAACAATTCATTTAAAGAAAATTTTTATGGGAAAAGAAAAATTAATTAATTTT
The DNA here is from genome assembly GCF_040712315.1 of Castanea sativa. Classification (NCBI taxonomy): domain Eukaryota; kingdom Viridiplantae; phylum Streptophyta; class Magnoliopsida; order Fagales; family Fagaceae; genus Castanea; species Castanea sativa. Next base: position 65,608,038 of record NC_134013.1, read on the forward strand.
TTAACAGTTTTTTTTATTACTCATCAAAATAGTGTCAAAATTTTTCTAAAATAGATTATTAGTTATTGTCTTAAAGACACTCGTTAGTATAATTATTTTTATATTTATGGTATCAAATTTTTCTTAAAATAATTAGTTATTATTAGTTATATTAACCGTACTATTCGAGCAATTATTAATAAATTATTATTTTTTTTTAAAAAGTCCAATATTTAAAAACATGCCCATTAAAGTTTCATTAACTTTTTCTTATACAATTGCCTTTCTTTACTATTGTTAATAAATTCTATTTATTACTAGCATTCACTTCTTTATATTGTTTCCAAAATCTTTAGAACTCAGTTCAGTTCTGACTTCTGAGTTCACAAACACAAAAAAAAAGTATACTTTTTTTGAGGACCCTTTGGAGAGTCACTCCAGAAAATTTTCGATCGGTGTATTGTTATTCATTCTGAAGGACTTTGTTCTTCTGGGGCAGAGAGTTTAATCCTCTTCATTGGTTTCCACGTAAGTTGATTTTGTTTTGTCACATAGTAATCTTAGTTTCCTTTTTATGGTTGTTTGTTTCAGACTGCTACTTATATAGAAGATAATTTCAACGATGTTTTATTATTACTACTATTATTATTTTGTGTGTTTGGAGTAGTTAATATAACAAGAACAAGCAGGTACTACTTTCTTAGCTGAATAAACGGTTTTTTCAGTTGAAACTTTAAAAGGGTTTATGGAAATTTGAATTGAAGTTGTCAAAGAGGGAGTGTGTGTGTGTGTGTGTGAATATTTTATAAAGTGTTAACATTGGTTGGTTTGTTTAGGTTGTTGGGGTTGCTTTAACCTTTGCAGTTTCTGGTTTTGGATGATTGAACTAATCATCCTCTTCAAGCACAATGACCCACTGGAGATTTCTTGTGGGTCCCATTTTGAAAAAGGGGGTCCCACTTTTTCTTCTACGCTGTAGGGTTTGCAATTCTGAATTTCATTTGGTTCCTATGTGCAAAGCTACTGATTTGTGTTCTTTCAAAATTTTTTTTTTTTAATTTTTTTAATTCACACTCACCCTTTGAGTCGAGGAGGAATCTCTTGCAGCAGATATAAGCAATGGGTGTCTCAAAGTTGATGGGGGCCCACATACTGTGAGACACGCTGCATATGCAGGAGATAGTTCTTCCTTGAACCACGGCCACGCCGTCCACCTTAGTCTTATAAGCGAAGGAGGTGTCATTTGAGATAGAGTTTCTTGGCGGCTGATTTTTGGTCATGCTCCACCAGTTGGGTTTAGAACAATTTATTAGAGCTTTTGTGCTGTTTTAATGTTTTATACACATTGCTTGGGCATGAGGTTACTAATACTAGGTTTGGCGGTCTCATTGTAGTGTTGTTATATGGTTGTGGTATGTTGTGGAGTTTGATCAATGCAGCACGTTTTATGCAATGTTTTTAATTCTGACAGGATTGATTGTTTTGAAATGAGGGGTTCTGTTTTACTTTTGAAGCTCTGAGAAGTGAGAATACTAAGTTTATGTGTGCTTGGAAAAGCGATTGCTTGCTGGGTTTCAGCTTGTGCTTTTACTTTTGTGATTGTAGAGCTGGAGGATTTTGACTGATATGGGAACTCCCTTTCGCAGGTATGGAACCACCGACTAGTATTCTTGTGATAAGGAAAAATGTTATATTCTTTTTTTGCCTCTCTTGATTCTAAGTTCATAACATGGATATCTTTTGGGATGCAGTGGAATTCTGAGAAAACCGAATGAGACAATGAGGCTTATTGTAACAACTTTTGTTGGAGTTGTATTTGGCTTTTTTTTGGGAGCGTCATTTCCAACACTCACATTAACCAAGGTGCAAAAGCTTTTTGTTTATATGGTTGTGTTTCTCCTCCATTACATTCCAATGATTTCAACTAAGAGTAATGGAACTTAATTTTTTGCACATCAATTTGGTAGATGAATCTTCCAACCAGCCTTTTTCCTTCCATCGATCTCACGTATATTGAGGACAAGTACGCAGGCCTTTCAAGACAAGCATTGTTGAATGCTTTGTCCTCTCTGAAGGGTAATAGAGACAGTTCCACTTATTTTTACAGATATAATGATACAGAGGTAGGCTCTCTCAAATTATTTGCTTTGTGCAGTATAATATGGGTTTTCCCTCCTTCCAAAAATCTCGTCCTGAAATTTTGATGTTTTGGAATTATTTGATCTCAACTCAATTCTTCTATGCCTTCTTCAAATGTTCTCTAAATTTTGCCTTATTTGGAGTTTACAGCCCGTAACAATGCCTAGATTGTCCATGTTGTGATAATAGTGAGTGGAAATTATTTGCCCTATTAAAGAAGAGAATTAATATGTACCTTGTAGGATACATTGGAAGCCAATCCCTTTCAACTTGCAATAAGAACTGTCAGTTTTTATTATTCATAGAATATAAACTGTTCATTACATACAAACTCGGTAGTTGTGTTAAAAAATAGGATCAAATAAGTCTTATTCATATAGGTAGACAAACCCTTATTTTGATTGTGAGAGGAGACCTAGACACAACCATTATTTTGATTGTGATAGGAGTGGGTTGCATAGAAACCAGGAGCTCATTAGGGCACTCATTGATTTAAAATCCTGGTTTTAGGTACACCTTTTGTGTAATATAATGGTGAATCTTTATCATTTATGGGTATCTGTGTTTGTTTTGTTCTTAAAATTGCAAAATTTAGGTTTAATGTGGTGATGAATGATCAGATGTAGAAAAGTAACCCATAATACTTGAGCTTCCTACAAACTCTGTTTGGTAATATGTAACCATGCCTCCTTGAAATTTTGACATTGTATGTGATACCTTGGATTATATGGATTAGATTGAATAAGCGTGTGTTTTGTGAGCATGTGTTGATTCCCCAATTGAGTTACTAGATTGACCTGGGCCATATAAGGATTACAAGGAATTCTAACTGTAACTTAACTAGTCCTTTTGGATAGCGCATATGTGACTAGAGTTTTCCTTGGATCGTGACAAATGGCATCATAGCCAACTTGGCAATGCATGTGGCTTGAGGGAACTACAGCACAATGTGGGACCTAACGAGGACGTTGAGAATTTGAGTGGAGGTTTGTGCTACCGTGGTTATATGGATTGAATTAGATAAGTGCGTGCTGTGTGTGTGCGTGTTGTGTCCCACATCTAGTGTTTACTTGGTTGAGTTGTGCTATATATGCGGGATTATGAGGAGCCATAATTGTAACTTGACTAGTCTTTTTGGGTGTAGAACATATGTGTGATTAGTGCTTTCCTTTAGTCAAGAAAAAATGGTTTCGAAGCCAAACTAGTAATGACATGTGGCTTGGGGGCTCTAGAACATAATTTGGGCCCTGATGAAGATGTCAAGGATTTAAGAGGTGAGATTGTGATAACTTGGATTATATGGATTGGATTGGATAAGTTTGTGCTGTTTGGGCATATTCTAAGTCCCACATTGGGTGATTACTTGTTTGAACTGGACCATATAAGCGATTGCGAGGAACTCTAGTTGTAACTTGACTAGTCCTTTTGGAGTATAATTTAGTTGTGATCAAGTTACTAACTCTTTCCTCAAGTCATGACAAATAGTATCAAAGCCAACCTGGTAATGCCATGTGGTTTGAGGACAAATAATCACTGTACTTGTGTCTTTGTTAGTTGTTACTTAAATCTAGTACAGTTTGACCCCTTTTTTTTGGGGGTGGGGGGGCAGGGCATTGTATCGACCTGATTAATATCTGTTTCAGACTAATAATGTGAGGAACCTGAAAGACCTGCTATTTTTAGCATCTAATTTTGTAATTATCCTGGAACATCACCAGCATGTGCCCTTGCTGATGTTATGTGCTAGCTCCAGCTACTAACCCTTTTATTCCAATGCAGATTTGGGTGCCGACAAATCCTAAAGGGGCTGAAAGATTACCTCCTGGTATCATTGCAGCCGAGTCAGATTTTTTTCTCCACCGATTATGGGGTCAACCTAGTGAGGTATGCATCTTCAACCATGACTTTAATATGAAAGACACATTTGGCCTGTAAATTCACTATTAGAAAGTCAGTGATGTTGCTTCATGTGTGGTCCTTGCTATTTTGATTTAAAAGTAGCGAAGTACCCCAAGAGAAAGTCATTAAGAGCTACAGTTTGGTAGGGAGGAGCCTGTGTTTATTTGTAGAGAACAAGCAAGAATAATGAAGAAAAGGAGGGTTAAATTAGACTGATAGTTGACATGTGAGCAATGACTATCAAGAAACAAGCCCACTAAACAAAGAATCTTTGAATGGCATATTATGAATTAAAGACGATTGAAGAACCCCCAATTATGTTTAGTTGTTTGCATTAAACTGAAGACGGAGGGCTCAGAATGTTCTTTAAAAACCAGAAACAGAGAACAAAAATGAACAATATATAAAATCATTTAAAAGAGATTTGAGCAGAACAAAGAAAAGAAATTCACTATTGCATATAAAGCTAAACTCATTCTTAGATACATCATCACAAATATGATGTCAATGTGAACAACCAAACTTTTAGTTTGTTTCATTAGCCTTCAACTAGATTATTAATGAATATTTTCCCTTCCCAACAATGAAGAAGATTTCTCCATTTTCCCAAATGGCTAACTTTCTTTAGATCTTTCTATCTAATTTGAATCTGTTGATGGAGGTGGTACTTGCAGGATTTAGCCATCAAGCCAAAGTATCTTGTGACCTTCACTGTTGGTTATGATCAGATGAAAAATATTGATGCAGCAGTTAAAAAGGCCAGTTTGATTTTTTGCTCTCTCAATTTATTTCCACAATTCCCCTTCTCTCTCATTCCCTCACTCAGAAGTTATGTTTACAGTTCTCAGAGAACTTCACCATTGTATTGTTTCACTATGATGGTCGGACAAGTGAATGGGATGAGTTTGAATGGTCAAGACGAGCTATCCATGTGAGTGCTCGGAAGCAAACTAAATGGTTAGCAATTAACACCTCTTTTGTTAATTTTAAGTTATTGTAATAGCTAGTAGCATAATTTTGCCAAGGAATATGTAGTCATGTTTTCATGTAAACTCCCTGCAAATTGGTCCAAGGTGGTACGCCAAACGTTTTCTGCATCCTGCCATTGTTGCTCCCTACGACTACATCTTTATTTGGGATGAGGATCTTGGTGTAGAGCATTTTGATGCAGAAGAGTGAGTGTTGAATCATATCCTGATTTAGATGGAAAAACTTGTGATGAAATAGGATTCTTAAAAGTTTCACATTTTATCTATAATGCAGATATATAAAACTGGTGAGGAAGCATGGTTTGGAGATTTCACAGCCTGGTTTAGAACCGAATAATGGATTAACGTGGCAGATGACAAAGAGAAGAGGTGATAGTGAAGTTCACAAGTAAGAGTGACAGAACTCCTAAATCTGTCTTCATTTGCTGCTTAAAAATGTGCGCACTTAATTAGGACTTGAATATATTCCATGGTACAAAGTTTGGCCACAAACTAGCTACAACTCCCACTAAAAAAATTAACAAAGCTACATATTTTGAAATTCTAACCATTGGATTTCGTGTTCTTTATGTTGTTAATACGCATGTCAAATTTCGTGCTAATCGGATGTTATTTACTCTTCAATCCATAATCTTATTTTTTATGCATAATTTTAGATTACAAAAACTTGAAATTTAAACATTTAATTGATGACATAGCTATTGATCTTTAATTTTCTGGAAATTTTGCAAGCATGGAGGATATCAGAAGAAAATGAAATCCATTGGTGGATTTGTCAAAATTCACATCTAATAAAAAATATTAAGCAAGAGTTGTAGCCATTGGCTACAAACTAATTTGTACCCAAACTTTTCCTATTCCACGAATGGTTTCCCCTTTAGCTTGATCATATTATATCTTTTTTTCCTCCAACAGGGTCACAGAGGAGAGACCTGGTTGGTGTAACGATCCACATGTGCCACCATGTGCAGGGTATATAAACTTAACTGACCCTGGTCAATTTTAAATGGATTTGCGCTTTACTTCCTCCATCATTTCAAGAACCCTTTCAACAGGTGGTAATAAATTTATAATGTATTCAAAACATGCAGGTTTGTTGAGATCATGGCCCCTGTATTTTCTCGGGATTCATGGCGTTGTGTTTGGCATATGATTCAGGTATGGATTATCATTTTTATCTTTTCTAGCTTCCACTCCTTAATTTATCCCTTGCTAGCTAGTTAAAAAAATTTGTCCCACCATTGCAGAATGATCTCGTTCACGGATGGGGCCTTGATTTTGCTCTTAGAAAATGTGTAGAGGTTAGTTGCCTCTTCTCTTCTTCTGCCTCAGGCATTTAGTTGCTCTTGTTTATGATGACAATTGGGTTCTTGTCGCTTTCGTATCCTTGCTTGGAAACAGCCTGCTCATGAGAAGATAGGAGTTGTAGATTCTCAATGGATTGTTCATCAAAGTGTTCCTTCCCTTGGGAGCCAGGTAAATTCAAAGCTTTTTAACCACCAGTCATTAAGTCATCTTCTGTGAAAGAAATTATAGTCGCTCAATTCTTCTTTCAACAGGGACAAGCAGAGATAGGGAGGGCACCGTGGGAAGGGGTATGTAAAGTTTAATGAAATCTCTGTCCTTAATTTATTTAAATACTGTGTGTGTGCACGCCCTCGTACTTGTTTAGACTAGTTTGTTTATGGAGAAGAAATACAGATTTGTGGCATTTGTGTTGGATTTTATGGTTCACTTTTTAACACAAGAAGAGCACTGAAAACTTTGAGTTCTTATGTGTCAGGTAAGGGAGAGGTGTGGAAAAGAATGGACAATGTTCCGAGATCGAATAGATAATGCAGAAAAAGCATACTTTGAGGCAATGGGAATGGATCCCCGCAATTCAACAGCTCGTTAGGGGAGACAATTTTGGAATCAGTAAACCCTGTAAATTTACCCGTTCATTGAACTCAACAGACAAAGAAATTACTTACATCCAGTGTATATTTATCCATTATATTGTTATCTTTTTGGACACACCATTCCCTTCTTTTATGTGCTGGCTGATTTCTAGATAGAGAAAAACTGATTTTGCTGCCCTGAATCTTGATCCTTGTGATTCAAACCACTCCTCTGAGAGCACTTCCATAGGCTAATGCCAAAAAATAAAGTAATTTGCATCACCCAAAGCCATTTTTATTTTATTTTACCTAACCACTCTTACAACATATCTCACGTCTTGTTCTTTATTTTGCAATACACCATATTAAAAATTCAAATAAAGAGGATGTTAGAGCTATAAATTATTTTACAAGTTGATTTAGTAAGTGGTTACTAGTAAGTAAAAAAATTGATATTAGTGGTAGAGCCAAATAAAAATTAGTAAGAATTGGATACAACAACAATTTGTAAGAATGTTGTAAAATAGTTTATAGCTATAACATTACACTTAAATTTTTATTTTTTTGAGCAGGCCAAAACAAACCCAGCAACAACCCAGCGTCAGCCATGGCCAATGAACCCACATCCCACATATTGATCAACAACACAATGTCTACAGTAGCATTTACAAATAGATTTTACTGTAGCATCCTCTATTGTTTTCTAGAGTGATTCATAAGTCAATGTAGTCTACAGGGTAATGCAAACCTAATGGAATGCTCCAAGCACAAATTGGGAGATGCCTTTTATGGGGTAAATTATACATAAAACTCAGTCAAAAAAAAAAAATGTATATATCAAAATTCAATTTAATCAATTTTACCAAACTAATAGAAATGAAATGATGCCATGTACATTTTGAGAGCACATAGATAAATGTGTGCCACATCAAATATTGCGCTTCACATTAAGAGTCTTGTAACTTAATTGGTATCTCATGGTATTTCCAACTGAGATATCCACAATTCAAACTTTCTAGCCCCAACTATCGAATTATCAGATACACACATATCCCTGCACATTTCACTAGTGAAAAAGGGAAAATTTAGCAGTATCAAATGGGCTTTTAAAAAAATAAAAATAAAAATAAAAATAAAAAATACAAAAGTTATTTCGTTAGTTTGTGAAACTATTGAAAACAAGAAAGAACTGTGATACAAACAATATAAATTCTCGCCATAAAGGAGTCTAGGACAATGAGTCAGGTGTGAGGAAGTTCTGTGAATCAGAACACAAACACATGGACAGTGGGGCTGAGTCATACCTGTTTTTGCACTGTGCGTTGATGCAGACAATGAATGTTGTAAATGTCTTGTAAATGCTACAACAGATTTCACTGTATCACATTTTCAAAGGAGCAAAAATATGAACACAAAATCTCTTATGCTACTGTGCACTCAACAAATGGTTCTATCCTATCCTGTGGACCTGTTCATTCTAGTCACCCCAAAAGTTTTGGAAGGGAGCAACAGACTGGATTGGCAATTAGAAATAATTTTTGGTAATTGCGTCTTCGAGCTCCTTGAAATCCCATGCATTATCTGCTGAATATTCCCCTGCATTGGAGGAAACTGTGATCAAACTACTAATGCCTTTTGCCCTATAATTAAAATTGTGATAATTTTCAATTGAACATCCCCTTGGAAATCTTTAACCTTTTCTACTTCCAAGGAAACGGAGTTTATCATGTGCAAATTCCATCTATGTATTTCATTGCTAAGAAATCACAGGAATAGAGATGACACTTGATATTAAACAAATTGGTTTGAAATTGCTTTTGCAGTTGAAGTCCTCTTTCTTTTCTCTCTTTTTTTTTTTTTTTTTGCCCTTCCTGCTAGAAAAGATAATTACATAATACCAAAAGAGTGGTTACAATAATATGCTACAAGAGCCCTAGCAAGAGTTGAAGGGAAATGATGTGCAGATAGTCACCACTAAACCTAGCCTAGGGGTGGCAAAATTAAACACGACCCACGAATCTGACAAGACACGAAATTAGCAGATTATGGGTTAAGGCTTAATGGGTTCATGTCATATTTGGATTAACACCGCTGACCCGTTTAATAAATGGGTTGGGTTAGTGTTGAACACATAGAACTTGTTTGACCCGTCTAGCTCATTTAATTTTTTTTTTTGATAAGTAACGAGAAAATTTTATTAAAAAAATGAATACTAGCCAACCCGAGTACATTGGGAATGTACTATGGGGGCATAAATCAAAAACCAAGATTACAACGATCAAGTAAAACAGGAATGGAAGAACAAGAAAAATGACAAAAAACCACACTCCAATCTAGTAGAGTGTGTAAGAAAGAAGACTTAATCTCTAAAATAGAGCGTTCACAGCCCTCAAAGCATCTCGCAACTCTCATTTAATTAAATGACATTTTACAAATATATCTTTCAAACTCTAGGAATATAAACTTATTAGTTGTTGTGCTTTATTTTCTTTGACATATTGTAATTGACTATTTGTGATATTGGGATATGCTTTAATTTTGAATGATTATTTGTGATGTAGTTATTCATTAGTTCTGAATTTTATATTAAAAATATTTATTTGTTTGTTTTTTCATAATTTTTTTTTTTTCATTTTGATAAAATCTAATAAACAGGTCGACACAACTGACTCGTTTAATAATTGGATCGTGTTAAGGCTGAGGAATCTTGACCCGTTTAACAAACATGATAGGTTAGTATTGACCCATATAGTCAAATATTCATGAGTTGACACGACACGAACCCGACGCCGACACACGAACACAAATTGCCACTCCTAACCTAGCCCGACGTGCCCATTGCCAAGATAGAAAACTTGAGCTACTATTTGAGCAACAAACAATCAGCAACATATTCAACATTCTAATGTCTACTACCAGTCAACAAGATAAAATGATCTAGGTTCATGAAAAACGAGGTAAATTCTCAACCAAGTAATCGTATTGGATAGACCAACACGGGAAGATTTGACTAATCAAACAAGAGTTTTTGGAAGAGCATATTGGGTTCAAACTAGATGAAAGACAAGATATTTCAATGGGGAGTTGAAGCAGGGGACTACCATTGAGGAAAAGATGTGCAGGGATTATCCATATAGAAGACAGTATGTGTCCATCATGTCAAGCAGAGGAAGAAGATGTTCTTTTCTTGAGGATGACATGGATGGTGACCAACTGGAGTTTTAGATAGAAACTATTTAAGCAAACTCAGCCAAACAGTTTGTGTGGGTACCCAGTTGAGCCACCCCCTCAGCATTTGGAGTCTAGAATTCCGAAAAACCAGTTTGTCCTCTTTGCAATAGTTGCTTTGGAAACCATGTACAGAATAAGAAACAAGGTTTCCATGGGAAAAGGAAATATACCATTTCAACGACTTCCAAACTGCACCAATGAGCATCAACCGGAGCACAACTGCTTACTATTGTTTACTCATGACCTCATGAGGTCATGGGTTCAAGACCCATGGGTGTGTGTGTAACTTATCAATAGAGAAAAAAGAAATCAAGTTCCATGCCACAACTGCTTTCACAAACTTCTAAGGAGAAACTATGGACAGAATGATGAATCTAAAGTTGTAAGCACTCAAGAAATGGTGCCCTCCTTTGGAGTACCAAATCAAGCTAAAGAATTCAGCAATAAGGAGGCAGATCTGCTGTTTAGTAGTCACTGCAAGGAAACACAATGAGCAAAGGGTAATGGCTTGGATTAAATGCATTATGACATGTTTGGCAGGGTGGTTGAAGCTCAAGCGCTGAAATGGGCTGTTGAGCTTACAAGTCAAGGCTGGACGAATGTAATGGTGGAAGAAGGTGCAGCTTTAATTGTAAACACTCTCACCACACCAAGAAACATGGAGATTCAGGATGTGCACATCATCTATTGTGGGGAATATACAAATTTCAATCTTTATTTTCTTCTTCTGCTTTTCATAGTATAAGAAGATGTGCAATTGAAGTTCTCTGTTTGACATGGCATTATGTAGCTTTACAATTTAAAGAAGTAATCCCAAATTCCACGAATAGTAACATGCATTACTAAGAATACTTGTTATAAGAATCAACTGGTTCCAAGATATTTGTTTTGGGTAGTATAGATTCAGTATCATGCAAATTTAAATATAGAGCTCATAAAATTCTTCAGTATGTTGTAAATGTATTGAACAAATCATGTGTTTGATCAGCACTTACCAATTGAATCCCTTCGAAGAGCAGTTAAATGAGCACAACTGCAAGTGAAGAAGTTAGTTAGAGAAACTTCAAACTCAAAAGATTCTTTAGCCAAAAAAATCATTTAGGAGATTCAAGTTCCTGCAATCTTTCTTTCATCTTTAGAATTTCTTAATGCAAACTCTAAGTGCTATCTGTTTAAGAGGCCTTTTACAGAATTGAAAGCTGAAGATAGTCCAGCCATTTTTAGAAAGAAAACTATTGGTAGGATAGACTGATGAGGGGATATCAATAACTGTGAGGAAACATTTCAAAATGGGGATTTTTTTTTTTTTTTTGAATTGGTAGGTTACACACGCAGCCCTCACCCTCCACCTAGCACTTATAAAGGGAGGGGAGGAGACACCAGTTGAACTAGAGCTCGAGAATTTCAAAATGTGGTATCGAGCTTAATAAAAGTAATTACCTGCCAAGAGCCTTCCCAAAATCTGCACATAATGAACGTATGTATGTACCTTTCGAGCATGTCACACGGAAAATCAGATTTTGTCTGTAAACACCAAACACGAAATGAAACAATGCTCAAATATGGCCCAACACAAAATGAAACAATGCTCAAATATGACCCAACACAAAATTATACCATGCTCAAAATATGGCAAACTCATGATAAAATAATGCATGAACCACATATCTCATTGTGATGATTTCGAAAACACCCTTCAAATGTATGTGAAGTTTTTCTTCCACCACCACCTTTTTTCTAAAAGCACGATCTAAAGAAACATATCTTATTTAATCACCCGCATATATGGAAGGAATGTGTCTGAAAGTTCTTGAACATAAAAGTAGAATAAATTTCTGGATGTAACTGACTCAAGACCTTTGAAGAGTGATCAGAAAGGTTTAAATCATGGCCCAGAGTTATCGTGCTGTCTATTGTTTACTCATATTTATATAAGAAAATGAAGCCTTCAAACTTCTACATTGGCTAAATATCACCCTACCTCTGCAGGCTTGACCCCTTGAATGTGACAAAATAAATTTTAAATATGGCATAACCATAACTTGTGTACTTTATGTCAAGGAGATTTTTCAAATGGAAAAAATTTAGTGCACATAAGGCACAGAGCATGGCAAAGTTCACTCTGATACAATATCTTAGGAACTGCAGTCATCCATGAGCACAAAGCATATCAACAAGTCCAGGAAAAAAAAAAAAAAAGGAAGTAAATTCCAGGTATATAATATGCCTAAAATGCATCAAATATATGTATGATTTTACAACGTCAACTATAATGGCCTTCATAGGCCAGAGTGTGTCTACATCCAAACAAAACCTAGGGTACCTGTCATCTAAGCTACGCTCGATATCAAATTGGAAGATTGAAATCCTTCTAGGTGAAAGCTCAATACTTTCTCCTCTTCTTGCCTTTTCATACATCCTTTCTCCTCCGACCTATCACAGAAATTGAATCTTTTATGTAGTTTACGATGAGTTTGATAGTCAATTTGCATAAAATATGTATTTGACATTTGTCTCCAAGACATTAATGAATTCACTTTGGTCCAGATTTTTTATACAAAATTTTAGCTTACATTCTTATGATTCTTAATTGCATATAATATACAAATTATGAAATCAAACTTGAGAGTAAAATTTCGACAACTTAAGATGAAATGTGCATGCATGATACTACTGATACTACAACACTGCAAAGTTTCTGTTGCATTTTTATGGAATTTCTATTTGACACATTCATATTAGATCTCCCCTGAATAGGACAGTCAATTGGGTTGAGCAGTGAGTTTGCCTGGAGCCTGATTGTTTTTTTGGGCTGAGCTTAAACAGCTCTTGAAGCCTAAAGTTAGATTTGGGAGAAGCTTGATTGGAAAAACTTCAGCCAGTATAATCCAGACCAACTTTTTTCTTTAATTCCCAGAAAGTAATCCTACATTAATTTTACATAAATTATACATTTTTTGCTTCAAGAAGAGCTGCGAGTCAAGTGGTCAAGTAGATGTTATACATCAAAGTCTTAGTCTCGAGTTTTGTTTTATTTTCAAAAACCTTTGCATTCTGTATGGGACAATTGATTTTGTGCAAGCCCAAAACTTGGCCATAAGTCTTCCAGTCATGGAATGAGCTCAGGAGAGTTTTGTGTCTCAGCTGAGCCTGCGGAATCCTCATTCCAACTCAGCCCTGCCCAATTGACAATCCTACTCTCAAAATAGGTGGACTGAAACCCAATGACAGTCAGGGATTGAGCTCTGGAGGAAAAACAAAGAAGAGGATGGACACTCTTTACTCTTTAGCCCATTCTATACATTTCCTGTTCCATGAAAAGCAATTATGAAACAAAACAGGATTATTTAATGCATGCATATAGAGGATACTGCCAATTGTTCAGCCCCATATATACTTATTAGCTTCCTGGCAAAGTGTTTCAGATGATAGATGTATTTCCAAAGTCTTCAGAGAAAAGAATATAAGAAAAAGAAACCAAGGATCGGTCCACACATGGTTTCATCACTAATTTTGACAGAAATACTTACTTTGATGGCAGAGAACATTGGGGGAACTTGCCAAGATTCCCCACAAAAGGATGCGGCAGTTTTCTTCAAGTCCTCATCTTTGATTTGCTCCCAAGGCTCTCGTTGAATAACCTACACAAGAGGTGATCCATGACTAATATTTGCACCGTGTGTAGCTATGGATTAAATCCTAGCAAGAGATAAAACATTATTAGCAGTTCTAGTGTCCTGTAGAAACTCTAAAGGTAATCCTGCAAGACAATTGTAAACAGTCTAACCACATTTGAGATGAAATTATGCACATGGATATAAATAAACTTGTCTGCAAGAACTAGATTATAGTATTGGACTATAGGCTATCCATGATTTCCCTTTCTCTCAATCCAAGTATGCATACATATACCCTGTTGCCAACATCATAAGTCACAACTCACAACAGTACCCTTGTTGCAAATAATTTGTATGATTATTTTATATATATATATATATATATATATATATATATATATATATATATATATTTTTTGATGAGTAAGAAAAAAGTATATTAAAAAAACTGCTATATGCAGAAAAGGCATAAAGCAAAATTCAGTGCAAGCTCTTTCATCTTCAGTGCATTCTGCGTTCTTTTTTCTAATGTTGATAGTGTTATATGCTTACAAAGCATTGCTTTTTTTACTCAATTTTTATTTTGATAATACAAAAGTTGGGGGTGGGGGGATTTGCTATTTTTACCCGATCATACCTCACATTCATTCCATTTGGCTGGTACAATAGGTAGTTAGTTGTTCAACAAGACAATCCTCTAAATAACCTATATCATGGTGCATATAAGTTCAAAATAAGGAACAATAGTTATCCAGAAGAGATAAACACACCGGTGAATCAGCATCCCAAGTTGAAGTGGCCTCCCCTAAACGGAAAACTCCACTGTAACCCTTAACCATACCTTGATATCTACAGTATAAAAACATTAAGAGTCTTACGAGAGAGATCATTGGCATAAATTTGATAAGGGGAAAAAAATTCTAGATTCATGGGGCAGATAGTAAATTACTATTCTAAGTGGATAAGATTCAAACTTACCCTTCTACCAACTTAGTGGCTTTACCAACACATACAATTAATAAACCAGTTGCCATTGGGTCAAGGGTTCCAGCATGCCCTACCTGCAACCCCAAATATATAAATAAATAGTTGGAAGAGCTGTTACAAAAGAAAGCATGCCTACATGCAGATGCAATAGCAAAAAGGCACCTTTTTAACTTTGACCAGGCGTCGCAGTTTTCCACAAACTGTAAATGAAGTCCACCCTGTCTTGCAATATGATGTTGTTATATTTTGATTCATGTAAAATGACACCTAAAATTGTCATGATTCTACTTGTAACCTCAAAGAAAATGGTGACACATAAAGAGATTTGAGAATTTGGATAAATTGTCTTGTTAATCCTAAATCAAGAAAACAAAGGATATAGCATAATCCTTTGCTGCAACCTAAATTATAGGCAAATAGTTTCCCTAGTATCCCATTAAACATCCATTTCCTTTTCTACTAGCATTCACAGCATGTCCAGCCAAAACTAATGAATTTCATTCTTAATAATAAGTTTGACTCATATATCTGATATCTCCCACATTTTGTAGTTGTAGGCCAATTATTCTCACTCCCATTGAGTTTCTGCAAAGTTTCTTTCTTCAATAACAATAAGGATTCTCACTCCTCACTATTGATTAGTATTGCACTAAATCACTCCCTGAGTCCCATAATTTACCACTCTTAACTTGGAATAAACTAGAGTATAAAGCTTCCAAATTCCAACATTTTATCAATCACATAGGCATAATTCAAAATGTTCAAACAAGAACTAATGACCAATACCCCTGAAATAAACGTTGCAATCACATTCATTGCCAAAATGAACCAATGGAACTCACCTTTGGGTTTGTTCACCAACACCACCGTCCCACAAGGACCATCCCATCTTGGTGGAAGCTCAGTACTCCTTGTCAAGAGATATGGTTCCTCATTCTTAACTTCACCATCCCTATTGGGGCCTTTCTTCAAACACTTAAAGAACTCCTCCACCTTCTTCTCCACAACATCCTTATTCGCATCCTTTTTCGCCAATTCTCTCCTACTCTTTTCTCCTCCTCCCTCCTCCTCCTCCTCCTCAAAGAAAACCAACCCTTTACCATCCACACCCTCCTCTTTCTCCTTCTTCTTCTTCTTTCCCTTCTTCACATTACTCTCATTGGATTCACCTGGTTGAAGAAACGCTTTGTCAAGGCATTGATCAGGAAAATACTTCTTCTCCAACTGATACACCATCTTATAATGCTTCTCCTTTTCCCAAGGATAAGCAAAAGTATCATAAAAATACAACTCCTCCTCTCTCTTATGCAAGGTATTAAACTCCACAACCTCAGGCTTCAACTCCACAAACCTCTCCTCAGAGCTCCTACCATCCTCATCCTCATCCGACCCATACATTCTTTTCCTCCTCTTATTGTAATACTTCCTCATAGACTTGTTCATTTCCAAGTTTCCCGAACTGGGTCTGTTTGTTTCACTCTCTGACAATAGCTTCTGGTCCACCCAGTCCTCAATGCCCGTTTCTGAAGTGGGGTATTTTGGTGGGTCCGATTGGGGCGAGTCTTCCGAGCTGTTGGGGTTGTTATTGACTCGGGTGAGTCGGCGAGGAGGGTGAGGCTGAGTTGGGCGGTTGATGATCATGTCGTATTGAAGAGGGTATGGAGTGGAATTGGTGGAGAAAGAGAGGGAAGAGTGTGGAAACGTGGTTTTGTTGAAAGGTTTGGGGTTTGGGAGTGGCAGTGAGAGAGAGTGTGTGTGTATTCGTGTTGCCATGAGTCTTTGATGGGAGAGGAGAAGGAGGGATACGTGGGTTAGAGACAGTGATTTCGCCATTGTTGACGATGAATGAAGAAAGAAAAAGAAGGATTCGCAGGCGCTTGTTTTTTCATATTTGTGGTGAAGTGTGGGTTTCACCGTTTTTTAGAAACACACAAACTTTACCCAATTTTGCCAAAATTCTCAAAACCAACAAACAAAACAAAAAACAAAAAAAACTTTTGCCATAATTCCACTATTTAACAACTCATGGTAAGTTGAGGTAAAAATTGTAAGTTTTTTTATAATTTTTAATTGTAAGTTTTTGTGATTTTAGCATTGTTTGACAAACATTGTATGTGTTCATCAATGATACAGCATAAACAATGTTATTTTTTAAAAATAATTAAAATCAATACAGTTATAATTAAAATCTAAGTTTTATTTTTAATTTTGTATACCCCCGGAGATCAGAAAATTTTTTTGGGCCCAAATGAACAACTAAAATGAATCAGTGGGGTTTATGAAAAAAAAAAAACATAAATCAAAGGGAAATTTATACAATTTACCTAAATGTGATTTGATGCTAATACTATCATAATTTAATTGACAAACTTCAATTCTAGTATATTATCCCTAATTTTTGGACTAAAATGAAATATTTAGAGTTCCTAACAAAGTATTTTGAATGATTTCATTTTTAATCTAAACTTTATGGAGTAGGTAACTATTGAAAAGGTTTTTTGGATTAAATTGTGATTGAATCAAACCAAAAGAGGTAATTTGTTTGTATTGGATGGAAATTAAAAAGGGATATATTATAATCTATCCCAAACTATTTATATATTATAATTTATCCCAAATCAAAATAATTTGTGTAGCTTCTACTTCAAAATAATATATGTGGGTGCCCGAGGACCAAGGATGAAGTTGAAAAGTTGCAATACTGATGTAAGGGTATCATAGGCCTAAGAAGGAAAGTCGCCCGAGGAGAGGAAGAAATGAGATAAAGGACTCTAAGGCGTTCCAGGTGGGAAGAAGGATCTGAAGAGAGAGAATCAGCGATAATAGGGGAAGTTTCCAATTTGGAGTAGCTTGTTGCATCCGCATTAAATGATGGACAATAGCTTTATCAGCTACATTAATGAGGAAGTGACCTGAACAGTGTAAGTCACAACTAAGCAGACTACTTTTACCATCTTCTTCAAACGTAAAAAGGAACAAGTGTCAAGAGGAGAGATTTATTGAGAAAAGATGGAAGATCAAGATGTGAAGAAAGAGGGGAGGATATAAGAGAAAGAGGGTTTTCAGTGAGAGAGAGAGAGAGATCCAAACACAAGTATCAAGAAATAGAAAAGAAACCAGAAGAACATTGAGAAAAATAGTGAACAATACTGTTTTTGTATAATTTTGGCTTCCTCCGGCTAGCTTGTATTGATACATTAGCCCATCTATTCAATAAATATTGACCATTTCTTCCTTATTTTCATCATCGGGCAGAGCCCCATCTTGTTATTTGTTTCACTCTCTTACAAATTTATTATTTTGGACTGAGGTTGAACTGTACAACTCACTGTTCTTAGTGGGCTTAGGCGACCAGTTCTTTTGGTCTTTACAATATATATATATATATATATATATATATATATATATATATATATATATATATATTGGCTAACACCCCTTTTTTTTATTGGCCTTAAGTTTACAAAAAAAACAAGTGTAACATTAAAAATGTTACCCATTTTTAGCTAGGAAATTTGCATTACGGTATTCTCTTTACGTGAGAATGTTATGGTTGATATGAGTCTCTAATTAACTACGCAAATACCTGCAATCAGGTAAAAAATGTACTTCATGTGTGAGTGGAAGTACAAAGCCTTCGATTGGATACGCCAATGATTGAAATGATCATTGACACTTTTTATATCTCTTATCATCCTCTTTTTATTATCTAGATCTCAATGTGGCTTGAAAAAGGGTTGATGGGCAATGGTCGATTGAAGATTTGGATCACTAATTAGGGTGGTTTGGGAGTTGATTAGGCTTAGGTTTGTCGAGACTAGGCATGGGAGGTCTTGGTTGGCTTGCCGTGAGTGTGTGTTGGGTGATTGTTGAGATTAATTTTTGGGTAAGACTCTAGAGTGTGTGTGGATTGTCACATGCAATGGTTGCAGTGAGATTGGCTTGCAATGATTTTTTGTGTGTTTGTTTCCAAAGAAAAGTGCATTGACAAAGAAATACATAAGAACAAAAATGAAAAAAATAATAATTAAATGGCTTAAAAAACAAGTTTAAAATTTTATTATTTTCTTTGCAATAAATTTGTATAAATCACAAAATAAACTATGAAATTGCTTATATTGGTTTATTTATTTCTTTGATTTACCATATTTCTCTTCTCTAAAAGGTCAAAATGCCAAATTATAATAATAATAAGTATGAATCAAATAAATAAGTGATTTTGAGTATATGAACAAAACCAGGTTTCCATTTGGTTTGAATGGGTTATAAAGAATTAATCAAGTTGGATTTGATTAGATCGATTTTTTTTTTTTTGAATGTGATTAGATCGAATACTTACACAATCTAATTAAATAGTTGAATCCATCTAAATATCAAATCATCGGTTCATTAGTTTAACCAGTGGATGGATCAAATTTAATAACAACTATAGATAAAATTAATTAAAAAAAGAAAAAGAAAATTTCCATTTAAAACGGCAAGTGGCATCTAAAATCAGACTGTACACAAAGTGGGATCCACATCCACAGACCTTATCAACTAACAATCAAAAAGTAAAAATAATAAAAGGACAAGTACAAATAATATAATATAAAATATAACTCCCACCAAAATAGCTCTCGCTCACAACTCACAAATTTCAACTTTCAATCCCAAATTTTTTGAAAATATCAAAATTTCGCACTCATATTTGAACTTTTAGCACTAAACGACCTTCGTCTGTCTGGGTGATGGACACGGTCGCCACATCTTTGGCAGACGACGAGGAGTGGGAACTCTATAACGACGATGGCTTCGTCTACAAGCGCAAGAAGCGCCGCCTCAACCCAGATGAAGCCGCGTTGGCGGCGGCGGCTCGGCCACCGAGTATGGATCCCGAGGCGGAGGAGAGGAACCGGAGGGAGCGGAAGAGGAAGACTTTGCTGAAGCTGAAAGAGCGGTACCAGAGAGAGATCGACCGGTGGGAGCTTTTGTCGAACACCTTGCGTGCAATGGAAGAGAGAGCGCGTCAACGACAAGAACATGAAGATACGCCGTCGATTAGTGCTTTGCCTTTGTCTTCGCCCGAGATTGTTAATGGGTCACTCGTGGATGAGCTTCTCTTGCAGGTAAAATTGGGGTTTGTTTGCTTGGTGGGAAAATGCGGGAAAAAGAAAGAAATTGAATTTTTGGGTCTTTGGGTATTTTTTCGAAAAGATAGAGAAGTCCACTTATATTGAGCTGAAATTGATGTTGTCTTTGAAAAATTGAACCCAATTGAGAATATGATTCGAAAAGTTCCCTTTTCTTTTCCTTTGCTTCAGTTTCTGAGCAACCAAACACGGGTTTTAGGGTTCTAACTGTTTCATTTTGCTCATTAGTTCTTATTCTTGTTGAAGAGTTCATGCTAAAGACTATTCCTTTATTGTTAGAGCTCTTACTAATACTATCATTAGGGCATTTTTTTCTAAGTTAATTTTAATTAAATTTCAGTTTCCTTAAATTTTTAGCTTTGTTAGTATTGTTTATACAATAATTTTGAAACATGTCTTTCCTGAAAAGAGACTAGAGAGAAAAAAAAAAAAAAAGGTGCCTCAGGAACTGAGCAAGTAGCTATGTAGTTATGCTCCTTTAAATCCCAAAATTTGTACTATTTTAAGACTAAAAATAGTACAATCTTAGCCACTAAACACAGATTTTGAGTCTTTATGACCCGAAATTAGAGGGTTCCTGTTATGCTTTTCTAATTCCATAACTCCAATTCCGAGGCTTTGATTGAGCTTGATTTCTAACAGTTTCCTAATTCTTGGGTCTTTACAATGCAGGTGGAGGCCCAGGAAGCAATAATTCGTGATGTTTCAAATTTATGCGATGTAGCAGAAGCAATGTGCAATGCACAAGAGGAGCAAATGAAGCAGTCTTTTATTGATCTTCCGATTTGGGCTTCACCGCATGAGCTCATTGCATCACTTTGTGTTGATTGAGTTTCTTCTGGATAGTTTGTCATGTTATGCTCTGGAAAGGAAAAAAAAGTAAAGCCAGGACTTCCACTGGTATTTATTATCTTCACCTGTAACTATAATTTTAGTGCTCCAAGAAGGCCTTACTAGTGTATTCTGTTGTCATTACTTTCAGACAGATAGGGAATTTTTTTAGTTTGTTTATTCGTCGTTAGATAATGTGATTTAGTAGGAGTTGTGTAATTGAACTAACCATCTGTTGAATGAATAGAAGATGGAGAATGCTCAAAATGAGGTTGAGAAAACTTGTGTCCTGGAGTAACTTCTGTGAAGTAGTTTCTGATCAAACTTTGTGGTGTATATGCATGTATGATTTCTAATACAGTTTCTTATCAAGCTTTTCAGATATGATTACATTGTGCAGTTTGTAAAATTTGGAGTTTAATGAGCTCATTTCATTTAATGTCATAGATTTGCTTCTCGGTGATCTGAGAGTAAAAGGTTGGAAGTGTGCTTGGTTCCTAGGCTGAAAGTCTGGTCTTCTTAGGCCTTTTATTTCATCTACTTTGCCACTTTTCAATTATGGAACTAGCCTATTTAATATTTACTGAGCTATGCAGACACAATGGAAGTCGGAAGAAAAAGGAAGAAAAAGAGTTAGGTAAAGCTGAGGAGCATCTCTTAGTGCACCTGGTTCATGGTTGGCCTGACTTCAATAGATAGCAAGTACAAAGGCGAAAGAGCTGATTTTGAGAAAAGTAAATTGGTTGCACTTGGTTGTTTTCACCAAAAGGAGGCCCTATATCCCATTGCTCAACATCTAAATTTCTGGTGCACACGTGCTTGGACTAGCTTTCTAAAATTAAGTAATTTACTTATGTATAGCTTTTTAAAGTCTTACTTTGTCTGGATATAGTTATATTTATACTCACTTTCAACAAATTAACATATTATATGAAAACTAAAATTAAAACTATAATATGAAATAATAGGAAAACTAAAATTAAGAGCTAATCTAAACGGTGTCTCTAGGCTAACAGGGAATTGACCCCATTACCTCTAGTACGGGTTTGGTTTGTGAGGCACCATTGAGAACATGTGCGGTGTGATAACAGTAGAGAGAACATACGGAATCGTTGTGCATATGAAATGGCTCGGGAATGGTTGATTTTCTTGTTCTGGAACGGTACTAGAGATCCAATGGGATGTCATGGACTCATGGTTGGGGAGAGTATTCTTTTGATTTGGAGCTGTGAGCATGAAAATTGTGAAAATTTTGAACGACATTGTTGTTCTACACTATAGCATTTAAGGTAAATATGACCACACTTTTTTCCACCTTGGCTATTGCACGGTTGTCTTTCCATGTGCTAATGTCCATAGAAAGATTATATTCTTGGCAAAGTGTTCCATTTCCAAACTTATATCCACGGTGAAGACCGCAAAAAGAGGATTTTTCTGCATTTGGTAATTTGGTTATTCAACTATAGTGCATGGAATAGGAAGGAGCCACAGTTAACAAGGGTACAGTATCCCATTGTTCTGATTTAGGTTTCATAAAATTTAAGGGTTCATGAAATAAGAAATGGCGGGTCATTCGAATTTGAGTTGAATTCTTTTACCAAAAGGAGCTCATGGCCTAGCAATGAAGAAGTTTGGTATTGCCAATGAGCTCTAATTCAACTAACAAATCCCTTAATAAGTGTAAAGTAGATGATTAGGTTGTGGGTTTAAGACTCGGGTGCATGTTTAATTCACTAAACAAATGAAAAGGCTTGGCATTTATTAAGCACATTAGAAGATGTGCTCCTTAAAAAATTGGATATGTCAATAAATAAAACATCAGCGATTCAGTATAAAAGAATGTTCTACACAAATATGAGCTTATTCTTTCTTGCTCTCTTTAGTGTTTTTTTTTTTTTTCCCTTTTCTTTTTGGGGGGAGGTTGGTCCTAAATCTCTATTTTTTAAGGGTTTTAAGCTCTTCATCACTTAAACAAGATGGAACAACTTTCAATGGTATAACAATAAAACCAGCTTCCTGACATTCATTCTCCAGCAGCTTTACTTGTGAAGGCCCGTCAGGGCAGAATGCAACTACAGCTCCTCCACTACCTGTAAATTTCGATGCAGCACCCACCTTTCGCGCAACCTCCACCATTTTTATATTTAAAGCACCAAGGGCATCATCACCAAACATGCTCCTGCACAATATTTAAATTATAATATTCAGTAGCAATAAAATGTACACAAGTTCTTATTGCAAAACTAGGGTTTTTGTTTCAGAAGAATACAAATGATAGTGGTTCAGTAATGCTGATGCTATAACTATATTTGACAAGAAAACAAGAAGGCATTTTCAAAGACATGTGCCTCTTAGATAACAAACATCTTTCTGTCAATTTTAGTAACTTACATTTCTAAGCAGCAGACAAAAATGTTGCATAAAAAGCCCTTCATAAGAATAGCATTATCTTTCACAAAACAAATCTTTAATTAAACCAGGTGCAATCTATATAAAGAGATACGTAAGCGAAAGAGCTTCAATACGTTGGAGTTGGGAATGCTCATCTGGATTATATTGATTATTGGCTTCTCCTCAGATGTGATTTAAACTATACAGTTAAATAAATTTCTTACCTTCGAAGATCAAAATTACGATTCATGAGCTTTGCAAGCTTGGAATAGTCCTTTTCCAGTAATGCTGTTCTTCCTTCTTTTGCTAAATTTGCAACTTCTTGAATTGATGATATTATAAACTCATCGCCATTCAGCCACCTTTGGCGTACTGTACTATGAACCTGCATTTATAATAATGCATTGAAATTATTCTACCATTACAATTTCAGGAAGGAAATATGGGAAGACACTCCTGCTATAGAACCCTGAATTTTGGAGACATAAGTAGACTGGTGGGTTCTTTTCATGAAGCAGCCAGCTTGCTTCCAGAATACTACCCAATTTGCATTCCCATGATGGTAGTTAAAGATTATAAGTAATACCTAATGAACTAGATTTCAACTCAAAATGTTGGCAGAGAAAGATCCAAGTACAAACCCTTGACCAAAACCAGCAGATGGTATTACAAAATCAAGGTTATCTACTAGAATCTTAACATGATATCACTAAATCAAGACACTCTCTCTTAAGCTCTCTTATTCTCTCTCAATAGGAAAAGAACAGAAAAAAAAAAAAATCAAATATAGGGTAACTAATAAAAAGTTAATGCAACAATGGAAACCAGATGTTTAGAGCGAATAATATCAATCAATTAGAAAGAAAGATTGTATATCAAAAAAGTAGATAACAAACAAATAAACATAAAATCCAACATGATTATAGATGGATATGCTTCCATGAATTGGGAAAAGGCTTCACTGAGTTCACTCAATTATTATTATAGATCAATTCACATTATGCTTAGAGGAAAATCATCATCTTCGTAATCCATCACATGATTCCAAAGTGTCACAAGTTTTGTAACAAATACATAGAAACGCATATAAGAAGGATCCATAAAGAATCAAACCAAAAGTATTTAAGATGTGAAAAGTATAAAGCTTTTGTCTGTTTGACATTCTGGATACAATGTAGGCAAAATGTAGGATAAGCAAGTTCTCCTATATTCAGCACTCTTTTGTTCACTAAAACCTACTGCATGTCGTTTTTTTAGAGGAAATACAAATTATGCGAACATGAGATTTTGGAACCTACATAACTACATAAGATGAAAATGATACCCCCATAAAAATAAAAATATATGATAAATAAATGAAAAAAATAAGAAGAAGTTAGGAAGGAAGATGAGGGCAGGGTTTGATGCTAACCTTCCCTGAATCACTAGGATTCTCAGCATAGATGAGATGAAGAGGTGGGAGAAGACTAATATCCATGGGTGTGTAGATGCCATGCCCCAAGTCATCCATGTATTCCTTGCTAAAATCCTACACAAGGAAATTTGCATATCTAGGTGATTACATTTTTACCCATTAGATGTGCACAAGCTCTGTCAAAAATTCAAACCACATACCATGTGAACAAGGCCTCCATAAACCTGTGCTACCCGGTCTTGGAGACCAGCAACAATTCCAAGTTCTTTCTCTGCAGCGAGGACAAGATTAGGCCTGACATCTACTTTAATCAAATGCCTAACTTTGTAGAAGTCAAGAAGGCAGCTTAAGGCAGCACATACAATAGCACTAGAACCTGAAAGTCCTGTCTGAAATGTCAAAATCATAACTTAAGCCATGTTGCAATATCAAAAAAGTCAAAAATTAAGTTCTAAACAACTATCTCTTCTATTGAAGAGAAGATTAGTAACAACAACAGACACTATAACACATTTGGTCACCAAAGGTCACATAAAAACTTTGCTACAAAATCAAAAAGTGAAACATGCTTGCAATTCATTTTTGTCTACAAGCAAATATATATAACATCAAACATTAAGGAAATGGGACTCATGCCTTGTTATATTCACTTTCAGCAGTGTCCATAAACATTAAGGAAAAGATAACCTCCAAACAAGGAAATGAAGATAAAAATTTCACAAAGTGAGAAATATTTAAATCTTAATTTGTTAAATTAAACATCAATCACAATATATTGGAAGACGCAAGATAACCATGGTTATAATGGCATTCATGAGCAAGTGCATAATAGAAAAAATAAATTAAAAAGAAAAGACAAGAAATGGGACTCATGCCTTGTCATTTATTCATCTTGCAAGTCAATTCCTCTCAAAATAAACAATAACAAATAAGTGTGCGTGTGTGTGTGTATGTATATATATATTTAAATTGGTAAGTTATACATACAACCAGTAGATCTTGAACTCACAATCTCATCCTACACCTAGAACTTGGAAAGGGAGGAGGTGCCAATTGAATAAGAGCTCATTGGCAACAAACAAATGAGTCTTACCAGGACTTATAACTGGTTCATAGAGGAAAATCAAATCAGCAACAAGGATGTAACTCACTCAACAGAAACAATTTTTTCCACAACGTAATACATGTTATTCCTTGTCATTTTACCAAGATAGAGGGTTGAATAAATAGATGGCATAACCTCAAAGCCAATAAAATAGACATGTAGCAAACAGTAAACTTTGCAAAGAAACATAGGAATACTGGAAAAAATAAATCATAGAGATGTGTATCACAACTGAAATAATGATTATCACAAAAAGAGCTAAGAAATTTCTGGCAGAACTGGACTAAAGCTTTACCTGACGAGGGATATTAGTGTCATATGATAGAGTGAAATTTCCTCCATGAAGATCAATCTTGTTATCCGTGCAATAATTATGGAAAACTCTACAAATTGCCATAAGCAATCGTACACCTCCATAATAACCTTCATTATCTAACCGATTCACCTGTTAAAAAAGGTAAAATAACATTTTTTATTATCCAAAACCTGTAGCATCATGTACATGGACTAAGATAAGACTTGATCACCACAACATTTTATATGAAGGGAAAAAAACCTTAACGTTAAAAAACACACCCATCAAGAGAGAGAGACGAACTAAAATATATAATACTGTAAGATAAGCTGTTTCCCCACCAAAAAAAAAAAAAACTCAAAACCTCCCATTCATTTTTTTATTATTATTATTTTTGTCTTTGCATTTGGATGTGAATTGGAAAATGTCAAGCCAAACACAAATTGTGATTTAGAAGGTATTACTGGATACCGGGAATCAGCCACTCCAAAAAAATGCCGTATGGCCGCCCACCATGCCCTCTCCTAGACTCCAAAGTGGAAGCTTTGTGAACTGAGTACGACTAACAGTATATTGGGTAATTGAAAAACTAACACTAGAGGAACACCATCAACTACAATTACCGGACAAAAGAATTTTCACACATAACTCCAAATGCATATCAGAACAAAAGAGCTATAACTTTGGTATGCAAAAGTTTACCTTTCAATCTGTTAAAAGAAACATATAAATACTTAAGTGACAACACATACTCTCCTGAACAAATCTCCTTTATCCTACCACATGCAAACTATAGAATTGCACACGGTTTGTGAAAAAAATACCCACACTCCTAAACCATTGATTTGGCAAATGCAGCAGTTTAAGGCACCAAATATACAACTGCATCAACTCTAGAAATCTGCATTTTTTGCTCTATTCAGAGCAATATCCAATGCCCAGTTCACAAGGGCTTCAATTGAACTGATGTGACACCATACGGATCCGGTCCTTGCAGCCCACAACTGTGCAACAAATCCATATATTTTGCTCTATCCATCACACTCAACTGGCAAACATGATTTAATAATAATTCCAAGGGCATTTCTCCTAAGCATAAAGGATAACATGTTCATTCAAATTGATTTCGAGGAAATTCTTCCAACCCACTACATGGTGACTAAAAAGATTATTCACAAGTACTTTTAGGACCTATTTAAAAGTGAGATGGCTTGTTTGAATCAGTCAATGAGTCATGTGATTACAATACACGTAGAATCGCCATATAAAGGGTTAGGGGAGATTCTTAATATATATATATATATATATATATATATATATATATATATATATATATATATATATATATATAGATTTAAAGTAATTATTCAGTACTTGGATCTGACATACTAGTGGGTCCTATTGATAACATATTCCTGATAGGATCCACTCCCCCCAGAGCAGTAAAAATAATTCTCCAAATCTTATACATGAAATCCCACCAGTTACCATATCAAAAACTGAACCTTTAAATCCCACATATCAAGATCTAACCTTCAAATATCATCTTTCACAGCAAATGCAAGCTACAGATCAAATCTAAATCACATTCTAATACCCCCCCCCCCCCCCAAAAAAAAAAACCCATTTAGAGAAATGTAGATAACACCAAAATAAACAACAAAAACAAAAGTTGAGCTTGTTATACATTGAAGGCAATACCAAAACCAATAACAAAAACAAGAACATATATACACACAGATCTTCAAAATTCAAAGTGCCACATTATAGAGATCAATTATGAGAGAGAGAGAGAGAGAGAGAGAGAGACCAAGTGATGGAGAGACCGGAACTGGACGGGATCGTGGGTGGGATGGGGAGTGATGATGAGGTGATCAGACGGCTGTAATTGAACGTCAGCCCAGAAGTTATCGAAAGTGAAAGAGATAGTGTTGCCATAATACACGTCGCTTGGATTTCCAAGCAGTCCAACTCTAGCATAAGCCTTGTGCTCTATCACTTTTTTGTTGTTATTCTCACTCTTTGATGATTCCATTGTTCTTTCTTTCTAACTCTACTTGCAGAAACTGGATTCTGTTTTATATATACATAAACACATACGAGGTGCCACGTCAGCCTCAAGTGTTGCTGTTGCTAAGGTTTTTCCTTTCTTCAGTTTGAGTTTATCTAATGTTGAATACACTCTGTCTGTCTGTCTAATGCTCTGCCAAATCTAGACTTTTAATAAGGTGGCATGGTTAATGGTACTATTCAAGATCTAATGTCATTGGTGGGCCACTTGATAATTTTCAAAAGTTTGTCGGCTTAACTTTTATAGACGCGTGATAAATATTTATTATGATTATATTAAATAAGAAGCGTGATAGATATTTAAATATTAAAAATAATGTGTAAAATTGTCGAAAGTTTTCGATTTTATGCATATTATTATTAGCCAATAATCTGTGCAATAAATAGAATTTTTTCTCAAAATATAATTTTTTTTCTTTCTAAAATTTGAAATTTGATAAAAATGATAGTTATTAATAAATATTTGTATTATTGCATTTGCATATGAAACTATTCATATTACTATTTTAAAAAAATATGTCACAATGGAATCTTTATACCATTTAAACTTAATTGAAAATATGGGTTACTATATTAGAGTGAAAGAAAAAGAAAATAAAATAAAATGTTAGGCCTTCTCAAGATTATGTGGCAAAACGTCAAGAGGTGAGCCAAAAGTATTATCTCTCTAGCCACCTAAGTAAGGTGTCATGTGAATCTCCTTCATAATTAATCCTTATCCAATATTAATTTGCTGTCAGGCTTACACGCTTTAAGATTTATTAAGAGTAATATAATAATCACAAAAAAAACTGCAAGATATATGTCACTTTATTCTGTTCATTCCAGCTTTGCCCCAAGATTTCTGGCTTCTTTTGTTTCTGTTATAATTTGTTCATTTAAGGATTGTTGAACTTAAATCATAAGCCATGCGTTAGACATTAATTTAACTTAAAAAGCAGTTCCACTTATCCAAAATTTGAGGATTGCTGAGCTCATAGGTGGTGCTAATTAGATCAGAACTAGGGGAATTGATAAACGAACTGTAATAATGTTTGTTTTAGGCCATATGAGGAGTGTATGAAATATGAATTGCTTGATCCAACCAAGACTCAATTTTTATGGTTGGATCCAATTGAATGCTCAATCTAACCATATGCTGTACATCCAAAACCCGAAACCCGACAAAACTGCCACACCCAGAAGGATCCGAACCAAAAATCGACCAATCGTGAAGTAATACATGCATATGATTGGCTAGTGAATAATAACTGTGCAGGCTGATACTCAAAACCAAACTTGGCACAAAGATCACATGATTAACATTAGTCTATGTTAATTTACACATAAAGATACTGGTTTTAGTGCGTAATTTAAGATTTGCCTTCGGCACAAGGAGGAATTACAAATAAACAGAAGGTAAAACAAAGCAAACCTAAGTGCAGAAGACAAGAAGGACCCATATATTCAGTCTTCCTCCTCTTCACCTTCTTCAGGCAGCCCAACGTCATCTCCAATACCTTCAAGCAGTGTGTCAACGTCCTCCCCTAACTCAAGCAACCTCGCACTTAATTTTTCCACCCTGCTCTGTTCTTGGCCAAGGCACACAAGCAAATCATTCAGTTCTGCCTCACTGTCCTTCTGGGCTTCTTCCCTTGCTGCAGCCTTTATTGCCTCAACATCTGGAATTGTTGAGGGCCCTCCACTCTTCAAAGCTCTCACCTCCTTTTCTAGATATAAGTTGGCCTGTTCAAGACTGTTGTAAGCATCAGACAGGCTCTTCAGATCAGATTCCATCTTCCCGGCTAAATTTCTGTACATGGATGCCTCAGACTCGATCTTGGCCTTATCTGTCTTGAGCATCTCCAACCGTTGAGATGCTTCTTGAAGATCTCTTCGGAGTTTCTCTACCTGGACTCTATCCAGGCCCCCACTCACTCTCTGCTCAGGCTGGGAATTACTGCCTCCACCAGTTTTTGCAAGGTCCTCAGCCAAAAGTGAATTTCGGCTAAGAAGGTCCTAAAAGACGAGGAAAGGGCAGGGGAAAAAAAAAGCAAGTCAAATTTAGCCCTCACTGAAGTGCAGTTCTACAGAAATCTTCCAACAAGATGGCCTGTTAATCGCCAATGCTTATGCTCATCAACAATGAGTTAATGGGCGACACTTCTGACCACAAATTTTAATATGATCAGTGGTATAACATTATCGTTTTAGAAAATTCTCCAAGGAGTAAGGACATGCCTCAGAATGACATATAATATTGGAATCATTATAGAATGACATATAAGGACATTGGAAATGTTGACATAGTACAGCATAAGAAAGATTTGACAACTGTAACACCATTTGTAACCAGACAGCCATCCGACAAACAAAGAGGGTTACCTACAGCTGATCCATATTACTATCCTAATGGTACCCTCCCATTCATTATGACGCTTTTCCCATTCATTATGCTACACTTTTCGGAAGAATGATTAGAAAAGCATGAATTGTAAAAAGAACAATACCTGTATCTCAGAGCACTGCTTCTCCACAAATGTTTTCAGCCGCTTGATATACTGCCCATCACTTTCCCCACTTCTCTGTTCCAATTCTGCTGGCACCACCGACACCTTGTTCTTTGGGTGACTGTAGACCTCAACAATGCTTTCTCTGATATCTCCCTCCAATTTCTTGACAAGGTTCACAAATTGAACATCAAAGATTGCCGAGAGAATCGGATGATCCTCATCTTTCTGATCAGATGAATCATTCTCATCCACATCTTCAATATCTGCCATGCTAGCAGCAGTAGATCTCGTCAATGCTTTACGAGGCTGGGCTGACTTTACAGAGGTAAAAAGGAAGCTTTTCTGCATCTCATCAAACTTCAAGAAGTATGATGTAAGCCCGAGTTTCTGGCTTATGGTATCAACCACTGTAAAAGCATCCTTTCCATTATCATTGGATTTGTTGTAAATTACACATTCTCCCAAGAGAACTGCTGCCAAACCCCTTGTGCACACTGTTGCAGAGGAATTTGACACCAACTCAAGCAGATATGTAAGATGGGGACGCGAATCTAGGAAGCAATGCACTGCATTAGGGCAATCAGCTAGCCATGTGACCAGCAATTTCAAGATAATTGGTTGAACATACAGATTTCCTGTTGTGCTTGATTTTCCATCTTTATTTTTCATGGAAGAGGCAAGAGCCATGTATTTTACCATTCGGTGCATTAACGGCTCACTAGCTCCTAGTGATGGCATGGGTGGCTCAAGCTCAATTCGAATAACCTGTACATACTCTAACAAAATCAGATTGATATATGCAACAGTCATTGTTTTCACTTTTTCCTTCTTTTTTTTTTTTTTTTTTGAGGCTTCTCTTTTTCAATAGCTTAATTACAGTGAGTCATCTTTGAGTTTCTTTCCATCTTGAGGCACTTAGTTACCTACCTCAAAACTATACATCCATCATGTAGAAACATTTCTTTGTAAACACTCAAGCTTTATAAGGTGGCCATCAAAGTGGCCAATGGTGTGAGATAAAAAAAGGTTCAACAGTAAGCCTAAGGTGCACACCATCACAAAGAATAAATTTATGTATTTATTTTCACCAAGTTCTCAGCATCATATAACATATAGAGGATGGATAACCCCAACTATAACAATTCATACAACAAAAACAACAAGAAGCCTAAATCCCAAAAAAATTTTAGGGTCAACCACATGTATTATTTTCCTCTATTATATTCCTATCTGAATTCATATTCTCTGTTACTTATTTAACTGCAAGTCCTTTTTTATAAGTTCCACTAATGTTAATTTGGGTCTTCCTCTACCTTTTTTAATTTCCTCAACTTGGATCAACTCACTCTTACCGGTGCATCAATCGCTCTCCTTTGAACATGACCAAACCATCTCAAGAGACTCTTTCTCATCTTTTCATCAATAGGAGCTACCCCTATCTTTAAGTGGATTTCCTCATTTCAAATCCTATCATTCCATTTATTTTCACTTATCCACATTAACATTCTCTTTAAGTGCTGTCCAATCCAATGTAGTGTCCTATATTGAAATAGAAGTTTTGAAAATGTTGTCAAGAGGAATCGAACCTGAAGTCCCCAACTCCAACAATTTTTTTCACGCATTGCAGCCACTGAGGCAGTTGCCTTGGTTCTAGAACCATTTATAATGCAATTAAAAGGGCAAACATCAATATGAGAAAAGTAATTTCACAGCAATTAAGTATAAATTCCATGGTTTTAAAAACCGAAACGGTCAAAGAACCGAAAATAGGTCCGGTTCCCAGTTGAAACATCCAGTCCGGTTTTTAAAACCATGATAAATTCTGATGAATGTTCCTTATCAATTATCATGTTTGTTTAGTCCAAAGAAGGAAAAAATAAACTCTATTAAACTTTTAAGAAATAAGCAATGTTAAGATAAGAATGGGGAAATATGTATTAGACCAGGCCATGTAAAACATTGCCCACTGTTAAGGAATTGACCTCCCACACAAATGCAATCATTCTCCAGATAACTTTTAATTTGATGATGATAATCGTTTTTTTCTTTTGTTAGGTAAAAGAAGCACTAAAAAAGCATATGTAGTTATGCTAGCCATGTATATGACAGGTATACAAATGATACATCAGTTGATCAAACTAGTACTAAAAGCATGGGAAGACAACAATGAGAAGGAAATGCAGTTGCTTACCCTTTCTTTGCACTGGACATTATCCTTTAGTACATGAGAAAGAACACTAGCAGCTCTGCAACAAGTCTGCGTTTCAAAAAAAAAAAAAAAATCCATTGCCACACACAGAGAGATTGTAATCTATGTACGTAAAGATGATACAATCCAACAAATTCAGCTGGTACTACTGTTGTCTTTAGAACTTAAATTACCAAAGAGTCACATTACCTCAAGATCACCATCATTTTCACTCAAGGTAAGACCATGCAATAGCATGCTGCCAGAGAAAAAGGTTATTCATCAGAAGTAGCTTTTAGAAGAAGAAAAAAAGAATGTGATGCCTTTTTTTTTAATTCATGTAACATAATTTAATATATGGACCCAACTCAAAACAGATAAATCAGTAAAATGCAGTCCTTAATGCACAGAGAATAGACAAACCTTCCAAACGACATGTTCACATCCTCCTCAAGGGGAGCATGAGTCATTAAATGCGGTTGAGGAATTAATGTAGATGCTAACATTGTTTGACCATCAGAATTTTTCTGGTACAAGAGGTGGAGCAAACAAAAACAAGCAAAAATAAAAGGTCAAGAAGCAATGATGTATATGAGCAAAAGATTTAGATTATTAACTATGCATTGAACATGCTTAGGAACCAAAGATAATGACAAAATAGAGCAGATACATGTTATCAACCTCACAGAAGCTCTTAAAAACGTAATCAGCTGCAATAAACTCTTGCATACTAGATGTCCGCAAAAGGATTCGAAGAATAGAGTTCAAAGCAGGTTCTGTTTGTGGCTCCTCTCCAAGAACTTTGGTTGCAAGGATATCAAGATTCTTGGGTTGTCCAGCAATCAGATCACCAATGCATTGTAATGCCTGAAAAAGTGAATAGGCAAGAAATGTAAAACAAATATGCCTCAAACACCCTCTTAATCTACCAATAACAAATGAAAGTTACTGCATTTAAAAGGCAGGAGAAATTTTTTTCTGAAACATGGTGGTGTATACATAGTACCAGAAATTTGAAATAGAATTCCTAAATGCTTATTTGTGTAATGTCTAACCTTTTAACTCTCTCTCTCTCTCTCTCTCTCTGCAAATTATGTGCACAAAAAGAGTATGTGTGTGTGTGTGAGAGAGAGAGAGACAGAGAGGCAAAAAGACAGTGAAAAATGTTCAGAATAGTCATCTTACCGCGCAACGGACAGCTACTGGTGCCCACTGGCTTTCGACACCCAACAAAAGAAGATGATCCAATACTTTTTTCTGCAACCAATATACACGTTACAGCATAAGATACCACCAAGTTAATGATTCTAAAGGAAATAATTATAGCAGATATGAAGTTAGTAAGAAACCTGAACCAGTGTTGCTTTATTTGTTAGCTTATTTGCATCTTTTCCGGGATCAGCCTCTGTACCTCCCATCATTAACAAATTAATGGTTTCTAATGCACTGAGTAGATTAATTGTCTACTGGCATGGCGTTTGTTTCAAGGAAAAGAAGAAATACCAGTAAGGCTTCTGTGACAGAAAATTCTAAGATCTATGGTAAAATCTTATATACATTTGAGTATCTAACCTTTTGTTGGGTGAAACTGTAAGTACTTCCCCGTAGCTTCAGAATTGATATTATGGGGTCAAATCCCATAGTCTCTCTCAGTAGTATCTGAACCACACTTGGAAACATTAGGAGCATGAGAGAATCTCAAGCATAAAATATAACACAACAGAGGCTGCAGACCTGATTAGATGCATTAGTTCGGAGAAGGTTGTTCAACAATTGAAGACAGTCCTGCACCATTACATGTATAATAGTTTTATAACCAAGATATTCACAGAATTCTCAAATACTTGTAAAGAAAAAAAGAAATGAATAAATTGAGGAATAGCTCAACAGTCAACGGCCATAAGTTGTTCTCTGATTCTGAGAAAAACAAAAGGTTTTGAAAATGGGACTCAGAATCAAGGCCAATGCACATAACTCTGTTTATTGTAACAAATTTTCTACAAAGAATATCCCCCCCCCCCCTCTTCTATGTTAGGTGTTTGCCTAGGCAAGTAGAACCATAAAGAGAAAATCATGATGATGGATCAACAAAGCCTTTTTACATGCTTTCTTGTCACCTAAAATGTTCAACTAGAATGTGTCAAATGAGCAACATAACCCATACAGAAGAGGACAGCCAAAGGATAATATAAAGCATGTGGGTTTCAAACTCAAAAAACTGGTCAAAACTACAAGAGTCCTTAATTTTGGCTACAAGTAGAATCATAACCGCAAATAACCAATGACAAAATAAAATATTCAGACCAAAACCCGAAAATGGTGCAGAAGCTCCATGTAATTATAGCATATAAACAGCTCATTTAACTAGCGAATTAGTGATATGCAACAGAGGCACTTAAACGCTATCATAACTTTATTGGTGAAGCTGTCTTAGTAATCCATGACAATCTACTCAATTGATTGATATAATTGAGAAAGTGTCACATTCAAAAGACCATAAAGAAAAGAAGTTTAAAATTGTAGAAGCCCAAACAATAAGAAGCCATTTGCAAGACAAGTAATTTATCAGTAAACAAGCTAGAACCAGTTGATTAAACTACCATGATAAATTGAGCAACAGTAAATCACCTGCACAACAACACCACCTTCTGAACCTCCTTCCTCTTTAATGATGCTGAAAATCTTCTCAAATGCACCTTCAAAGACCACAATTTTTTGAATCTCCTAAAATTCACAAAACTGTATTAATTAGTAGGGAAATCAAACACATTTTCAAGCACAGGTTCAGCAGAACCATTAGATGACAAAGTGGCAGGAAGACCTTACCTCAGCTTCACGTGTCAAATAAGTAAGCAACAGTAAGGCCTCGTTTCGAATAACCTAAGAACCACAATTGTTTTTAATACGAATACAAGAAGAAAACCAAACTGATAAATTACCAAGTCCCAAGAAGCTTAAGCTTTTCGGAAATGGTAACTTTAATCTAACCATTATTTTAACACAAACAATTAAAGATATGTTGTTCTCCTTCCCATACAGTATCACAAGAGCCAAAATTTCAACTAACAGACAGGAGGAATTGTAAGCAGCAAAACTCTGGGAGATAATAAAAAAAAATTTGAATCTTCCTACCAAACAAGATCACTGATAAAAGCTTATATTTTGGAGAAATATGCCTATGATAATGATAAATTATAATATTGAGAAAAATTAGCAGAAGCAAGATTCCATGAACACATTTTGTACCTCACGATCCATTAGCATATCCATCAGCCGAGTTATACCACGAGGAATGGTAAGAATGGCTTCCTGTAACCTGAAGACGAACTCAGCAAAAATTCTTCCTGCTACAACTTAAAAGAATCCACAAATTTGCACAAAAGCAAGATAGTAGTTGAGAAACTAATACCTATTTGGAGAATTTGTGAGGAGCGCTGTCAAAAGTTGAAGAGTATAATATCGTACATAGAAATCCTCCTCTGACTGCCAAAGCATCCAACAAAAATAACAATGAAAAAGGCCGCGATGCTATTCATAAACCAAGCAAATATAGTAAACCAATCAAATGCAATTAATGTGTCTAGTATTAATGTAAGAGAGGTAAAAACTTCTGTAAGGCTCATAGAGCTCTTTATAGCAGAAATGTAAGAGTTTTTAACAACTTTAAGGTTAAAGATGAAATTTGAACAAATGAAAGCTCCTTAATAATTGGTAACCAAACAGTTTTAACAGCTTTATAGCGCTAAGCATTATTGAGTTAAAATTTATCTCAAATGCTCTACAGCTAGAAATCAACTTCCTACAGCAATACCAAACACGCCAAATAACATATCCATGGTGATCAAAATTTAAGGGAAGAGCTCTCACCAACAAACTTAGAAGAAGAGAAATGCTGTCTGCTTCTCTAGAAAGCAAATCAGTGTTCATTAAAGCTGGTTGAACCTCATTCTTTGGCCCTTTAGCATGCTCAATAGGAGTCAGAGCACCTACAAGAGTTTCTAAAGCACCCCGAACCTGCACAAATGGAACGAATGAACTCATTGTCTTACTCAGTTCTTGGACATAATAAAACTGAAGATTATTTCATATTGAATGAAATAATGGGAAAAGGCATACAAATAACAATCAATCTTGCAGGATAAGAATGTAAATTCTGCAGTAAAAATGGGTCATATTTGTCAGCCATGACCAAAAAAGGCTCATGTCCCACTTAGTTAGTTTCCGCCAATGGCCAAAAAAGATCTTCAGTAGAGAATCTTTCTTTTGGTAAGTTGATTGTGGATTCCCCTTCAAAAAAAAAAAATTTCTAAGTAAAATATAAATTTCTGAGATAACAGTCGAGAATAATTTCTGCAGATCCTCTGTCCAAGGTCAGAACCAAATCAGTGTGATTGGTCCATCTTGGTCATAAGCATTATTTCAATAAAATATAGCATCCCAGAACCTGAACATTCAACTTGTTGGTAATGGTTTAACCTAATACAGGCAGAAGAATCTCCAAAAATTAAATATGGATCAAACAATGGATTTTACCAAACTGTTGAATTTCACCATTAAACCATATAATATTTTAGGATATAAGACAGCTCATACTGAAGAACATGTTGGAATTGTTTTCAAGCTACCTAAGGGGAAAGATATATCAGAACAATGTGGATAATTAAAAGCCACAGTTCAGTTCTCAATTTTTTTCTCTTAATATGTACTTTTTTGAGTGATGGAATTGAAATTAAAGGAAAAACATGAAATAAAGATATGTAGGGAAGAAAGATTTGCCACCATTTCAACGTCATCACGTTCTTCCTTTAAGACTGCCAACATTACAGGGAAGCCTGCAAAAGTAAATGAAAAATACTATAAAACGCAATCATAGCACAAAAACTAACCCACTATATCATACAAGAGAGAAGCATTCACCCATTGCCCCAAATGCTAGCTGGGCACCACGACTTTCTGCCACAATAGCCTGAAGCTCAATCATGGCATTCCTCCGGTCCTCAGCCAGTTTACCATTGCTTATACGGTCTAGCAAGCG
Organism: Castanea sativa; assembly: GCF_040712315.1. Taxonomy (NCBI): domain Eukaryota; kingdom Viridiplantae; phylum Streptophyta; class Magnoliopsida; order Fagales; family Fagaceae; genus Castanea; species Castanea sativa. The sequence goes on from NC_134013.1 coordinate 65,645,712, forward strand.
CTCAACATAGCTATCAATACAAAACACACAGAAGATATATTACATAAAGCAAAAACTTCTCCAGACAAATACAACAGTGTTACAAGGCAATAAGAAATGAAGCAAAGAACGCTTTAGAATATTCAGGACATAAGAAATGTAGTTGCAAGAGAGGCAAAATGTGGCAACTAAATTGCTTTGAGAAAACAATACAGTAAAAAAACAGGCTACCAACTGCATAAACCTGCTAAATGCATACGCCTCAAAAATTCCTAACAGAACCGATGTAGTTTTACATTAACCACCTATTCCAATGAGATGATACATTACTTTCAAATGCCTAACTCCTTCAGAGTTCAGACACATTACAGTAATGATATCTCTCCTAACTCCAATGAAGGACTGACAACAACACCGGTTAACAATTTTATGAGAAACGTATAACACAGGAATGCAAAGTGTGTCCGATTCATAAGCCACAAACCCTTATTTCTCTAAAAACAAGTTCTTCCAGATTAGTTTCGATAGATAAAGAGTCAAGCCGTACCAGGGCCATTTTCAATTTCTTCAAATTCACAAATATCATGAACATAAAAGAGAACTTTACCTATCTTCATTTGAACCAGAATTCTCATTGCCAAAAACGAGCCCGACAACCCCCTGCACAATAATTTCAAGCTCAATAACATCCAAACATAATATAAAAGGCACAACCACAAAATCCATTCAATCATAAGCTCAAAATCAAATGGCAACAACCCTCACTAACCAAAAAAATAAAAAAACCCATTCTGCCCATGACTTGTACATAATAAAAAAAAAAACTATCGTGCCCACCATTCATTATAAACCCATATACCGAAATTTTAGAGTTTGCAACTTTAATATATGCTGTAGATGACCATATAAAAAGGGTTATTGAGGCCTAAGCATACAATTAAAAGTCTAAAACGTTAAAACGATTATAATCAATTAGTCACAAATGATAAAAATTTACAGCTATTAGAACATGCATTAGAGAGAGAGAGAGAGATAGAAGTGACCTTGTAACCAGATACCAAATCCATGTTATTGGGTCACCAAATTGCAAGAAATCCTGAAACAACAAAAAAAAAAAAACCCAAAAGAATCAAGGGATTATTGGAGCTGGTTTGACTTTTGAAGAACAAACACAAACAAAAACAAAAACAAAAGAAAGAGGCTTACAGTTACAGTAACAGAAAGGAATTGACGAAAAAGAAAACCTAGAGGGAAGGGAAAGAAATGGGTTATATGGAAATTAATTAGTACGCCAAGATTGTACTTTTGCTTATTTTTTGAGGATTGTGAAAACGAGCGTAGCGATCTCAGTGTGATGGTGGAGTAGTTGATCTGAGCTCTTTCGCTTTCACTTGGTTTCGATACGATCACACGAAACGAAAGCCCGCAGTTTTTTTTTTTTTGGTTTTTCGATACGATCACGTTGTTGTGTTGGACTATGAATATGAGGTCGCAAAAATTAACGTACAGGTACAGTGTCAGTGAGTCACCGGTAACGGAGTTATATTGGGCCTCTGAGCCCAATTAATATTATGTGGAAAGAGGGATTTTGGTAGGGCTGGACTTGTTCGTGTTGAGACAATATTGGGCTTTTTTTTGTTTGGTAGAGAAAAAGAGAGGGATTTCTTTTGTAGAGAGATTTTTTTAAAATATAATTCCTCCATTGTTTTGATGAACTTAATTCCTCCATAGAATCTTTTTAATATACTCTTATTCAACTTCAAAAGAATAATTTGCAATGGTATTATACTTTTTAAGCAAGGGAGTCAATTTTTTATCGGAGACTGTTTTGGTTTGGTCAAGAGAGTGAAATATTTCAATACTAGTTGATACTGATGTACTGTTTCTAAATTATTGTTATTTTATATATTTGTATACATAAATATATTATTTTGTATTATTTATGTAAGTATGAATTTATTAACTTTTATTTTTATTAATATAAAATTTAAAATCCACATATTTTATAAGCTTAAATGTTAGTTTAAGTATATTAACCAATATATTAGATTAAATAAAGTGTTTTTTTTTTTTAAAATTGTTTCAATTTGATAATTTTTTTATTGTAAAACTAAAACTTCAATACCAGTTAATATGGGCCAATACAGGTTGGTACATCCGAAATAAGCCGATACCATCCAGTATTTTTTCAGGTACGTTTTGGAGAAGAACTAGTACCGGTTTAATAGCTAGTACGATATATTTCTTCGCTATGCCTTTACCAATACGGTATTGACTTCCTTAATTTTGAGTTTTTTTTTTTAAGCCTCTTTAGGAATAGGATCTACTCTAGATCTAATTCCTCTATTGGTCTTATGGGTGTGACCATTATATCTTTGCTTGTTACGATTCTGGCATTGCTTTGGGTGAGTTTGGTTCAACTTTTTGAAACTGGGCTTTTTGAAAAAGTTGAGTGTTTGGAAAAAACTGTTAAAAAATATTTTTTTTAAAAACTGAGTATTTGGCTAGCACTTATAAAAATGGTGGTTTGAGTAGTAAATTACCAAAAAGAACAATATATATAAGGGAGTTTATTTCATTTTTAAATCAACTACTTCATAATACTTACTCAAAAAAAAAAAAAATACTTAATAAAAATAAAATATTATTGTCATAATCATTTGTTATTACTATTACTATTACTATTATTGGTATTATTTTAATAATGTTAGTTTTTTTTAGCATCAATTATTTGTTATTCTAAAAGTTTTGAACCAAGTATGTTATCTATCTTACTTTAATAATGTTATCTATATTTAATAATATCAATATCACTATTTTAATAATGTTTTTGTCTTATTGAATATGGTGTTATCTGTTCTAGCATGATGGTCTGAAGGGGTTTCAAATGGTAAAGTTGGGTTTTTAATAAAACAGGTGGGCAATTTGGTAATTGAACAAACAATTCCTAAAAGTTGAAGTGGTTTTTTTGCAAAAACTGGTCGAAGGTTCTTTAGCTTTTTGGGGGTCTTGTACTTTTCGAAAAATCAACTTTCTTACTAAAGCAGCTTTCTAATACCCACCAAACACTTAACATTTTGAACTTTGAAGTAAAAAGTGCTTCTTGCCATTTGAAAGTGCAAACAAACGGGCACTAAAACATACCCTAAACTATTGTATGAAAAAAATGTTCCAGGTTTTGGTTAATCTTATTTTTGAGGAAAATAAATCTCAAATAAATCATCTAAATTTACCAATTCTGAATCTTTTTGGGTCCAAAAAAAAAAAAAAAAACTGGGATTTCTTTTGTAGAGAGTTTTAAAAAATATATATATATAATTCCTTCATATTTCTAGAAAAAAAATTATAATTGTATATTATCTTCAATTTTTTCAAGAAATTCTTTCATTTTTAGAAATTATATGTTCTTGTAGATTTAAACCTAATTGATTTAAAACTATGCCTAAAAATTCTATAGATTCATTTTATACCTTTTTTTATGGGATATGATTATTCCATACTTTTGAAAAAAAATTCACAAAAAACTTTGAGATGTCTTCTATTTTTTTAGAGAACACAAGGATATCATCATATAATCTATACCAAAAACCATCAAGGTCTTTAAAGATGTTGTCCATCAATCTTTGAAATTTTTTTTTTTTAAGAGAAAGGTAGAAATATATATTGCACAAAAGAAGTTTACAGTTGTGCTCAAAACAAAATAGACATACTTGCTGCCACCTCGGCTTAGTGTAGCCAGTCCTAGTATGGTGTAGTGTTGAGCATAAGCAGTAACACAACATAACAAAATAAAACTCGCAATACAAGTGGGGAAAAACTTAATGACAAACTATAATCCTTAAGGGAGTTGGAGCACACTCAGGTGCTAGTGGATGTTTTGTAGAGTCTCTGGTACTCCTGCAGCAGGGTCGTCGCTCCATGCAGGATATCGCTGGGCATGCTTTGCTTCTCTTCAAAATGGAAACGATTCCTTACATTCCAGATGGACCACGACACCATCGCCCCATACCTCCAGGTCTTTCGATAGCTTTTCCTCCAATTGTTCCGCAAGAGTGTAGAAATTCGAAGCTTCGGAGTTACATTTCTACAACTTTCCTCGTACCATTGCCCACATGTTTCTAGCTAATGGACATTCCCATAATACATGGGCCACCGTTTCATCATGCTGTTGGTAGATAATGCAGGTAGAGTCCACCGATATCCTTCGTTGGCATAGATTTACAGATGTTGGGAGTATATTGGAGCATGCTCGCCACACGAAATTTCGAACCTTAGGGGATATAAGGAGCTGCCACATCTTGTTCCAAAAAATTTTATCTTCTCTAGCAGTGGACTATTCAACATTCTCTTGTTGTTTGAGTTGAAGTGCAACTCGATAAGCTATTCTCACCGAGAAGCATCCGTTCTTATTCTCCTTCTAGCTCAGCTTGTCTTTCTCATGCTCCTCACCAAGCTTGATACTTTGAATATCCTCCATGGTGGATTGTAGGAACGTGGTGTGGAGTAGTGGTTTGTTTAATTGCCTAGTGCTATAGTTAATAAGGTCGGCCACTTTCATGTTTGTATTTGCATCAGGTCTGAATTGAGGTGGGTGGGTTAGCCACCTATGGTCAGTAACTTCAATACTCTGCCCATCTCCCACTTTCCATGTCGTACCTGCCCTGATCAATTCCCTAGCTTCCAACAGACTACGCCAAACAAAAGAAGGGTTGTACCTTAGTTTAGCCTCCATAAATGAAATATTAGGCAAATATCAAGCCTTATACACTCTGAAAAATAGAGAATTTTCTCCTTGTATCAGCCTCCATACTTGCCTAGCTAACATGGCTAAGTTAAAGGCATGAATATCCCTAAATCCCATTCCCCCCTTTGTCTTTAAGTTTGCATAGCTTGCCCCAATTGATCCAATGGATCTTTCTTTCATTTCGAGTTTGCCCCCACCAATACTTTGCTACGTCCGAGTTGATGTCATCACAAATTTTTTTTGGGAACTTGAACATGCTCATGGAGTAAATGTGCTACAGTTTTGATCAACACCTACTTTCCTACCTTTGAGATGTGATTCTCTTTCCATCCTATCACCCTTTTTGTTACCTGCTCTTAGATCTCCCTAAAGGTGTTCACCTTTGATTTGCCCCCCATCAATGGTAGTTCAAGGTATCTTTTACAATTGGCCATAATTTGTGCCCCCAACATATTTTGAATTGCGTGCTTCACTCTTTGGTTGGTATTGGGGCTGAAAAAAAGTGTCGTTTTCTGCCTATTGATAGCTTGTCCGGAGGCACCCTCATACAATGCTAGAATATCTAGCAGGTTTTAGCATTCCCTAGTTCTTGCCTCACAAAATAGTAGGTTGTCATCCACAAATAATAGGTGTGAGATCTTAACCCCTCCATTGCAGGATACCACACCCTTCAAGTGATGGTTTTCTATGGCTTTTTGGATAAGGAAGGAGAGGCCTTTCGCACATAGTAGGAACAGATAAGGAGACAAGGCGTCTCCTTGCTTAATGCCACGAGAGGGGGTGATGAAACCAGTAGGTTCATCGTTGATGAGAATGAAGTAGGAGGCGGTGCACACTGTTTCCATAGCTAGGTGGACCCATTGATTTGTGAAAGTTCAAAAAGCGTGTAAAACACCTTTGAACGTTTAGACCCCCAAATAACAAATTACCAATTCAAGCTTATAAACAAACAATGTACGTGCAGAAAATGTAAATAAGCTAAAACAGAATTGATAACATAATCTAAACTAAATAAAATCACATCCACAGCAGAAATTAAATGGCAAAAATTTAGGGAAAAGAGATGCAAACACAAGGACAACACAACGATGTGTTATCAAAAAGGAAACCGAAGCCCTCGGCGTAAAACCTCTCTACCGCCCTCCAAGTGGTCAATAATCCACTAAAGAATATAGTTGGGATACATGGACAATAAAAGACCCTCCAAGCCTAATCTACCCAGTGTACCTAAGCCCTCCAAGCTCCTACTCCAACGAGGTTGCGCCGAACCTATTTCTTCTTTAGCTTATCGGATTCCGCTATAGCCCATAGCATCAACCAATATGAAATTGGTCCCTTCTTAACTACTTCCCAAAGCATCAAACAGCTTTCTCACAGATATGAGTATGGTGAGAAAAGGTTTTGGTAATGGATCTTTCAAGGATGTAACAATGGAAAGGAAGAGAGTAGAGGAATTTGAAGAGTTTCTATGTGAAGATTGTGGATGAGTCAATCTTGTTTTTCTCTAGGGTTTCTCTCTCAAAATTCTCTCTGAAAGCTTTCTATATTTCGTGGGTATAAGGGTATTTATACTGGTGTGAGAAATGAATGCGAAGAGTCAGATTTTTCCAAATAGGGCTGGCTGGCGGCTTGGCCTCGCGACTTGACTGAGTCGCGAGTTCAAGCCGTGAGCAAACAGAATGGCCAGACTGGACTTTTTGTCTTGTAGTGCTCAAGTTGGTGTAACTATTCAACTTCTCTGCACACTTCACTCGTGTGCATCATCTGGCGACTTACAAGTCGCGATCCAACCGCGAGTCCCTGCTTCACTGCACATTCTTAAGCATTTCTTCACACTCTCTCACACATTACCCTTACATGAATCCCACCTAAATACAAGGTTTCTAAGTGCTGAATTACAAGCAAATTGGCACGGAATAAAGCCAACACAATGGTTGATAAATTTCAACCTCACAATCTCTCCCTTTGGCTATTCCGTGACAAAACCCTAAAACAAACTCTAGACTTAACGTGTGAGTTGGAAACAGTTGAACAAAACTCAATCACACTTAACTCTAGAATTTGTGTAGCTCTTGAATCATAAGAACAAGTATCTCCTGAATATGATCATTGCATGCAAGAAAACTTGTAATGCATATGAGGTAAGCACAATGCGATCAAGCACAATGGAGTAAAGTAATAGACCAAAGCTTGACCATACAGGCAATCACTATAAAATAGTGACCACAATGCTCATTCGCATTTGGAATGTACATCCGGACATGCAAGCTATTAAGCTTAAATGCAAAGAATCATTTGCATGTCCAACACTCAACCAATGCACAATACATGAAGTATATGCATCTAAGAACAAGATCCTACTAGGGTACAAGAGTGATGTACTAAAAGCAGTGCATAGCAAAACATCAAGTACATAAGCTACAAAGCATAGGAACAAAACATAAAGGCTACATAAGCATGGTACAAACCACAAAAGCCTACAAAGCATAGGAAACAAACCCTAAAAGCTTACAAAAGCAACATGGGTACAGATGAGAGCATGCATAAAAACTAAAAAACTATCTTAAATATATAAATATGATCCTTGAGTATAAACCATCAAAATATATAACAAAGTATTTAGCAAACCCAAAAAAATGCCCAAAGGTATGTGATGAGTGAGTGTATTGAGTGTATAAGTTAGCTTTCTCCTCTTGAGCACATAACTCCCCCTTTTACTATGCACACTTCCCTTTGTGTTGCTCTCCCCCTTTTTGGCACGAATAGCTAAAGGTTGTCCTCTAGCTTTTGCTGAATAGCATCTAGCTGATTCTCCACGGTTGTGAGGCGCAATTGGACTTGATTGTTGGTGGAATAGATATGTCTTTCAATTCCGGCAAGGCGCATGTGAAGACTTTCAAACAAGGGACCCAATCTATCAGCTTGAGGACCAGACTGTATTGGCTGATTGCTAGTCGGCTGTAACTCGGGGGTGACAAGAGAGGTAGTCACGGTATGCATAGGTGTATCTGACCTATGAGCAGATGGAGTAGCATGAGATATGTTTTCACTCTTTGGTGTTCTAGAGGAATGACTCTTGCTAGCTTGGAAAGTTATCATGGATATTGGTCGAGGACGAGTCAACAATTTCCATCTAATAGGGGATTGACACCTTCGAGAAGTATGATCTTCATGATGAGACTACAAAACGAAATACATGCTCGTGCTGCAGGTCGAGCTGCGGTCTTCCTAATGGTCTGGAAGATGTGGGCACAGATATCAATTAGGACTCCTGTAATAAGATCACATAGGAATTGAGCTCTTCCAAGATTGATGAAAGCAGTGTTGGACAACGGGTAGAGGTTGGAGAACATGATCAGCTTCAGTGTGGTCAACTCAGGTGCAAACTTTGCAATGATTATAGATGAGCCTTTACTGGAGACTTCGTGATCAGGCCCAAGAACTTGCAGAATGTCTTGAACCTTAGGAGTTCTATCATCATAAGGGGTGAGGTCAACATTCTCAGGTCTAGTGATGTGAAGGACCTTGACTATGTAGTTCAGATTGATGAAGAACTCTTTTCCTCTTACCTAGCATTTCAACTCAACTCCAACGTAATTGGCGTTTGAGAAGAATTCCTTCACCAACTCATCCATCGGGTCTTCAAATTCCCGAACAGATCAGCCCAATCTTTAGCTTCAAAGATTCTAGGGATAAAAGTTGTCCCCAAAGAGTCAAACTTTACCACTCGTTCCATAATAGGAGAAGCATCTTCAAAAATGCTTGAGTGAGTCTGTGAATCGAGAGGAGTTTTGAACCTCTCACTGTTCGAGACTTTAGACAACTAAGATGAGAGACGAGTTTGTTTAGCAATAGGGGATGATGAAATATCAGTTACAATATCTTTTCCTTTAGAAGATTGGCAAGACATCTGCAAAAGTACAAACACACAACAAAGATCCAAGGGCACAAACACATGACACAAACATCCACTTGATTAGATTCAAGATAAAAAAAATGAAGACTCATTGAAATTTAGACAGAGATATCTCTTAAACATAGTACATGAACCAAGTCAGTAGTATGTGAGAATAAGCAACACTAAAACAATGTATACTAAATCATGTAACAGATGCTCCGCAATGATGAATACACAGTCACAAAGTCGCAAATATCTGTCATTGTGACATTCTACCATGAGAATGATATGCACAAAGCAACACAGTCATCATACATAACAAAGAGTTCGACAAGTAATCAAGTGAATGAAGCAACAAAACACTAGAATCAACAACACCCTTTCAGCAAACCCAACAGAGCAAACCCATCCCAAAACACGACAACAAATCAGAAATCAAGAAAACGCAAGTTATAAACAGGAAATACTAGAAGATATTAAGAAAACCCATACCTTTTCTTGAGAGATGAAGTTGAGATGGTGAATATTAATGGTGGGTTTATGTGAGAAACACGGTGAGTTTGAGGGAGGTGTTAATGGGGAATGCAATGAGCAGACACAAAAGTTCAAGGGAAAAATCGAAAAGTTTTTTTTAAAAAAAACTGTCCAAAAACGCAAAACATGCGTTTTTTCGCGACTGATTCAAGTTGCGCACAAGTCGCCAGTCTCAGTCGTCAAAGCACTTAAAGACAAAATTTTGAAAATTTTGTTTAAGTCTTTTTCACAACTGGAAGTTCTACCTGTGAGGAAGTCACGAAGTAATTCGCGAAAATCTCTGTGTACCCCTCGCGACTAGACCTTCCACCCGCGAACAAGTCGTCACTCTGAGTCGCGAAAAGCATAAATACCCAAATTTTGAAAAATATTCTAATTATTTTTAACGACTGGGACATTTACCCACCAGTGAGTCACGAGAAATCTCTGTATGAGCTTGCGACTGGACCAACCCGCGACTGAGTCGCCAAAACAAGGCAACACTGTTTTTTTTAAAAAATTTTGACATTTTTGAAAGAACAAAAATACTTTCTAAAAACAACTTAAAACACTAAAAAAATTTTTGTGTTTGAACAATATAGATTGAGCATGTGAAAACACATTTAATCAAGTACAATCACGCAAATGAATATGGCATTCATTGATCATAGGCTTGTGTGATGTGTGTGGGTATCAAAGATGAGATAGTCTTTAGTCTAATGTGAAGTTTCAATGATCAATTCAACCAAGGCATACACAATTAGCACCAGATAATGTGACCCATCTTAATTATAGAAGTATGCAGATATGACTTCCCACAAAACTTGATAGCATAAGGGTGAAGCTTTTCATTTGACTCCATATACTTCATATCAATTGATCTTTTTGAATCAATACATCTCATTGTGAGATCGATGCCAGAAATTTTGATATTTTCAATTGATGAGACAGCCTTTGGCTTTTTAGGCATCATACAAATTTATAAAGGTCGCTTTCCCTTTTTCCTAGTCAAATACTAGTATGTGCGACAGGCTTTTGCAGCTCAATATCTGTTTTCATTTGGAGATTTATATTTGATGAGCTCTTGTAAGCAAAAACAATAAATAAATGAGTGAGAAGATATATAGGCACAAGTCTATGCATGTCTCAAGATCGACAAAACTATTCACTAATCATTCATGACAAGTTCGAAGATCTATTTACAACAGTCACATAGATGACAAGATTTCTCCCACAATGAAATGAGTGCATAGGGAACAAGCTATGCTCGTAGATGCACAAGGCCATTAGTACAAAAGTACAATGCAAAACATGTTTTGAGACATAACTCAACAAAGACGATCAAACTTTTAGGATTTTTTTCTTTTTATGTGTTTTTGGATTTTTGACACAAAAAAAAACAAGAAAAGATTGATAAAAAACAGCAATGTGAAAACATTTAAAGTGAAAACAAGCAAACAACCAATAAACATACAAACAAGCATATTCACACGACATAGGAAGAATTGATACATGGATATGTTGTAATGCTTATGCATGAGTACCCTTTTTCACCCACACGTAACATGCGTTTGGGGTGATATCCCTATAGGATTGGGTACGAGAGTTAAAACTTTCAAACCTTCTTGTGAAGCTTTCCAAGCAGTTGGTGAATGCACTAATCATCCTCATCACGTCTATCATTCCGAGATCACCATTTCAACCTCTTGATGGTTCAACAGCCCAAGTTGTCTTGTCGTTTCTTGGTCCTCTTGACCTTTGATCACTAACATTCCTTAATGCTCTCAGCTTATGACAATTTGGTCGGGTGTGCCCTTGAAGTTCGCAGTGATGACACACATGGTTCATTCTAAGACCTCTTTGCGATCGTGGAAGAGATTTTGCTCTGGCTTCAGACCTGACCACAGATTGATTGTGGGACTTGTTCAACACCCGCTGGTCAGCCACATTCTTCTTCTTCTCAACTTTTTCCTTCTCCACAATAGGGGCAACTACAACAGACTCTTTGGCCTTCACAAACTTCACTTCTTTGGAGGTATTCACATTTGAGCTACTTTCTCCAGTGTATCCTAATCCGGTTTTGTCAGAAAAAGTTTTTTGAAAGGAAAGGACATCATTGAGCCTTTTTGTGGATACGCGCTCTATTTTGGCATTTGCTTGAACCACGTCACTCTCAAGGAATTTCACCTTGGAGTAAGCTTCGGTTAGTTCGCCATTTAGTGTCTCAATCTCACACTTGGCCTCCTTGTATCTCACTAAGAGACTTCGATAGTCCTCCTCTGCTTTCTTCATCTTCTTTACAGTCGCCTTGGCCACCTTTGCATACTCTCCTGACTTCTCAAGGAGTGAATTGTAGTTCTCTCGAAGACCAGCTGTATCTTCATCTTCTTCAGCATCCAATTCTTCTACAATACCCATGGATTCCTCATCACTATGCTCCCCAAGCTCTTGCACAAGCAAATTCAAGTCCTCCAAAGACTTAGCATGAGCAATAGTCATGAACGCCGATAAATTCCCTTCTTCATCACAGCTATCCTCCGAATCAGAGGTGGAAGAATCTGAGTCACTGAAAGTGGCGGCATTAGCCTTCCCTTTCGATCTCAAATAATTTGGACATTCCTTTTTGAAATGGTCGTGCCCATTACATTCAAAACAAGTGACTCCTTGGGTAGATTGGGACTCCTTCTCGTCTTTCTTTTTGAAGTCCTTTTTCCCTTTCCAGGAACTTATGAATTTTCCTGTATCACCAAACTTCCCACTGTTCTTGAATTTCGGGAATTTGCAAAAATTCTTTGCAATGTAAGCTACATCCTTTTCGACTATATCCTCATCCGATGAGTCATGTGATTCTACCCTTTCATTTATTGTCTTAAGAGCAAGTGATTTGCTCTTTCTTTGATTTGGCAATGAAAGCTCATATGTTTGGAGAGAGCCAATCAGCTCTTGGATTTTGATTTCATCAAGGTCCTTACTCTCCTCAATTGCAGTCACCTTTGCGCGAAAGCTCTCTGGCAATGAACGAAGAATTTTTCGTACAACTTTCGAGTCCTCCGTTTTCTCTCCCAAAGAGTACACCTGCTCTGATACCAATTGAAAGTTCAAAAAACGTGTAAAACACCTTTGAACGTTTAGACCCCTATATAACAAATTACCAATTCAAGCTTATAGACAAACAATGTACGTGCGAAAAATGTAAATAAGCTAAAACAGGATTGATAACATAATCTAAACCAAATAAAATCACATCTACAGCAGAAATTAAATGGCAAAGATTTAGGGAAGAGAGATGCAAACACAAGGACAACATAACGATGTGTTATCAAAGAGTAAACTTAAACCCTCGGTGTAAAACCTCTCCGCCGCCCTCCAAGCGGTCAATAATCCACTAAAGAATGTAGTTGGGATACATGGATAACAGAAGACCCTCCAAGCCAAATCTACCCAGTATACCTAAACCCTCCAAGCTCCTACTCCAACGAGGTTGCGCTTAACCTATTTCTTCTTTAACTTACCGAATTCCGCTATAACCCATAGCATCAACCAATATGAAATTGGTCCCTTCCTAACTGCTTCCCAAAGCACCAAACAGTCTTCTCACAGATATGAGTATGGTGAAAAAAGGTTTTGGTAATGGACCTCTCAAGGATGTAACAATGGAAAGGAAGAGAGTAGAGGAATTTGAAGAGTCTCTATGTGAAGATTGTGGATGAGTCAATCTTGTTTTTCTCTAAGGTTTCTCTTTCAAAATTCTCTCTAGAAGCTCTCGACATTTCGTGGGTATAAAGGGTATTTATATTGGGGTGAGAAAGGAATGCGAAGAGTAAGATTTTTCCAAACATGGCTGGCTAGCGGCTTAGCCTCGCGGTTTGACTGAGTCGCGAGTTCAAGCCGCGAGCAAACAGAATGGCCAGATTGGACTTTTTGTCCTGTAGTGCTCCAGCTGGCATGACTGTTCAACTTCTCTGCACGCTTCACTTGTGTGCATCATCTAGCGACTTGCAAGTTGCAAGCCACCCGCGAGTTTCTGCTTCACTGCACATTCTTGAGTATTTCTTCATACCTTCTCACACACTACCCTTACATGAATCCCACCTAAATACAGGGTTTCTAAGTGCTGAATTACAAGTAAATTGGCACGGAATAAAGCCAACACAATGGTTGATAAATTTCAACCTTACAATTTGGGAGGCTAATTTTGAGCATGATCCTTCGGAGGAACTCCCACTCTACTCTGTTATATGCCTTGCTGATGTCGAGCTTCACTGACATATGACCTATTCTTCCTTTTCTCCTGTTCCTCATACGGTGCAACAATTCAAAAGCAACTGTGGTATTATCTGTTATACTTCTATCAGGAACAAAAGCAATTTGAGAGGTAGATATTACATTGGGTAAGATACATTTTATTTGGTTTGCAAAGACCTCAGAAATGATCCTTGATACAATATTACCCAAGCTGATGGGGTGGAATTCCGTAATATATTTTGGATCATTTTTTTGGGATGTGTACAATACGTGTAAAATTCATTTTCGATCAATATCTTCCTGAGTGTAAAAAAGATGATACAACAGCAGTAACATAATGCCCAACAATATGCCAGAATTTTTGAAAAAAGAAAGGTGACATACCATCAAGTCCCTGTGATTTAGATAGGTGCATCTGAAAGAGAGCAGTCCTTACTTCTTCTTTTGTGTAAGAATGAACCAATGATTGTGCCATTTACTCCGTCACCACATGGTCCACTGACTCAATCACCCTTTCCATTTCCAAACTGTTTAAGGAAGTGAATAAATTTTTACAGTATTCCTCTGCAATGTTGGCTACTTTATCCCCTCCTGTTTGCCATACTTCATCATTATCATGCAGCCTCTCTATATTGTTCTTCCTTCTTCTTTGACTTGCCATTTGGTGGAAAAATTTTGTGTTTTTATCTCCCGCCGGTAGCCAAATAAACCTTGATCTTTATCGCCAAAATACTTCCACATGATGTAATAGCTCCCTTATCACCTTTTTCACCCCATTTATTCTTTCCACATTCTGCCCAAAGCCTTCATGCACCAAGGCAGCCAACTCTCCCTGCTTGGCATCTAACATGGTTCTAGTGTTACCAAATGTCTGCCTACTCCATGCTATTAGATCCAACCTGCATTTTTTTATTTTCTCAAAGAGGTAATACATGTGACTACCACGTGGTTGTGCTTAACTCCATGACTCCTAAATTATGTTTTCGCATTCGGGATGTGTCACCCACTTCACCTTAAAGCGTTGGATTTGGTGACGTCGGTATTGAGGCTAGTTTGCTAGAGCCATGTCCAATAATATTGAGTCATGATCGAAATAAGGCACGGCAAGATGGTGCACTGTGGCTCTATGAAACATCTTTCTCCACTCTAATGTAGCAGCAAACCTATCCAATCTCTCCTCCACAAACGTTGCCCTATACTGACCGTTCCTCCAAGTGAACCGATAGACCTTGAAACCAAAATCAACTAGCCTACATTGAAGAAGAGTGTGCCAAAATGCTAGCATAGGTGTTACTTGTCTAGTATTGCCGCTATTTTTTTCGTCAGAAGACAAAATCTCATTAAAATCACCTAGACATACCTATGGTAATGTCCCATGTGCACGGAGGTGTCACATAAGCCCCCAAGTTTCAGCCTTTCGCTCCTCTTTTGGATGTCCATAAATCTCAGTTAACCTCCATTAAGATGAGTTTGGTGTACAGATATTGGTGTCTATATGGTTTGGGGAGTAAGTTTGTGTGTCAACAACCACCTTGGCAACCTATAACAAGGCCAAACCTCCCTTTCTGCCTTCACTAGATACAACTAACATGGAGGGGTAGCACAACTTAGTCTTAATAGGTTCCATCTCACGAACAGACAACTTTGTTTCCATGAGAAATAAAATTATGGGAGCTTTTTGCCTCACCAGCTTGGCGAGAACCTAAATTGTCCGGCGGTTCCCAAGCCCCTGGTAGATCTAGCTTAAGACAATCATTATGTTTGGCGGGGTTGAGCATCAGCCTCCACCATTGGTAATATGGTTTGTAAAGTGTCCTCCACAATCTTGGACCGCTTGCTTCCCTCTTCATTCTATTTTTGGTCTCCATGTTCATTAGAGTCATACTGTCGCTTGGCACCCACTGTTTTCTGAGGCTTCAAAACATCCATGCATGCTGTATCGGGAATGCATACCATTCTGGTCCATATAGGTTTGGATGGTGTATCTTTTCTTTGTTCACGTGGGCATGGTGTTAGGGTTTTGGTGATACTGAAAATAATTCCGCACCATGATTCTCGGCCTCACTTAATTTCAATATTGAATGGGATATTTTTGTAACCGAGTCATTATGTCCATCTAGCTGTGGTGCACTAATTGAGCTTTTAATGTGTTTTTGGAATGTATCTAGTGCTCTGGATTTCTCAAGCTGTCCATATCGGGTTGTTGAGCCATATCAAACTAGGAATTGGTTTTTTTGGTGTCGGGTTTCATTGCATCGCTCGATTCCGCCACTGGGGTTACCGAGTCTTCAGTTTGATTCTTCACCGATGCTGGCCCCTATTCCCCTCGTGACTATATCTGTCCTCCATTCATCCCATCCTGTCACACCTGAGTACCTGCTTTTAGCCACTCCCAATACGGTTTCTCTCCAAGTTTGTTGGTGCTAGGTGATAAGCACTTCTTATGGTCATGGCCAATCATACCACATTTGAAACACCACCCAACTAGACGCTCGTACCTGAAAGCCACACGAACCTCATCACCTTCGGGACTGATCACTGGATCACCTCAATGAAGTGGCTTGTTCAACGGAACTTCCATGCGAAGCCGGAGGGAACGAGATTGCTCAATTTGGAAGGCTTTGCAGTCCACCTCTACTAGCTTCCCAATGCCGTTGCTTATATCGCTCCTTGCCTCTTCAGTCATTAAGTTAAACGGCAAGCCCCATACTTGAATCCAGAAGGGTTGGTGAGTAAAAGTAATGGACTTGATGATTATTCCTTTTTCCCAACATCGAAGGGCTAGAAGATGGTTGTCGAAACATCATGGACTATCGTTCCAAACCCACATTAGCTGACTTTCCAAAGAAAACTGGAACTGGAGGAGCCCATCGCCCACCTCTACTATCTTCAAATCATTCCCTAGTTTCCACATAGCCCTTATCAAGTTCTTTGCTGCCCTAATATTGATGGTATTTGACATGAGGAAACGTCTTATTAGGCTTAGTAAGAATTCCTCCAGTATTTTGTCTCTCCTCACTGGCCGAATTGCCATGACCTCGTCTTCTTCCGTTGTTAGCTTCATACTCTGAATACGTTCAAGTACCTCCGATTCCATATTGATGTCTGATGACTAAGCTTCAATATGGATATGGAAGCACGTAGCAATGCAAAGAAAGACTCTTACCCTTTCCAAAATGGTGATGAAAAGAGGAGAGAAAGGGAAACTCACACTTTGTGAGAAGAAACGCTCCTACCAGGAGGAGAAAAAACTAAAAAATGATGATGCAAAAACTTCAGTCTTCTTTGATCTACACGGAGTTTCAATCTTAACTTCCCAATCTTTGAAAAACTTGAGGAGCTATATTAAGTCCAAAGGGCATTACAATCCAATGATAATGTCCTCTAGGAGTGCTAAATGTTGTTAAAGCTCTAGACTCCTTTGTTAAGTGTATTTGCTAGAATCCTAACTTACAGTCAAACTTGCTAAAAATTTGATCCTTTTGTTTGGTTAACTAGGACATCTTTTTGAGGAATTAATATCCATCTAATTATAATTGGTCATTAAGCCTCATGTGGTTGATTTTTATTCAAATTTTTCCTATTTTAATTTCACTATGGTTTCTTACAATTAAATAGGTCTTTTTTCTTTTTTTTTTGAGAAAAAGGACAATGCATTAAGATTTAGAAACACCGGCTAAATCAGCATTGAGCACAAAAAAAAAGACTAAGACGGAACATCCTTTATCAAACTAAAAAACCTGGTACATTAACAGCAAGTCGAGCTTAGACAAGGAGCTACCTTGTTGCCTTCTCTCTTTATATGAGAGTAATGCAATTCAGTAAAAAAAACTAGATCTATACCGAACATCATCCAAAAGTAAACCACAAGGAGACAAATCAACACATCCACTCTTCAAAGCTTGAACCAACATCTAGGAATCACCTTCCAAAACAGCATGTGTAATTCCTAACTCAGTAGCAAATTCCAACGCCAAAAATGGGTCTAAAGTGAGGGCTATTTGTCTCTTCTATCATTTTTCTAGGGGTAATTACAGTAAACTCACCTCTGATTTGGCCCGAAATCACTTTGCCTACCCATGGTTTAAAAAGTATCACTTTACCCACCTGAGGTATGTTCTGTTTGTTTTCCGTAACCCACCTTTGTTAAAATCAAGGATAAATAGGTATTTTTGCAAGCTTTTTATGTCTTTTTCCTCCCAAAACAAAAAACACATACAAAAACAAGAAAAAACCATCAAAAAGGGAGGGTTACGTAAAAATTAATATATTCAAAACTCCAAACAACAATTACAAAACTGTAATAAATCAAACAAAAAAAAAAAAACAATAAATCTGAGCACTTTGCAATAAGCCAATCACACCACCATGAAATTTTTAGTGCCAACAAACCTTTTCTACTTTATTTCGACCTTTTCTGTCTTAATGTCAAGCAAAAAGCCAATAACGCCACTAGATCTACTTTTTTATGGTATTGTTCTGGGTTTCATTGACTAGAAGACAGAAATAATTGAGGTTGAATGCTAAAACTTATATCTACAACCTGCACATAATATAAAGGTACTGAAAGAAAGAAAACAACTTGCGCATAATATAAAGGTTAAATCTCAAACCTAGATTAGTTCCTAGCTATTCAGTTCCTAGCTATCCACCATAACCAAGCTATAATCTCAGATTAACCACAACCACAACCAAATCCCAAAACCCAAATCACAACCCATATGTGAGGCTCTTGCACACACTCAATCAAACACTCAGGTGCCATATACAAAGCAGTGCCTCTCAAGTCCATCCTCATCTTCTTCCTCCGCCATGACCTCTTGGCCAACCCAAGATCAGCAATCTTGGCCAACCCAAGATCAGCAATCTTGGCCACAAAATGAGCAACAACAGTAGTACTAGCACTCACATTCACAAACAGAACATTCATAGGCTTGATATCACAATGTACATACCCAGATCCATGATATCACAGTGTACATACCCACTTCCTGGAAACCCAACCCATCATCGCATCAAGATCTTGGACACCAACCCTAACATCCTCAAAGCCTTCACCAACACCATCTCTGTCACTGTCACTGTCACCATCGAAAACAGCAACGTTCCAGCCGTAGCTGAACTCCCCGCCGCCAAGTCCTGGGTAGCCAATAACATCCTCCCATTTCACCCATAAACCAAAATCAATCTCATCGTCGTTGGTCACGAAATCCTCGCCACAGAAAATGACACCTTGATCGATCACCTTTTGCCCGCCGTGAAAGCTTTGAAGTCAACCTTGGACTCAGCAAACGTGACTAATATTCACGTCTCCACGCCACACTCTCTTGGGATTTTAGCAAAGTCAGAGCCACCGAGTTTGGGACGTTTCAGACGCGGGTACAACGAGGTTATATTAGCACTGATTCTTAACTTCCACAGGAAAACCAAGTCACCCTTCATGATCAACTTGTACCCGTTCTTCGTTATTTTCACAAAACCCTCCCTTTTGATCTTGTTACTCTTTCATTTTTGTGCTATTTTTTGTTTTGAGAAAAGAAAGACATAAAATTTGAGCAAAAATACCTATTTACCCCTGAATTTAACAGAGGTGGGTTACGGAAAACAAACGAAACATACCTCAGGTGGGTAAAATGACACTTTGTAAACCACGGGTAGGCAAAGTGATTTCGGGCCAAACCACAAGTGGGTTTAGTGTAATTACCCATTTTTTTATTATCAAAATTTTCTTTAATTCAAGTATCAAACACATTTACAACATTTTTAGTATAGATCATGAAAAAGACTAACAATTATCTTTTAATTTTAAGCTACATAAATGAGGATTTATCGACCATTGTTTCTAAGAGTCTCCACTAAAAAAATTTCAAGAATTTTATAGATTCAATGAGATGAATCTAAAACATTAATTGTTTGAAAATGATGACCAAAATGACAACAAAATACAAACTATCATATTGCTAAAAGAAAAAAAGTCATGAAGGATTGCAACTTGCAACAAATTTAGAGTGGCATTCTGTTGGGGTGCACGGCTGCACCTAGAGTCCAACCCAGCCCGCATGGAATTCTATTTCAAGATGTAATATGTTGAAGTAGTTTGCAAGTACAAGAATACTATTTCTAATTATATTAGGAATAGTGTAGGCATCAAAAGCATTTATATAAAGCTTTGTACGTGGGTTTTATGAAAATAGAGAGATTCAGGAGAGAGATTGAAGACTGAAACATGGATTTGAAGCCAACTGAAGGAAAAATAATAGTGCTTTGTGCGGCACTGAGGAAAAAAAGAAAATGTGATTTTTCTTTTGCTCAAGACACACGAGAAAGATAAATTGAGGGTTTTTTCTAGGATGATTATTTGGGTGCTATAACCACAGAGAGTTTAAGTATTCAGAGTAGAAGATCTTGCTTCCGAGTTTTGTGGTGAGGTTGTATTTGTTCCTAAAGGTATTATTGTATATTCTCAATTTATTGTGAACTCAGGTTTTGGATATAATTTGAGTGTTGTAATCTCTATTTTTAGTATAGTGGATTGATCGGATTTGCCTTGTGGTTTTTCCCTCTACACTAGAAGGTTTTTCATGTAATTTTTTGGTATTCTTGTTGGTTGATTTTTTTTATCACTTTCATTGATTTCTATTTTCTTTATTGCTTGGGTTATATTTAATTTAATTCACACATAGATGACAATTTATCCCAATAAGTGGTATCAGAGCATTGGTTGTTGGACGTGATTGTCTTGTGTTGAATTAAATGTAAAATATGAATATGAATATGAGCACTATGATTAAACTCATGGCGTCAAATTATTCAATTTGGAAGTCGATGATGGAGGATGTCATTTACTATAAGGATTTGCATGACCCTATTGAAGGTGATAGTGTTAAGCCAAGCGAGATGTCTGATAAAGACTGGGAGCAGTTAAATAGAAAATCGTTGGATGTATTAGACAACACATTGATGTGAGTGTGTTTCATCATGTATTTCAAGAGACTAATGCAGAAGCTCTTTGGGAGAAATTGAAGGGTCTTTATAAAAGAAAGACAACTCAAAATAAAACTTTTATGGCTAGAAAGCTTGTGAATTTGAAGCTTAAGGAAGGAAGATCCGTTGCCAAGCATTTGAGTGAGTTCTAAGACTTGGTAAATCAGATGGTTACAATGAAGCTGATAATTGATGATGAGCTTCAAGCTTTATTACTTCGAAGTTCCTTACCTAACAGTTGGGAGACTTTGGTAGTGTTAGTTAGTAACTCTACTCTAAATGGTATGCTACAACTTGCAATGATCAAGGAAGCTTGTTTAACAAAGAAACAAGAAGAAAATATATGAGCAAGGATAATGCACAAGCTCTTGTCACAGAGAACAGGGGGGTAATGAGACTAGAAATTCTAAGAGGCGTGGTAAATCCAGAAATCAATCAGAATCGAAAGGAAAATTCAAGTGTTTCTATTGTGACAAAAAAGGTCACATAAGAAGGAACTACAAGGCTTGGAAGAATAAACAGAAAGACGAGAAAAATTAGAATAAGGCGGAGGAACAGAATACCACTGCTATCTCGACAATTGAAGATGTGGTGCTCTCTATAGGAGATGATGAATGCTACAATGTTTCACGTCCTTATGTTGAATGGGTGATTGACTTAGCTTCTAGATACACCTTGACATTGAAGAATGTGCGACATGTGTCTGATATGTACTTGAATATGATTTTTACTCATTTTCTGAATAAAGAAGGCTATGACAACTATTTTGGAGATGGTAAATGGAGACTCTCCAGAGGATCATAGAATGAGGCGGAGGAACAAAATACCACTGCTATCTCTACAATTAAAGATGTGGTGCTCTCTATAAGAGATGATGAATGTTACAATGTTTCACATCCTTATATTGAATGGGTGATTGACTCAGCCTCTTCCTGTCATGTCACTCCAATAAATGAGCACTTTACTTTATACAAAGCAAAAGACTTTGGGAGAGTGAAGATAGGCAATAACAGTTATGTTGACATTGTGGGAATTTGAGATATTTGTGTTGAGACTAACACTGGATATACCTTGACATTAAAGACTGTGCGACATATGTCTGATTTGCCCTTAAATTTGATTTCTACTCATATTCTGGATAAAGAAGGCTATGAAAACTATTTTGGAGATGGTAAATGGAGACTCTCTAGAGGATCATTGGTGCTTGCTGGAGGGAAGATTTGTTGTACAATTTATAAGACACAAGTAAAGGTGTGCAAAGATGTTGTTAGTGCAACTCAGGAAGATTCTATGCCTAACTTGTGGCATAGGCGGTTGGCTTATATGAGTGAAAAGAGGTTGCAGATTTTGGCAAAAAAGTCTCTTATTCCTTTTGCCAAAGGTATGTCATTTAAACCTTGTGATTATTGTTTATTTGGAAAATAACGTAGAGTGTCTTTTTTGCATTCCCTCTACTAGAAAGCCCAATGTGTTAGATCTCAATTATTCTGATATATGTGGTCCCATTGACGTGGAGTCCTTCGGTGGCAATAAGTATTTTGTAACTTTTATTGATGATGCTTCACGAAAGGTGTGAGTGTATTTTTTGAAAACTAAAGACCAAGTATTTGAACACTTTAGGAAATTTCATACCATGGCTAAAAGAGAGAAATGGAAGCCTTTGAAGTGTCTCTGTACTAACAACAGAGGTGAATATACATTTAATGAGTTCAAGAGTTACTGATCCGAGAAAGGTATTAGACATGAGAAGACAATTCCTAGTACCTCACAACAAAATGGTGTTGTAGAGATAATGAACCGCACTATTATTGAGAAGGTCAGATGTATGTTAAGAACGACTAATCTGCCTAAGTCATTCGGGTGTGAAACTGTTCAAACTGCGTGCTACCTAATTAATCGGTCTCCATCAGTTCCATTGGAGTTTGATATTTCAGAAAAAGTATGGATTGAAAAAGATGTAACCTACTCTCACTTCAAGGTATTTGGGTGCAAGGCATTTGCACATGTACATAGGAACAAAGATTGAAGCTTGATAGTAAATTCACTCCTTGTATATTTTTTTGGATACGGAGATGCAAAATTTGGCTACAAGTTATGGGATCTTGAGAAAAAGAAGATGATCAGAAGTCGAGATGTGGTTTTTCATGAGAATGAAAATTTGGCAAACCCTGAGAAAATTGAAAAGACAAAGGATGCTATTGTAGGTGTTCCCGACCTTACACTTACCTCTTCTTCCTCCAATCATACCACAAATAAGAAAGAGGTGCAAGATGAAAATCTTGGTGATGAACCAATAGCAGTTGATGGTGATGAGCTAGTAGGAGTTGATGGTGATAATGCTCAAGATATTGAAGACGTTGAACAAGGGGAGCAGCCTGTTCCACCAGAGATGGAAGAACCTCAGTGAGAGGTCTACTAGGAAGCATCGTCCATCAACTAGATATTCCTCTTCTGGGTATATTTTGCTTACTGATGAGGGGAGCCAGAATGCTTTCAAGTAGAGTCTCATAAGGATAAGCAAAGCTGGATGAAGGCTATGCAAGAAGAAATGAATTCTTTGCACAAGAATAAGACTTATGAGTTGGTTGTGACCAAGGAGAAACTTGAGCTTTGTGCTGGAATGATCGGCATGAATTCTAATTAAAGAGTTGGGATAAAAATCTCTTTCCTCGATAGGCTGGAGGGGGAGATTGTTGGGGTGCATGGCTGCACCTAGAGTCCAGCCCCATGGAATTTTATTTCAAGATGTAACATGGTGAAGTAGTTTGCAAGTACAAGAATACTATTCCTACTTATATTAGGAATAGTGTAGGCATCAAAAGCATATATAAAGTTTTGTAACTGGGTTTCATGAAAATAGAGAGATTCAGGAGAGAGACCGAATATTGAAACAGAGATTTGAAGCCGATTGAAGGAAAAAGAATAGTGCTTTGTGCAGCACTGAGGGAAAAAAGAAAATATGATTTTTCTTTTGCTCAAGACATACAAGGAAGATAAATTGGGGGTTTTCTCTAGGACAATTATTTGGGTGCTACAACCATAGAGAGTTGAAGTATTCCGAGTTGAAGTATTCTGAGTGGAAGATCTTACTACCGAGTTTTGTGGTGAGGTTGTATTTGTTCCTAGATGTATTATTGTATTTTCCCAATTTATTGTGAATTCAGGTTTTGGGTATAACTTGAGTGTTGTAATCTCTATTTTTATTATAGTAGATTGATCGGATTTGCAGTGTAGTTTTTCCCTTTACATTGAAGGGTTTTCCATGTAATTTCTTGGTGTTCTTGTTGGTTGATTTTTTTTTATTGCTTTCGTTGATTTCTATTTTCTTTATTAATTGGGCTATATTTAATTTAATACACACATCGACGGGGATTTATCCCAACACATTCCAGTCGCTCAAAAAAAAAGATATAATAGAAGAAGAAGAAGAAGAAGAAGGACCATAATGTTCAAATTTTATCCATAATATTTGAATTTTATATTTAGACAAAAAAAATTTATAAAAAAATTATATTTTATTAAACTTTACCATGTATTTCATAGGTTGTTGATAAGTTACTAATAATTTAAAAAGTACACTGCACTAAGAGCATTATAACTGAACTAATACTTCTTGATACTTTCTAAGAGCGACATTCATGATTCAAATTCCTTATTTCTTGTTATAACTATTGGAATTAAAAAAAAAAAAAAAAAACCCAAGAGGTACATTGCTTGATTTCATTTCATAGTTTAAAAAGGGGTATTGCAACTGCAGTACTGCACTATATTCGTACTGGTCTCCATTCTCTTTCATAAGCTTTTTTGATACAGTAGGCAGACAAAGATATTGGATCAAGGATTGCATATGTAAACCCAAAACTTTAGCTAATAAGCTCGACATTCCAATTTTTTTTTTTGCTAAATAATAAAAGGGAGTCTCTGGTATGAGTTCATTGATTTCATGCTACATGACGGTAATGAATAATACTATTTGTACCACACGGATCTTCCTAGAGCTCAGACATCTCAATTTAAATGCACACAACCAAGCATATTCATTCTTTCATGCATACCCAAAAGTACAAAAAACAAGGTGGTGTGACAAAACGGACCGCGGCCCTATTGTTTCATGAAATGGATGAAGCAAAGGCGTGGTGTCACATGAGGCCCAAAGTCCAAGAACTAGATCAAGGGAGATGTAACATGAGGCCCATATAACTCTTAGGTCCACTTTCTATCCCATAAGAAAATAAATCTTCCATTCACAATCTCCACGAATAGATCCAAATGGTGTAAAACCAGAAACTTTGGCATAACTCACTCTATGGCGGCTGAGCTCTTGGGCCTATGGGATGGGCTTATTTGAGCAAATAACTCAATGTTAGAAAGTTGCACATTGAGATAGATGCAAAAGCTGTGTAATAGATCCAAATGGTGTAAAACCAGAAACTTTGGCATAACTCACTCTATGGCGGCTGAGCTCTTGGGCCTACGGGATGGGCTTATTTGAGCAAATAACTCAATATTAGAAAGTTGCACATTGAGATAGATGCAAAAGCTGTGATCACAATTCTTACTTCTCATGATATATTAACTAATATAAGTATATAACTCATCCATGTAATGCCTTGATATTTGATTGCAAGTACGTCCTCTAGCTTTTTATGGAAACCCACATCCACCGCACCTACCGCGAAGAGAATCATTGCGTGGATCTTTTGACCAAAGAGTGACACTCTACTAGTGATAATTTTATGTTGTATTTGCAACCTCCTTCCCTTATTTTGTACCAGTTATTAGTTGATACTTGGCAGGTGTTCTTACCCTAAACTTTGTACTTCTTAATTATATTTAATTTAAGTTCCCTTTCACCAAAATAAAAGAGTGGGCTGCTCTATATGCAATTGAACTAGATTCAATAAGAGGCTATATTAGAATCTAGACCATGTCAAGATTAGAAGGCCGTATTGTTTGGCCCAATAGGGGGTCTCAAATAAGTCCATCCTAAAAATCATCCATCTAAATTCTAAAGGAAAACTTTTCAAACAAAAAAAAAAATTCTAAATGAAAAGGAAAAAAAAAAGAAAAAAAGAAGAAGCTTTACTTGCAAGTCTATTAAAGCTTAAAGCTAGGCCAGAATTGTCAAACCAAAACCGTATGGACTGCGTCAGTAGAGGCCAGCTAGTACATATTAATATGATCATGACCTGGTCCTCAGTCTTTAGTCTTCACTTTCATTCTCAGTACTGCTCCTTGCCCCATAGAAGGGGTCATAAGAAGGGTCAACCACCTTGACTTCAACAAAAGCCGCTTGCTAGTCATCACTTTGCAATTTTGTACCATCTTTCTTTCCCTCACGCAAAGAAGATATTTGTCCTTTATTTATTTTTTTTTTTTTCAAATCAATGGCTCCAAAGTCCAAACAAACATCATTGATTTTAATTTCTCAAAAAAACCCAAAAAAAAAAAAAATTTATTGTCCTCTACTTTTACTCCCATCCATGTAATTTGCCAATAGAGTGGTCCTCTTCTCACTTTGCTCCATTGAAAACGACTACAAAACAAACCAAACCAAACCAAAAAGGGTACAAAATAATAATAATAATAATCAAGGGTTGTGGTAGAAATACTATTTAAATTTCAAAGTTTTTTTGATTTTTTACTGTTGGTTTAAAACAACATAGAGTTTTCGAAGAATAGTGCTAAATAGGCCATTGATTTCATCTTGACGAAGAACTGAAGAAGTAGTCTAGTTTTTCCAACACGGTTTAGACCATGATTTCAAGTAGCAATACTATTTCTTGGAGTCTGTATGTAAGACTGATTCTATTCAAACAATTAGAGATAAGTTTTGCTGCAATAATTAAAACTAGCATGTAATCTATATAAACTCATAGATGCATTTAAAATTAAACACAATTTTTATTATGAAAATATGAATAATTAGTCGAATTATTAATTAAAAAAAAATATGTAGATACATTTAAAATTAAATACAATTTTTATTATAAAATATAATAATTATTCAATTTTTTTTAAAAGTAAACATAATTAGTCACATATTAAAATTTTTACTTAAATTTAATATTACTTAAGATTATTATTTTTTCCTAATTTTTAATAAGATAGAACATGTGATGATAATCTTTGTTGTGTGGTGATTTTTTATTGAGTATATGTGATTGGGTTTTTTTTGTTTGTTTAATTTTATAGGTTATTAATATTAGATTCTTAATATTTTGCACTTATTAACTCACCTTGCACAAAAATTTAAAAACTTAAGTGAACCCATAGCATAAACTTAAGTAGATAATTATGGTGTGGTCTCCACATAAATTTAGACCCATAACGTAAAATTGGATTCTAATTTTAAATTCTAATTGAATTCTCTCTAAGTTTTACCTCTCTCTCTCTCTCTCTCTCTCTCTCTCTCTCTCTCTCTCTCTCTCTCTCTATATATATATATATATATATATATAATATATATATATATAGGCTTACAAGTATAACAAGTCATTTTATAACGTCAGTCAAATTTTAGATATATATTTGAAAAAATCATACCGTTACTTATAAGTTTAAACATTAAATATTGAAAAACTGTAATTTTCCTTTCTTTTTTTAATTTATTTTTTATTGTTATTTCTAAGAGATAGATTCAAATATGACATCCGATGATTATTACATCATGACACCAATGAGAGTTAAGTGGAACACAATGCACTTTCCTTTTATATCTAAAAAAATGAAATTAGCGTTAACTTAGGATAAAATTTGATAGTGTTAGGGATATATTAGACATATTAACCTAATATAATAGGCTCAAACCCACTTACTTTGTGTGTAATATAAGTTTTTTTACTTGTACTATTAGTCTAGGGTTTAGTCTCTTATATATACTCATATTATGATTTATTGTAAATATTGATGTAGCCCTTAAAAATTTACGTATTATTCGTGTTCTCGTGTTCCTATTCTATGCTTCTACTTCCACATCTACTCTATCATATTCAACATAACATACACATTGATGTTAATATTTAATATGATATCATAGCCAAATTTCATTCTTCGCACTAAGCAAAATATCTCAATAAAGCAAAGAAGATTCCCACGTTACAACTTTCAATCTATGAGGAGGATGAAATGGAAGAGTTTTAAACACTGAATTAACACGTGACACACGCACCCCTAGTCCAGTGCAGTTCCCACCGGTTAAGCACTGAAATCAGCAGTTGATGTAATTGGCACTTTATTAAAGCCTTAATGGGGCCAATATCAAAATGAAATCACCTTTTGAGATGACTCGAAAAGGTTCAAAACATATAAGAATTTAACCAATGTTAGCCAAAAACCCTGAAAAGAATTAATAATAACAAATGAAAAGTACAAGTGAAAAATAGAGGAGAATATTCCTACACGGATTTCACAAGAATTGGAAAAAAAAATTGTCCTCATTTTTATTGATGAAGAATTTAACCAAGCCTTTTTTTTATCTACTATTAGTTAGAAAATTCTTAAATACTTTTGAAATATAATGAAATAATATTTTTTTCTCTTATCTTTATGGTTAATTTTATTATAAATTTAATAAGTAGATCTTATTATAAATTTAAGAAAAAAAAAATTTCTGAATTCTAAAAATACTTAAGAATTATTTGTGTTTGAGTCCGCAAAAGCAATGTTTTTTTTTTTTTTGGGTGTACTAGGCTAACAAGCAGGCCACTTGACAACATGCTATGCACCTCTCTATCATGTAATCATTATTAGTCATACTCATATGGTCATATAGATATTATCCGGCGTGTAACGTTACGGACTTAGCAAAGTTTGATTTGTGGGCCATTCAATACACACAATGTTCACAACTAGACCGGTAATTTAGATTATTTAATTATAAGTAGCGAAGATTAAGAATTTTGGGTTAAAAAAATAGAAAAACTAGCAGATTAAGAAATGAAGAGATTGTTTAATAACATGACGAGGGGTACGTGGCCATGTAGTTCGACATTCTTGTCTTCTGCTTCATTGTTTTCATATTTATTTATTGTTATTATTATTTTTTATATTTCTTAAATCTTAACACAATTTAGAACCAAAGAATCCAAAAGCTTAGAGACAAGATACGTCCGTAGCAGTGCGGAGAGGACGATGTTATCCAAGTCCACCTTTTGGTGTATCCAAACATCAACCTTTAGCTTATTTTAAACATAAAATAAGCTGTTGCTTTACCTATGATATATATAATATAGTAATAGAATGAGAATAGGGTCAATTATATTTTTGGTCGCGGGGTTTGATTTTGATTTTCTTAATTTAAAATTTTCGGATTTAATCTCTACAATTTCTAATATTGAATAATTTCATCCTTATGTTTATGGGGTCGATTTGACGTTTTTGATCCCTTTGGTCCCATAATTTTGTAGTCCGTTCAATTTGGTCCTTAATAAAAAAAATGGTCATCTTAAGTCTCAACATCATAATCACTTAAATTAATAAATAAAATAGATGAAGATTTTAGATGGTTTTTCTTTTTTTTTTAAAAATAAAAATATAAGCTCCATTAATTGGCCCTCCTTAATTAAAGCTTAGATAGTACTAACCCATACGGCCCTCCTTAATTAGCTCACATACAATACAAGTTACAAGTTTCATTAATCATGCAATGGGCATCTATTCGAATTGACAAATGAGATATTTCTTTGCCCTTTGATAGTTTCTGCGTGTCATAATCGTGCAGCGCTCATATTGCCTTTAATGACGCTTTTATTGTTAGTCAGCCCTCAGTCATTCTCAATTTATGATTATGATGGGAAAAAGGCAACGAGTTTTTCCTATGGAAAACTAATAAGTATACAACAGAAATTTACTAAAAACTCAAAGCATTTTCACATTAGTTTTACCACTCACACAATTACGATGGCACATGTAAAACCTCACATGACTCGTCTATAGCCAACCATTGAAATCCATTATGGCTTATGAGTGAAATTTTTAGTATACTTTTTTGTGTTAGAATTATATTTCTTCTCACTTGTATGTGTGTGTTTGTATTTTTTTTTTTTTTTTAACCATTGTAATTGTAAGGTCCCGTTTTGCACCTAAGTCCACAAATGGGAAGAGGATAGGCCCAAATAGCTCAATACAATGAATTTCTAGAGAGTGAGCTAGAAATTTATGTTTCAATGAGTTTTGCTAGTAATAACGTTGGGCTAAAATCACAATAGAAGGAAACTTAAACAATTTGAATAGTGAAGACCGTCCTCGATCTTAAGCCGAGGAGGTTGGTTCTTATATTTCACTCTCTTGAGAATAAATTACAGATGTTGTTTTTGTGTCTACAGTGTTTCCTTTCTCTCCATCATCTTTCTTGATCCATTTTTTCTCCGGGACTTTATTCCCTCTTATACTTCCTTATTCCTCTCATTTATGCTCTCCACTTGTAAGTCTAGACTGCTAATGTTGATATTTGTTCCATCAGCACCTTTCGGAAGTCTTTTGGTAATAGCTGTAAGGCTAAAAGTCATTGTTCAGATATCACTTCCTCATTAATGTGGCTAGAGATTTAAATACAGAGCATTCAATGCGGTGGTAGCAGTTTTCTCTTAGATATTTCACAACTGTTCTTGCTCTCTGTGCCCTGTGAAACATATCTTCATCTACAAGACCTCCTAGAAAATTATTCTAGACAACATGACATACCATTTGATCTTTACTTTGCTTAGCCGAGGAGATACCCCTCATCGAATTACTTCTGTCACAATTTGCTCGTGGATCTCTAGGTCTAACGTCTTTATTGCTATCAATCCATCCTCAGATAAGCAAACAACCTCGGATAAAGCCCATGACCCAAAAATGCACTTCGGACCTTTTATCCCTACAGTAATCTCCCTTTTGTTTTGTTTGCACATAATTATATTTTTAAGAATGATTTCAAATTGCCATTGGGTATCATCTATGAAGTAATAGCAATAAGGACCAAATTAATGTCCTGTACTCCTGCGATCAAGCCAAGAAACTTACTCCAAATATTTCGATTGAGGCCACTCGCTTATTTATAAGTCTTCAAAAATCCCATAAAGAAAACAAAATAGATAAGAAAATAGAATATATTTTACAGGTTTAGATTTCCTTTTTTTTATTGATAGAATTTGTTAATACATGGAGGTTGATTTTAATTATTATGTATTGATATTTCAAAGTTGTGTGAATTAGTTTTTATTTTATTTTATTTTATATCTATATGAAAATATCGTAAAACCTAATTTTTAAAATATTTTTTTAAAAAACCAATCACCAGAAAATAAATAGATTTTTTTACACTTTTTTTGGATAAGTTTTTTATTTTATTTTTTTACACTGTTTTTAGTCCAACAGACAAACACTTATGCATCGCAATAAATGCACCTAAGATAACACAAATTCACAATGGAGTTTTCTATATACAGAGATAACCCAGGTCCCACTGAAATATGTCTTTTAGAAATTTCAAGAAAAAGTAGAGACAAACGATGGTGCAAGCAAACATATAAGACCTTCCAATATGGTGGGCGAGAGGAAAAGTCTTTTAATCTTAGCATAAGAAAGATTGACAAGAACAGGAGTGAGTAAAGATTTCAGTAATTTGACGAACAAGCCTATCCATTTTTTTTGTTGAGCAAAAGCAACATCAACACTATGATTTTTAAGTGATGTGTACTGATTCTGAGTGTCTTCTAAAGATGCCCTTTTTTTTGACAAGACAACAGTATATGCTGTCTTCTCATTTCAAAGCGTGACCCCAAGATTTGCTAGTAAGAAGGTTTCAACTTTCGAACTCAAAATTTCATAAATATTATGAAGTTTTAGGAACAACTAAACCAACCCATGGAGTTAAAATGGCTTTTATCACATCTAGTCGGTTGAGATTATTAATGCTTTGGTGACTTTAGCAATCTTGACTATATCATAGGTATGCACCTTGATATTTTGCCTTGAGCCCTTGACTAACTTGGCTTTGAGTTATTATATTTATAAGGATGTGGCGTAAAGTCGGTTCTTAGCGATGTTAATAATACAAAGCATAAAGCAGCTTTATTTCATCATAAAAGTTAACTAATATAACTGCATTTTTCAAGTGAAGTAAAAGTGGTGGAAATGTAAAAAGGTTTTAGAACAAAGAGAAAAAAGGAATATAAAGGCATTATCTGTTTTCTAGTTTCTTTGAAGTATATTGTGGGCATCAATCATGCAATCTTTCGTTCTGTTTTGCTTCTTAAAGATAAACCTAGAGTCATGACAAACTAAAGCTAGAGAAGAAGGTTAATACTAGTGAGACATTTATATGGTTTTACTTGTAAAGGATATCATGCTAAATTTGAGCATGTTTCTATTTTATGCATGTTATATGTACACAAATGTTGAATAATAAATTAAATTAAGTGGAAAGTTAGCGGATACCCTAATGGTATTGATTTATACAATATTTTTAGAAATTTTTATAGGAAAAAAAAAGAATTATTTTTTTACCGCTTTTTATATTTCCCATAAAAGTTATATAAAAACTTTCTTAAAATTATCAATTAACAAGTGCCCTAAGGATATTTGTTAATTGGACTCATAAATCAATCATATATATATATGTGTGTGTGTGTGTGTGTGTTTAGCAAAAAAAAAATCATATATATATATAGACACACACACGCTATATAGCCTTTACGCATGAGCTCACGCATGTACTTAGAGGTTTTTCTATTTTTTTGAAAAAAAAGTTAATAATTTGCATTCATTATATTTTGGAATTATTACATTTTTCAATCACAAAAAAACCTAGGGGTGTGATATATATTGATTTGTCTTCTTTTTTCTTTTTTGGTTATCGAGTTTCACTCATTATTTTTGTTATAAGAAGTTGTTCATGAATTAGAAAACCAAAATAGAAAAAACCAAAGTGTATTAACATACACATACCATTGAGCAAGAGCAAATTTGAGTAGGAGCAAATAGAAAAAATGATAATAATGGTGAAAAGAAGATTAACACATAATTGAGAGAATTGAAGAACTGAAGAAGAAGCAATTTGAGTTTAAAAACCAATGTGAGTGTACTAGGAGCATGATTCTATTTTGTAGATCGTATTTTACGTGGGAGTTAAAGAAGCATTTTTACCAAAATTTGCCCTTACTTAAACGTAAGTTGTAAGGGTATTTTGGAAAAAAAAAAACAGTTCAAACATAGGAAGCCCCTTACATAGTAGTGTGCGCGCGTGCATGTGTGTGTGTGTATTTATATATTAAAATTACAATACTCCTAATTAGTTGTTCTTTAATCCTTTAAGTGCTCTTTATTTTAAGTGAAAAATTGTAATAGACATATATATATATATATATATATATGCAATTTTAAAATTTTACTTTTCATGAAGAATTCATTACTTCAACTAATTTTTATGACATACTCTAATTCCTTATCCTCTTGAGATTAAAAAAAAAAAGTTATCCCCTTAATTTCGTATTACTTTAATTTTATAAAAACCAATTCATGTTTTTGCAACATTACTTCATATTATTTCTTTAACATATTTTAAACATTTAATATAAACTTTCACATGGTGATTTAAAGCATTATACGTGCGATGCATGGGCGCTTTGCTAGTTAATAATATAACTCAGAACAACCATAGAACGAGTCTAAATCTTCTGTCCCACTTTTCCTGCTCTACTCTATACTCCACCAATAAAAATTTGACACGTGTTCACCTAATTAATTAAATACTACTATTATTGACTTATTAATGCTACCGTTATTAATTAATAGTAGTATTTAATTAATTAGCTGAACACGTGGCAAGTTTTTATTAGTGAAGTACAGAGTAGAGCAGAAAAAGTGGGACAGAAGATTTGGACTCCCATAGAACAACCACAGTGTGCTTAGATTTTAGCATTCATAGTTTGCAACCAACTATATATATATATTCACATCACATGACATAATTAATTTGTCAATGACTAAACTAAACTTAGTGCATTTGGTTAGGTAGAGAAGTGATAAAGATAGAAATAGAATAAAGGAAAAAAAGTTGAAGATGGATCAATATCTTCTCTCATTTGATAAAATAGAAAAGTGGAAAGGAAGGATAAAAGGAGAGCAATAGGAGCAAACTATAAGAAAAAAAAAATGCCTTACATCTTGTCTCACTAGATTATTAAAAACAATTTAATACAAAAACTATAATAAGAATTTAATATAAGATACTCTGTTTTTTCTCTCCACTTTCCCCTCCATTGTACTAAAAGTTTGTAATGAAAAACACAAAACCTCCTTTTCTTTTTTCACCACACTCTATTTTCTCTTACTTTTTCCTTTTGGTCCTAGCTACTTTGTCAAAACAAAGCCAGTGGTCCAAATATGATTCTTTATTACTGTCTCCAAACAAGAAAGAGTGGGAACAAAATTAATATGGAGAACCATAGATATCCCTATCATAATCATATATATTCAGAAGTACTGCCAAATCAAACAGTAGGGTTTGGCAATATTAATCATTTTAAACAAAGAATATGCCTTCTGGGTTTCCGTCTCAACCTTAAAATCCAACAAACTATGCATATATATGTTTTGCAAAGCGAACTTTCTCGGAAGCAGCATATGAATAATAAAACACCACTTTCTCTCTCTGCATGCTCTAGCTACCAATGTTTATGTGGAGACATGTTTGCGGTTGCAGTAGCCCACATCTTTAACATTTTTGGAGAATATTCTGTCTTTTTGGAATGTTTGGCCAATTTTCACCTACTAACTGCATGCCACGTGGATATTTTTCATAATGCTGCCTCTTCAAAAGTCCAAAAATAATAGAATAATGCTATAGCCACATACTATTTTATAATATTTTTACAAACAATTAATATGACAAATTTTTACTAACTTTCATACGGATCCACTACTAATATCAACCATCGTAGACAAGTATTGTGTCAATCCATTTATCAACTTAACAAGTTGTGAAAAAATTGCATATTTACTCATGTGGTTGAGTTGTGATCATAAAATGAAACGATTATTAGTGATATATATATATATATATCCTAAAAAAGAAAGAGGAAGTAAGCCATTCTCAAAATGTTTTGTCAAATGCACAAAGAGTCCCAAGATAAATCAAAATGAAACATTATTATAATTGTAAGATTTTTGCTAAATAGCTCAACTGACACCTCATTCTATTTTTCATGAAGACGTTTAAGGTTTAAACTCATCAATTTTCTTGATATTCGACAAGTATGACCAGCGTATGGAGGTCATATGTCATGTGTAATTTCATGATAATATGTTTTAAGATAACGTGCAAAAATGACATGTTGATCAAGTGACATGTATCGTTCAAAAATATAATTAAAACTATATGACATCAACAGGATGATCAAAGTTGACTAGAGGTGGAGTGTCATATTGAAAGCTGTATATTCCAATTTGTATGCACGTATATAGGTTTCATGAATTATGCATTAATTTACATGATACACGCACATGATGGATATTCCTAGTTGCTATTATAAAACAAACAACTCTTCTTATGTATACTTAATGATTAATTATCTTCTTAACTAAAAAAAGTAGTTCTATGAATATATTTAAAAAAAAATTAAGAATCTTGAAGGCTTGTAACTAGTAAACTGAATATAAAATGAAAAATTAATAGAAATGATTCTACTTTCTTCCATAATTATTGTGGCTGTGAGTTCAAAATGATGTATGTATTATTTATCAATAATTTTTATATGTGTCTATTAATGGGTGCCCTTAGGACCATTGTTTACAAATTATTTTTAAAAAGTTTTAATATTATTTTTATGAGAAATAAAAAAAAATTGTCAAAATATTAATTTTTTTTTCATTTTTCATACAAATTTTTTTAAAATAGGTTACTGATAAATATCTTTAGAATATTGGTTAATATTTTCTTTTTTATATTTATGAATTTTTCTTTTTTAAAAAATCAATAAAAATATTAAGCTAGGAGAAGAAGCGAGGATTCCTAGAAAAATCTAGAGTAAGCCATCAAAGGGATTCGATAAGTTGAATATGAAACAGAGGGAAGCGTGCCTGAGTAGGAAACATGGGTGTACGTAGCTGTGAGAAGAGTGGATGAGAATAATACTGTCCTTAATGCCTCATAAATTCGAATCTTAATTGGCCTCTTTTTTGGTTTTTTGAGAGAAACGAATCTTAGTTAGAATAACACCTTGCCGTCCTTATACCGAACCAACACCTCATCTATTAAACTTAGGCCATGTGATTGATGATAAGATTGAGATTTATATGTCACATCTTGACCTGATTTTTTCTATGATTTATTTTTGGACAAAGTGTTGTATATTTTACATTAATTACATAATTAAGTGATAATTATAAATTAAATATCATTTTATTTTATTTTATAGTTTCAGCAAATTAAATTCTTTACTCAATTTGGAAATAACATTTTTGGGGAGAGGGAATAGGGAATTATCATGGGTAAAGAAAAACATAAAGTTTTCATGTGAAGATTGAATATAAATTTTCCCTATAATTTACGGTAAACCCAATAATTTATTTTTTATGTTTTTTATACATGTATTTTATATATGGACAAAACTTAGGTACAATACCTTAGGTGCTGTTTCTTAAGCTTTCCTCTTAAGATTTAGTCATGTGGTTACTTAAAAAATAAACATTTATCTCATGAAAAAAAATTCATATAGCAAAATCTTAAAAAGGGAATATAAAAAACAACACCTAAGTACTGTACTTAAATTTTGCTCATATATATATATACACACACACACACACCATGGCATATACATTTTTTTAGTTTTTAATGTTCTCTTGTTTTTCTTGGTAACAAGTAAAATAAAAAATATATGAGAGAAGTTTAAGGGGGCATTGCTTTCTTTAGATGAAATTTACATTTACTTACTTCTATATATTTTGTATGTATTACAAATTTACAAAACATAAAAATTGTCTTGCAAAACTTGACGTAATAAGGCGTATATTTTCTCATTGTCTTATATGTTGTTCACTTCTTTTGATCAATTAATTCTTGACTAGTGGTGCATTATCCCTTCAACGAGTAAAAACAAGAAAGCTTTCTTGTAGACTAAATCTACATAAACTTCTATATATTCTTTTCTTTTTTCTTTTTTGAGAATGAACTTCTATATATTCAATTTGCATGTATTACAAAACACAAAATATTGTCCGGAAAAACTTTATATAATACGAGCCTCATCACACGCGCTTCATGCGTGAGATGAGGCTTTCTTTCTTTTTTAGTGGTAGTAGCAAAAAAAAATTCTATGTTTTTTATTTTATATATAATTTTTATTTTGAGAATCTTTTTTATTTTTATTTTTATAAGTGGATAAATAAATTTGAAAATCAATAAGAAAGTGACTCTATTTTTTAGGCAATGTTTTAGTGAAAGTTAAGGTTGTATTTTTACCATATTGTCCTTTAATTTTTTATATATATATATTTAGATTTGTTTTTGGAT
Source organism: Castanea sativa (assembly GCF_040712315.1). Taxonomy (NCBI): domain Eukaryota; kingdom Viridiplantae; phylum Streptophyta; class Magnoliopsida; order Fagales; family Fagaceae; genus Castanea; species Castanea sativa. The sequence goes on from NC_134013.1 coordinate 65,682,570, forward strand.
AAACGTGGGGTGTATAACTTTTTAAAAAAAAAACAAAAAAAAAAAACAATAAACGTATAGTTGCTTTGAAGAAGTGGGTTAGTGGAGAAGTGTTCCTATTTTGTAAGCAATATTTTAGTGCAAGTTAGATATTTATTTTTACCAAACTATCCTTTAGTTCTGTCTCTACTTAAACTTAGGGGTGTATGGGTATTTTGGATAAAAAAAAAATCCGGTCCAAACAGAGGAAGCCTCTTAAATAGTAGTACTAGCCTATAAGTACGCGCTCACGTGCGTGCTTAGAGACTCTTCTAGTTTTTGGATAAGGGTTAATTTAGAACATTTATTAGAACATTCTTTAGTTATATATATATATAGATTTGTTTTTGGATAAATGTGGAATGTTTAACTTATTTTTCTATTTAAAAAAAAAAAACATATAATTACTTTGAAGAAGTGAGTTAGTGGAAAAGTGTTCCTATTTTGTAGGCAATATTTTAGTGGAAGTTAGACATGTATTTTTACCAAACTATCCTTTAATTTTGTCTCTACTTAAATCTAGAGGTGTAAGGATATTTTGTAACAAAAAAAATCCAGTCCAAACAGGAGCAACCGCTTAAATAATAATATAGATATAGAAGATATATACAAGACTAGTATACTTCTATATATTTTGCATGTATTACCAAAACACAAAATATTTTCTGGAAAAACTTTATATAATAATTAAGATATATACGTACTTTACTAGTACATTATTTGCATAAATGTTATTCACTTTTTCGAGTTATTTACAATTCACTCTTGGCCTGCAGTGATTACTTTATCTCTATTTTGGATCAATTCACTTTTGTCAAGTGATGCATTTTACATTTTTTGTTTGATGCTTCGAATCAATTCATTCTTGGTCTGTGATTGTCACATTTGATCGAGTCAATTCACTCGTAATTAGCAAGTTGGCCAGCGATGCACAATATTATATATTGGTTCTTCGAGATATAGAAGATATATACAAGACTAGTATACTTCTATATATTTTGCATGTATTACCAAAACACAAAATATTGTCTGGAAAAACTTTATATAATAATTAAGATATATACTTACTTTACTAGCACATTATTTGCATAAATGTTATTCACTTTTTCGAGTTATTTACAATTCACTCTTGGCCTGCAGTGATTACTTTATCTCTATTTTGGATCAATTCACTTTTGTCAAGTGATGCATTTTACATTTTTTGTTTGATGCTTCGAATCAATTCATTCTTGGTCTGTGATTGTCACATTTGATTGAGTCAATTCACTCGTAATTAGCAAGTTGGCCAGCGATGCACAATATTATATATTGATTCTTCGAGTCAGATTACTCATGGTATGTGACACATTAACATTTATTGTTTGCTTCTTCGAATCAATTCATTCTTGGTTTTTTTTTTGTAGTTTTTTTTAATAGAATCTCGACCTATAACGTTTACTTCTAACGATTTTTTTTATCGAAAATTTTACTAGTTGAGCTGACTAAAATCTACTATTCTTAATTAATATTAATGCATAGAGCTTCTTCAAGTCAATTCAGTCAGTGATGTATCATAAATTTTTTGTTCACTTCTTCGAGCCAATTCACCTTTGGCTAAATAATATATTATTCTTGGCTCTAGTTTTTTGCTTACAAGAAGGGGCAAGAGATTTAAATTTTCGTTACGAGAGAGACTAGATAATATTACTTGACCACAAAGTTATTGGATGTTTAGTACACTGCCTACAGGATGTGATCTCTTATCTTGAATTGATAGAATAGACTGAAGTAGTTAGAGAAATAATTTTCTTGGGGACCATCCTCTCAATTTTTCAAGTCATTGAATTAGACAATGAAACTTTGACTACAAACATGCTAAAATTCTATGACAAATCGGAAGAATTTGTACATTTCTCGAGAATAGTTCAAGATTACTTCTTAAATTTGCTTGTATCAATTATCTAGCCAATGGACTTGTGCAATGGATTGTTGATAAGGCTAATTAGTTTGGCTTACTCACTTAATTAATTGGCTTGCTGAATTTGTTGCATCAAGAACTAAAAAATCTGTTTACTTCAAGATGGTCTTGCAACAAATAACATTTTGTTCTCTTGCTTTTACTTTTTTTTTTTTAAAATTTAATTTAAAAGGTATGATAAGATTTGAAACTATGACATTTGGTTTATGATGTTTGTCCTTTAGTATTACATCAAGACACCAATCCTTTCATTTTAGTGTGTAGGAAGGATTTGAAACTAAGTTTAGCAACCAACAAAAAAAAAAATTACTTTACTTATTGAGCTAATTAAAATCTATAATTGGTTCTAAGTTGGGTGCTAACTAATATCACTTTCTATTATATATGCTTTAAAAATAAAAGGAAGTATCAAAGTACTAGCTTGCATGAAACGGCCAACATTGAAGAGCCAAGAGATTTATTTCTCTCCTTCCCTTACTTCCCAACCTCTTTCCCAACATTTTATTTGAATTATAAGTGAGATATCAAAAAAGCTTTGGTGTGGGAGCAATTGGAAGAAGCTCTCCCATGCTCCCCTTTTTCTAATTCTACCTATGTTGGACGATAGTAATAGGGCAAGTAACTAAAAATTCATCTCTCTCTCTCTCTCCAATTATTGGGAGTATTTGGGATTTAACTCATTTGAGAGAATAAGTCAGAAACTCCGATCTGTGCCATCACCACAAACCCACACCCTCCACCACGCCGATCCCTACAAACCCACGCCCTCCACCTCACCACGGCAAGTCGGCAACACCAAATGCATAGAAACCCACAAAAAAAATGCCAAAGAGAGAGACCCATTGATTTGAGAGAGGAGCTTGAGGCATATGGGTTTGGGTTTGAGCAAAATCAAAAGATAAAGAGAGTTTGAGGCTAAGCACCAAGATAGATGGAGAAAGAAGAAAAAGAAGAAGAAAGAAAGAGGAGAAGGAAAGAATGAAGGCAGAGAAACTGAGAGACCGATCTGGGGAAGAAAAAGAAAAAACGAAAGAAGAAAACAAAAAAGAAAAAGAAACGGAGAAACTGAGAGACCGATTTGGGGAAGAAAAAGAAAAAGAAAGAAGAAAACAAAAAAGAAAAAGAAACAAGTACAAACAAAATCACACACAAAACCCACCAGCACCATTGAGACAGGAGAGTTTCAGAGAGTTGTAATCTAGAATTTTGGTGTTTTGATCGGGTGGGCTTGATTTTTTGTTTTTAATTTTTTTAATTTAATTAAAATTAATAAATTAATTTTTTAATTTAAATTATAAAGTGACAATTTTTTAATGCCAAAATAGATTTTTTTAATTATTATTTTACTGTACCGTTAGCCACGTCAGCATTTTTTGTTAGTTAGGTTACGGTAAAGACTTAAATGTCACGTGTTAATTGATTTAAATACTAAAATTGGTAAAAATAACATGTAAGGACCAAAATAAAAATCGGATCAAAATGTAGGGACTAAAAGACATTTATGCCAATATCATAAAATATTCAGAAAAATATTTCAATATTTTCATAATTAAAAAAAACTGACAGAGCCAAAAGCCTGGTAATTGAATTTACACCTCCTCATGTACAAAGTGCTTGGAGGTTTAGGAGAGAAATGGTTCGAATTGTGAAATTAGCAGTATGTTGTAATTATTATTTTTCAAAAAAGATTTGATGCAACTTAAAATTGAGATTTTTTTTTTTTTTTTTTTCTGTCTTCTTAGAATTTCTTTTTAAAATATATACGAGTGGATAATGAACTCCAAATGGCAGCAAGGAAGAAAGCACCACGCGTCTATGGATTATATGAAATAATTGAGATGGGTTTATTCTCTTTTTATAGCATATTCACTCAATGGCTTAAAATTCAACAAAGTGACTCAGATGCCATCTGGGTAGTGATAGCCAATTAAACAAGACGAAAAAAGAGTGCTTATTAGCAGGTTGAAACATCGCAAGGGAGTTGTCCTAGCTTAACCAAGCGCGTTGGTCAACTGGTAAGGAGTTGTCCTAGCTTAACCAAGGTCTCGTGTTCGAGCCTTGGGAATGCAGCTGCGTTAAAACTCGGTTGGGAGAGCTTTGCCGCCCTTGTGGTCCTACCCGGCTCGAATCCGGATTTAGTCGGAGCCCCAGTGGTTCCGGACACCGGGTGGTTTAACCAAAAAAAAAAGAAACATCGCAAGGGAATCATTCTTGGGACACGTCAATTTAATTACCAATTTTGAATTGATCAAATGACAAAGAGAGTTCAGATACAAGCCAGACAACAGAGTTATACAGAGGGTTTGGTTTTAATGCCATCGAATTTCCCTTTCAATAAAAAGAATTGATCAAATGTGAACTATTGACACTTTCTATTTACTATTTTTTTTTTATATATAAACTTAAACCCATCATTTTTATTTATTCTACCACTCATAAATCATAATTCACCATTTTAACAATTATAAAATCGGGGTGTATTCGTACTATTCCGTAGTATTGTCAATCAGATTCAGAACTTCAGCTTTAATTAAATGAAACTTCAAGGCTTCAACAGTAGGTAAATAAAAAATGCTGTCAACAAGGAAAAATCTAAATGTTAATAATAAATGCAGATTATGATCTTCTATAATTATTAAGATAACCCTACCACATCATCAATGGTTTTAATAAATATTAAAGAATTGATAGTCAAAATTTATTTAAGTATTAATGATATGAAAAATTGTAACTTCAAATCATCAACTGTAGGTTAATGTCTGACAAAAAGGAAAAAATAAATGCAAATAGTAAATGTAGAATTATGATCTTCTATAATTATTATAATAATTCTACCATGTTATCAATAATTTAAATAAATATCAAAATATTGATAGTCAAATTTGTTTAAATATTAATAATATGATAAAATTTAATTATTTTAAGAAAAGAAATATGAAATTTTAGGAAGTTCATAATGAAATTTATAACTTTAAAGCTCATCTTTTTGTTACTTTCAGTTGTAAAAAGGGAAAAATGTTAAATAGTGAATGAATCTATTCCTTCACCTTTTGATAATATTAAACTAAGTAATGACAAGTGATAACCAATAAGATGTTCCTAACTACTTCATCTCCAATCCCAACAAAAAGAGCCTTTTATTTTTATAATAAAAAATGACTTATAAAATAGAAAAGGGACATCAAAGTGAACAATTAGAAATATAAAGAAGAGAAGTGGCTTTTGGGCTCACTTAACTATTGCAACTTTTAATGAAACAACAAAAGTGCAGATTTAAAAAAGATTAGGTACGTAGTTCAATACTTCAATCTGTACTTCTAGGTGTTTTTAGTAATGATATTTAGAATTTAAATCCTTGTTCCTATTATAGTTACTGAATTTATAAAAAGAAAAGAAAAAACAAATTTAAAGGGTCCACTTTAAAAAAAAAATTATATCATTTTTATAAGAAATATAAAAATATATCAAAAAAGAAATATTTTTAAAAAATTAGTTCAACAAAAATTTTAAAATTAATAATCTTAAAATATCTGTTAACTTTAATTATATATAAATAAAAAGAAAAAGAAGATGAGGTCTATACTCTATAAGCAAGAGTAAATATCCAGGCAGAGCAAGATAACGGCAGTCTTGACCGAGTCAAACTGCGTGTGGGGAAAAGAAAACCCCAAAACCAGGCACTCTTATAAATCCAAAAGCAAAATTATAATTTTTCCCTCTTCTTATTCTTAACGACCAAGCAAATAAAACCTAACATTGTTTGTAATTTTTAAAAATGGCCAAACCAAACAAGACGGCGGTGAAACCAAAGACAACGGTTCCTCGTAATATGTTTTGCTAACTGTTATTATTACTAGTTAACAGATACGCACCTTAGTTAGTCCTGCCTACCTAGCTACCAAAATACCTAATAAACTTCACCCATTCTATCACACATCTTTTCCTCATCTACTAGCAGTCTGATTAAAAATCAACGGTTGAGATTAATCCTTAATCTTGCTTCCCCCCTTTAAATTACTTGTTCACCTTTAACAAAAAATTAGATGGAAAAAGTTAACTGATACTGAGTATTGGTTTACGAATTTTTTTTAGAATTTTTTTTAATGAAAAATAGAAAAAAGTAACTAATTTTTTGTGACGGCTATTTATGTTTTTTATAAAAATAGTATTAAAACTTTTTAAAAATAGTTTATTAACAATACCTTAAAAGTATTCGTTATCAACTTTTAGTACTTAGTTGATAGTTCTTGTAGTATTTTCCTCACAACTTTAAATTCAAACGAAGAAAAGGTAGTGTTTAATTTCTTAAATAAAGGTAAAGTGAAAATTGAGTTAGAAAAACGAATTTAGAGGGATACTATAAAACTTATAGCATAGATCTTATGATTCAATTTTTAAACACAAAATTTAAAAAAAAAATAGTTAAAAGATTTATTTATTACTATTGTTAAGGTAGCATTAATCATATCAATTTGTAAATTTTCTTTTTTTTTTTTTTTTGTATATAAATCTTGTTGCTTTTGAAGTGAACAATACTTTTTTTAGCATCGCTGGGTTTAAGCACAGCTGACATTCTATAATTTCCATCTTTAATGATAAGATGAGATGGGCAGTTCAATCCCACATCAACATGCACAAGTAATTTCTTCAAATAAATAATAAAAACTAATCAACAACTAAACATAATAATAAGAAAAATACTTATTAAAGTTTTTTTTTTTAGAAAGTTATTAAAGATACTTGTATCTTCTAAAAATTTATCCCTATATTAAATAATTTGGATTTTCTTACACTAATGGGAACATTTAAACCAAGACCATTAATTGCTAGTATTATTCTAAACATTTATTTAAAAGTTAAAATGACGAGTGGGAGTTATAGATATCCTAACATGTAAAATTTATAGTTTTATTATCTTTTTTATTTTTTTTTTCGGCTTCAGTTATTCTCTCTCTTTCTCTATCCTTCAATTCTTAGTATAAATAGACACCTTGTGAAAGAGCGAAAAACCACCAAACGGCTATAAATGACGTTACAAGTTCTGCTGAACACACAAAAACACACACACAAAACAGACACACACACACACACATAGAGAGAGAGAGAGAGAGAGGAGACTTTAAAATCGTTGGGTTTTGTTGGGGTTAACTTTGCCAAATTTCTCTTTGAAATTTTAGGCCTTTGGTTTTGGAGAAGGGGTTATTGATCTGGGTCTCAAAGATCTGATTCTCTTTTCTCACTGAGAAAGACAGAGAGAGAGAGAGAGAATTGGGCATTTTGTTTTTGGTTCTTCTCCAACATATACACAATATTTTATAGTATATATATATATAATATAGTTGAGAATCATGTCAGATGGGTATTATAGTTCTAAGAAGACTGATGATATCTGCGAAAAAGTTTGTGGCCAGGTACAAATCCTTTACCAATTCTATACTTGTTCAATTTTCAAACTTTTAACTTCTTTGCTAAAGATTTTGGGTTATTTGAAATGGGTATCTTTGGTTATTGGGAAATGATTTTTCATTTCTGGGATTAAGGGAAAGTGGGTGTGTTTTTTTTTTTCTTTGTTTTGTTTAGTTTAGTTTATTTGCTTAAGTTTTTACTTGTTTCTAGTATTTGTCTTTCCCAATTGACACTACTCTTTTCAGTTTTATGTCTTTATTCCTATTTTTGCAAATTAAATTTAGTTTTGGGGTTTGCTTTTTGAGATTTTCAGTAATGGGTATCTCTCAGTATCTTTGGTTTTATGTGATTAAGGATAAAAAAAAAAAATTGGGATTCTTTTAACTATATAAAGTGCCCCAATATCTTTTTTTCTATACATATACCTGCACATAGACCTATATTCACGCCTTTTTTTAACTCTAGAAGTTTTTGGTTGATGGGTTTGTTATTATCTAGATGGAATTTAGTTTCAGAATTGGCATATGAATTGTTTGAGGGATAGAAATTCGTGTGTGTTTTAAATTCTTGAATTTTCAAGTTTTAGCCCTTTTGTAAGATCCTTTTTTTAGTGTCATTGTCTGAGAAGTGAAAGGTGCGTAATATGTGTCTGAAACATTGGTCATTTCGACTATACAAGTTTTGGATTTTCCTTTCTTAAGATTCTATCTTTGTCTGAAGGTCAGGCAGCTATTGAACTAGTATTTGGGGGTTTTAGCATCTGAACCTTTTTCTTTTCTTCTAATAAATCAATTTAAATGTTTAGAGCAAACAGAAATGGTGTTATATCCCTGGGATTTGTCAAAGTTTATATCATTTCATGTAAACAAGATTAAATCAGTGTTTTTTTGGTACAAATATTCATAGTATCTTATATTGTGTATTTTTTAAATCCACAGCAAGGAACTCCTACATCCCTGAGCATCTCAAGACTCCGGACATATCTGCTCTTGTTTGTGTTTGTCCCATTATGCATTGTTGGCGTATATGTACATGGGCAGAAGGTCACTTATTTCCTAAGGCCACTATGGGAATCACCTCCAAAGCCATTTCATGAGATCCCTCATTATTATAATGAGAATGTATCGATGGAGACCCAATGCAAACTTCATGGGTGGGGAATTCGTGAATCACCAAGACGAGTCTTTGATGCAGTTCTGTTTAGTAATGAGCTTGACATCCTTACAATTCGGTGGAATGAATTGTATCCATATGTGACACAATTTGTTCTTCTTGAATCAAACTCAACGTTCACAGGCGTGCCTAAACCATTGATTTTTGCAAGTAACCGTGATCGGTTCAAGTTTGCTGATCCTCGGCTGACTTATGGGATGGTTGGAGGAAGATTCAAGAAAGGCGAAAATCCATTTATTGAAGAGGCATATCAGAGACTAGCACTTGACCGGCTTTTGAAAATTGCAGGCATAGAAGATGATGACTTGTTGATAATGTCTGATGTTGATGAGATTCCAAGTGCCCATACAATTAATCTCTTGAGGTGGTGTGATAACATCCCGCCTATTCTTCACCTTCAGCTTAGAGACTACTTGTATTCATATGAGTTTTATATTGATAACAAAAGCTGGAGAGCTTCAGTCCACAGGTACCAGTCTGGCAAGACTAGATATGTACATTATCGACAAACTGATGACCTCTTTTCAGATGCGGGGTGGCATTGTAGCTTTTGCTTCCGCCGAATCAGTGAGTTTATTTTTAAGATGAAGGCTTACAGCCATAATGATCGAGTCAAGTTTTCTCATTACCTGAATCGCGATAGGATTCAGGATATTATATGCAAAGGGGCTGACCTCTTTGACATGATGCCTGAGGAATACACATTTAAGGAGATCATTGGGAAGTTGGGACCTATTCCTCATTCTTATTCAGCAGTACATCTTCCAGCATATTTGCTGAACAATGCTGAGAAGTACAAATATCTGTTGCCTGGTAACTGCAAAAGAGAAAGTGGCTGAGTCTTGAAAAAGAGGTTCCTCTGGATAGATTGGAGATGCAGATAGTGCATTGCACTGAACAGGGATCAATTGGATGATTAATGGTCTTGGTGAAGCAGCAATACAAGTATACTACCTTATATCTAATGAAGTTAGGTCACTCCCTAGAGAGATTATTGGAGGAACTTGTCAGGGCCCTGGAATTTGACAGAGAACTCTCTATATCCTCCTTTTGGTGAGTTGGTGTTTCTTCCGGTATGGAGGCATGCCAATTTTCTGAGTAGGGAGCTCACTGTGAGAGGATAGTCTATGGCTGTGACTAGTTTATGTATCATTTCTTGCGGGTGTAGCATGATCCCATATTGCATAAATGTATAATGACATTTTCCAGCTTTTCTGTGCTGAGAATTTGGCTATCTTAGACTAATTTATTCATATAATCTTATCACAACTTGGGTTGTCTATCATTTTGAATTGTACCATCTGATTGCTTTTGGATCTTCCATTGATCATATTGCTGTCCATACGGTTGCTGATCATTAAGTTAGTGTATGGTTTGTCTTCTTCTCTTTCTCTCTATATCTCTCAATATATTTTGCATTGAAGTGAACCTCCACAATGGAAATAGATGGCTTTTCTTCTCTGAGGCAGAGTTTTTATGCCTAGCACTTGTTATTGCTAAAACCTAGACACCAGAATTAGGTTGTATATATTCTAAGAGTATAATTTTCACATTGTCAACATTTTTCAGGGTTCAGAATCTTTTTTTTTTTTTTTTTGCTTTGGGAAGCTGGCATGATGAGGTAGTTCCATCTATTGTGAATTAGTTGACCATTTGAACTGACCTTGTATTCTAATCTGTGACTTGTGGCCACGCGGCCACGCACCACGAATCTAACTCTGTTTACTTCTAAATTCCCTGAATGAGATGTGAGTATTAGTTTTAGTTTTGCCTACAGCTATTGATGGGGATTTATTGTTTGTGTGGTTCTCTTAAATTTAGGGTCTTTGCCAACTTGGTTGACTTGTCTGCTTACCTTTTCAAGCATTGTATTTTGGGGGGCGTTCATAAATTGATGTCTCTTTTAGTGATTGTATCCCAAGGTGCGCTTTGAAATTTCCATAGTGAAGATCCATCAAGGTGACCCACTATGCTCACAAAGACTAGAGAGATAAGGAATGGCCATATTAGATTCTCCACTAAAAAATGTGTGATTTTCAAATTTTGGATTATTATCTGGTTTGAATTTTTCTTTTTTGCTCATGTGTTTTAATTTGCTTGTGTTGATCCATTAAGTTCTTGTTCTCTCATTGCCTTAAAAAAATTCCAAAAAAAGCTGATACCACATGCTGTTTCTTAGAAATTACATTTGGTCTTGTTTGGGTTTGTGTTTTGTCTGATACTGCTGTTGAATAAATCAATTTTTGCTGATTCTGATGTGGCTTCTTGGAACTTTCTTGGCTTTCCATCAAGCGATGAGTCAAGATTTCATGTTCCCTCTTCTTCCATATTAGGATTAGTATTAGTATTGATCTTCTGCTCTGCCATTACATTTTCACAGATCTTATATATTCTGTGAACTAATATTGTGCATGACTATATGAAAAGGCCGAGAATGAATTTTTGAGCAGCAACAATAGGATGAAACGGATTAGGATTCTCTAGAGGTCTTAGTTAATTCAATCATGAAGTTCCTAAAATCTTAGAAACCAAAATTGTGACAGTTTGGTAATTAGCCTTTCAAATAGAAAAGGAAAAAAAATTTCAGGGAGTAAGGTTATGAGTGAATTGCCTCTTCCAAATCACACAAAAGTAAGAGTGTTATGCATTTGGTACGATCAAATGGTGATTGTGAACTTATTTAAATGGTGATGACATGGTAAAACCTAATCTGTTCAGTTTAAAATGGATAAAATGTATTTTAAGAATTCCACGATAAAAGTATTCTTAAAATTATAAAATATTATGCATGAAACTTGTAACTCAATTGACATATCTTTGTGTTTTCAAACGAGCTGTCCACAATTCAAGTTTTCCATTTTATCGAATTATAAAATATATCCTAATATGGATAAAACATCGACCAATTGCTCTAGCATTTAGTGTTTCAAGGTTTGGTGAAGTAGGACAGTAGAAGCATTCAAGAAATAATGGCCTAGACTTCGGCAACCAATCAAATTATAGTCTAATAATATCTTGTTGGCCTGTAGCTTAATTGTTGAGTCGGACATGGACGAATGGCTTCAATTGAGCATTGACCCCTAAAGTTTTATTAGTCATTTTGTAATTGATTAATAATTCAATTCCAGTAACAGTCATAAAAAGACAAACAGACATTTAACAGGAAACTTTGCCTATTACACATCACACATCCTTAGTGGCCATTGTGAAGAATAATTTTCATTGCATTAAGACAAAGGGTGTGTTTAAATACCGCTTATTTGCTAAAAATTAAAAACTTATTATTAAAAACAATGTAACAAAATAATTTTTAAAAGTGTAAATAATACTGTGAAATCCAAATTTACTTAAAAATCTGTAAAAAAAAGTGAGTTTGGTGGTACGTAAACAGTATCATTGAGACCCACTCAAAAAAGAGGTCAACGTGCGGATTGGGCGTCAAACGCACACTAATAGTTGCCCCATTTTCATTATTCAGAGTCCGTTTGGATAGAACTTATTGCTGAAAACTGAAAACTAAAAACACTGTACAAAAATAATTTTTTAATGTGTAAAAATTACTGTTCATCCCAAAAAGTACTGTTCATTGGCCTAAAATCACTGTTTATGGCCAATGAACAGTGACACATGCACGTGGAAAAAAAAAAAAAAAAAAAAAAGGCCAGACATGGACGCAACTGTGCTATCCAAACGCCCTCTCAATTTCACAAAGTCACTCTTAATTAATGAAATTGGAGAGCTGGTTTCAACGGCAAGGTTGCCATTTGGTCCTAGTACTTCCAAATACAACACACAAAAATTAACGACTTGACGTGACCAAAAAAAAAGTGTAAAATCTCTTAATTTTATTTATTTATTTATTTAATAATTCGATAATTAAAGAGGAAAATTTAAATCTTGAATATTTTTCTTGAAAAAGCTCTATAATACCTATGAGAGCAATTAATTTTATTAATTACTAATTTTGAGATACGAGATCATTCTCAACTAACCTCAAGTCATATTTTCATTAAAAAAAAAAAAAAAAAAAACCTCTAGTCATTTTATCTTCTTCAAACCATTTAAGTTTTAAAAATTAAAAAGCTGATTATATACTATTCAATTTCTTTTATATCTGAATATATATTTTCTAAAGGATTAATATCTTCTTATTAGTCAATTAAGTACGCGATTAGATTATATTGTTTTACTCGAAAGTCGAAACAGCTATCCAATTCCAAGCAAAAGAAACAACACCAATTGACGCGTTAAAACCAAGTCCTGTCTCTCTGAGTCTCTGATGGACAACAACACCACCAAGTCAAGCCAATTTTTGCTTTGTAGTTTCGTAGAAATTCATGGGTCCAGCATTAAACTGCAATGGTAGAAAAAACACTTGGAATTTTTGGTAGTCCATTTCCAATTAGTTGGTACCTATCATTATTTTTGGTATCCACGGTCTGGAAATTATTTGTATCCAAGAACATTTTAAATAAGACCAAAAAAAAATATATATATATATATATTTTTTGAGAGATGGTAATAAAGTACGTATAAACAATTTATATATATATAATCTTCTAATCTCTGTGTTTCTTAACCGGCAATTAACATGCAAGGAGGGAGGGTAAAAAAAGGCATCGATTGTCAATTCACTATACTCATTTTTTTTTGGTCTGAATATTCACTCTATTGATTTTTAAAAAATAAAAAATAAAAAGAACAGATGTACATATTTTTTCTTTTGAGAGAGGGAAATGCATAGACATAAACAGATTTGTAACAAATAATAGTTCGACCTTATCAAGATCAATAGAGTTTTCCACCATAGGTAGTGGCCAAGTTATCATAACAACAAAATTATAAGATTGTTTGAGCCCCTAATTTAGTCAAAATATTCGGACATTAATTAGTTGCACGATAAAATGTTTTCAAAAATATATTGATTTATTGACATAAATAAACCCTTCCCTAGAAGTGAACCCCCTTTTGTTCCAACCTTCCAACAACTTCTATGAAAAAAGAAAAAAAAAAAGAAAAAACTTTGAATTATGTATTGGGCAAATAATCAAACCTACAATTCTTTAATTGATCACATGGTAGTTGAACTCATGTATTTCTTCCCAAGAATTATCAATTATGCTATATCGCTATACATTTCGCTTGCACCAAAATTTAGTAGGACAAATGGGATGAGATATTAAATAAAGCCAACCCATTTTAATTTTAAACACACCCACATGAAGTTCCAAGCCTGGATAGCACGTCAATCCAAATTCAGCCTAAAAGCCAAGTTGTAATCATGCTTTCCTATAATATACTTTCTAAACAAACCCATATCTTACTCTTTCCCAAGAGCATGAATATTGATTCATTTGATTTATATATTTATTTCTTATTTATTAGAGTTTTAACTTGTGACGTTTGCTTCTTATGATTGTGCAATTTATTATCAGACCTAGACACTAATTAATTTTTGGTGTAAACGAGAATTTGATTTTTTATTTAACTATCGGAAACTTAACCAGTTTAGTAAACTAAAACCCATACCCCACCTAGTTACCTAGTTAATAAGCAATATTTTTTATATACTAGTTACTACAATCTTAACCTTGAAGGAAACTTCTAGGGAAGAATCAAATGGTAGTAGATTTATGCAAAAAAAAAATTTTGAAAGGAGATTTATGCAAATTGAATATATATTAAAAAAAAAGAAAAGGAAAGAAATCATAGACTCGACAGGGTATCAACCCATGAAGGCATGCCCTACTACTTTTATTGATAATAACAAGTTCACATTTATTTATTTGACTTTTCCTAAATTGATGGGCAATACTTCTATCCTTAGACTTGTCGATTATACAAGAAGTTTTTGCAGGCAGGTTATAACTGATAATGGAATTAATAATGCTTTTTCATTCACTACTTGTGGGACTTAATAGTACTTATAGCATAGTATAAAACCTTTTTTTTTTATTTGATAAACACACATACATATAAAAGCTAAGGCAAAAAAAAAAAAAAAAAAAAACACTCAACTTGGGACGGTACAAACCCACCAGGTCTTTTTGTGAAATTTTGACCACAGATGATAATTGATAAGATCAGTTCTAATTTCTATTATTTTATAGGAGTATGAGTATCCTTGCCATTTGTATAATTTTGTACAATATAGCACGGAAAGTTGACCGATTAATTTTTTTTTGATAAAGACTAATTAAAATTTAAACAATGTAATTGTACCGTTTCCTTTTTAGAAGTTGAAAAGGTGCTTTTTTTTTTTTTTTAATATATTAATCAGCAGTAGTATGATTGTGTGACGTATTGATTAATTAAAAAATAAAAATAAAATCAAACAAAAAATATTACGTATGTTATGTGGTAAAAACATCTAGTACAAAACCAATTTTTTACCAAAAAAAAAAAATTGCTTTAATGATTAAAAAAAAGTATGATAAATGATGAACTTCTTTTAATTTCTTGAAGTTTTAGACTTTTAGTAATAGGGTTTTAATGAATTGTTGTTTTAAATTTCTTGAAACTTGGGTAATAGAATTTCAAATTATCTTCATAATTTGAAGGTATTTATAGAATTATAGTGATTCACACAATATATATATCTTGTGTAAGATTGAACTTTTATTATCTTAATCTTGTAGTATGCTTGTGTAATAAATGAGTTAATTAAAAATGATACGAAAAAAAAAGATTTTATTAATATCATTAAAACTAAACTTGATTAGCATCTTCAGAATCTATATATAGCCGACTAAAAAAATGTTAAGAGTAGGGTTTGTTTATTATCATTGTAATATTATTGAACAAAAAAACAACTAGAACAAAAGGGGAAATTTTCAACTAACATGGTGGAAGAATATCATATAAGATCAATTTTTTAAAAAACTAAAATCATTGTAAAATTTTAAAATATATCTATAATAAATAAAAAATCTCTTTTATATTTTTATAAATTTTGGTAATATATAATTTAACTTAAAATAAATTATTTTAATAATTTTAATATACTAATAATGAGCCATATAATATAAACAATTCATACAACATGTAACCTTATACAACATACAACTGGTTGGTGTCTTGGTCTGATGATAAATAGTTATTATCATGAGCAAACGTGATAGGTTAAAACTCTCTAAAAAAACCCTTATATTTAATTACATAGCATTAATATAATATAGAATGTATTTTTTTTAGAAGAAATATAATATAGAATGTAAGGTCCTAATTTTAACATAATTTTAAACCATATAAAAATTATTAATGCTACATAGCAAAAGCATATAGTATAAAACCAAATTTTTGTAAAAATAAAAAAATTGTGGTTTTATGATTAAAAAGTTTAAGATAAATGATAAAAAATTATAATATCTTAAAATATTTTGGCAGTAGAGTTTTATGTATTGATATTTTCAAATGTCTTGAAACTCTCACAATAGAGTTTTCCCTATACAATTGTTTTTATAATTTTAATGAATTTATAGTGAACCACACGGTACAAGGGTAGTGTCGTATAACATGTAACACGTATATAAATTCAGATGATGTAAGTAGGGCATGTTAGACCTTAACTTTGATTATATTACTTTAGTATTATGCTTGTGTAATAGATAGCTAAATTAAAATCATATGAGATTAAAGAAAATATTTTATTAATCTCATAAAAATTGAAAATTAAAATAAAGGGGAAGATATTAAGTTACTGGGTGGAAGAATATCATGTAATATTATACTTTGTATAAAAAAAATCTAAAAATTATTGTAGATTATTAGAATAATTTAGAAAATAAAATTGTAGGAACACAATTTGTACCTAAGTCCAAAAGAGGAAAGGGAATAGGCTCAGAGAGCCCAATACAATGAATTTGTAAAGAGTGAGTTAGAAATCTAGGTTCTAATAAGTTTGTACAATAATCGTAGTGGGCCAAGATGACAATAGAATAAAGATGAAGCAATTTTATATAAGGAAAATTGTCATCAGACTCAATCCGAGGAAGCTAATTCTTCTATATATCTCATCTAAGGACAGATTACAAATATTGTTCTTCAGTCTACAATGTTTTCCTCTCCTTTTTCTCTGACCCCTTTATCCTCAGGGTCTCCTTTCTCTTTTATATTATCATTTTTCCTCTCTCTACCCTCCATGTATGGATCATATTATTGGTTTGAATACTTGTCCCATCAACACCTTCTTGAAACCTTTGGAAGTAGCTATAAGGCTGAACACTGCTACTCAGATATTACTTCTTCATTAACGGAGCCAGAGAGTTAGCTGTAGAGCATTCAATACGGTGATATCAACTTTCTCTTTAGATATTTTAGGACTTCCCTCTCTCCTGCATTTTTGTGATGCTTATCCGTATTAATAGAATCTCCTGGGACGTTACCCTGGATGGCAGACCATCCCTTCGAATCTCGGCTTTGCTCAGCTGAGGGGACATTCATCCTTAGACCACCCTCAGAGATCCTTATGATCAAAACTAGCCTCTTCTCTTACTAACATGGACTCCCCTAATAATGTGTACCTCTCATTGGACTACTTCATGCCCTCGGATTGGGCCTCCGATCCAATATACACATGGACATATATATTGCTAGGCCTAACACCCCTACAAAAACTATGGTCGGTTGGTAAAATAATGCAAAATAAACAATGAATTCAATTTAATTTAATCTAAAATAAATTATTCTAATAATTTTAATATATTTAACAAAAACACGTCATATAACACTTATATTGAGTTGCATAGCATGATCATGAAATGCATGTAAACACCACTCTTAATATATTACATGGGAATGGTTTGCAAAAAAAAGAAAAGATAATTATATAATTAATTTTTATTTGAAAAATAGTAAAGTAAATCATAGAATTTGTACAAGAAAAACCAAAGACAATGTAATAATAATTTATTTAAAGAAGAAAAATGCTATTCAAAATGAAATTGTTTAGTGTCATTTCTTCTAGCCTAATAGAACTTTTTACTAGGGTGTGTATGGATTGGGTTGGAGGATTTTTGAAACCTAACCCAATAATGTCAGGTTGAGATATTTCCAATCCAACTCAATTCTTGTGGGTTAGATTGGGTTGAGTTGGGCCAGTAAGTTGTATTTACATTTTTTATGACATGTAAATAATTAGAATTTTGTTAACTATTTAATTTATTTTTGCAATAAATCATTACAATTCATATAATATGCCTAAATTATAATATTGCAAACTTCCAAGTTCCTCAAAATTAATTTCCAAAAAACCCAAATAAATTAAACTAAAAAAATTTAATAAAATAGACTTATATATGTGATGTGTTGGGTCAAATAGGTTTTTTTTTTTTTTTTTAACTATCAACCCAAAATTATGAGGCTTAAAATTAAATTCTAATCCAACCCAATTCACAAAACCCAAACCTAGATGTCGAGTTAGGATTGAGTTGGGTCAATTTGGTCATATCAGCGGGTTGGATGCATTCCTAGGTAAGTTTTAATGGATTCCAATTATTATTAAATAGATTAAACTTCTTTAAACCTTTTTTTTTTCCGTTGCTCAAAACCTTCTTTATACCTTTATATATAAATATAATATTTAGTGCTTTTGTTTTAAGGATTTTGTTAATAGATGCTGTAATTTTTTTTGACAAATTTTTTTCTATTTTTCTATAAAACTGGTATTATATTTTTTTTAAAATAATTTGTTAACAAATAATTTAAGCACATTCAATAACGAAACTCATTAATATTAGCCAAAGGTAAATAGTAGTAAGGAAAAAAAAAGTATTTATTTGAGGGGACTCACAAAAAACTCAATTATGTAATGATTACAGCTAGTGTGCTTGGTTGACTTGGTGTATCATCTACGTCCACTTTGAGAATTGACCCGTTTGATTTGGGCAAGTCAAGTCGGTCGTACAAATTAAATTAGAGATTATTCGATAGTAGACTAGTAGTATAATCTAACCCGGCAAGTCTTCTTTCTTCCAATCCTCAAATTCCATTGAGATTTAAGAAATGGTCCACACCACCATTGAGATTAATATCTTTCTTCGAACTTTGTGGTGGTGGTTGTGGACCATTTCTTAAATCTCAATGAAGATGACAATGACGCATAATTTGTGTATATATTGTGTACCATTATCATTTCATAATTTTTAGCATCTTTTATGTGGGACTCACATGCGGTTTTAACGACGAGAAATATATTAATACTTGATAATTTTAGATAATTAATTTGTCATGTACAATGGGGGTTTATAGTATTTGAAAGTAAACATTATTTGGTCCCTTAGAATTTTTTTTTTTTTTTTTTTTTGAAAAGCTTGGATGTTGATGTTGGAGAAAGATTTATTCCATATAACAAATCAAATTGCAATCACAAAATTTAATTAGCCTTTCCATGTTGATGTAAAAGAAGTACTTATTACGTGTAATAAATCAATTGTGACATAATGATGTGATACTCCATGTTCTGCAAGAAACTTATAAGGTATGTTTAGTACTAGGGGCGTTTGTGGTGCAGTGTGATGCGGTTTTAGGTCATTTTTAGTACCGCACTTTGCGGTGCAGTTTAGCCAAAATTATAATTGCACCACATTTCATTATTGTGGTCACATGTGTGGTGCGGTGTGGTGTATAGTTTAGCCAAAGCCATAACCGCACTGCTCCTCATTTTTGCGGTCACATGTGCAGTGCAGTGTATTAAAATTTACCTACTATTATCCATGGAATTCTAAGCGATCAAATTACAAGAAGACATTATAAAACTCTCAAAAGTGAATGAAAGCTGTTCAAAACATCCATAAGGCACTGTAGGTAACAAAAGTTAACTCTGAAATCCCAATAACATGTAGTAAATGTCTAAACCCAGATTCAGTACCAAACAAAAACAAAGAAAACCCACAAAAATTAAACTTAAATATCTAACATAGCTATTGAGTACTGAGTCTTGACCCATCACTTCCAAGTGCCAATATACCAACGGCAACAATCAATAAAAAAAAAAATAATTAACAAGTTTGTCATATGCAAGCTACCAATAGATTAACTTTAACAAAGAAAAACTTGAATTGAACACATATAGACTATAGAGAGATAAATACCACAATAGTAGAAGCAACTGGTGCAAGTGAGTTGTCTATTGGCAATTCAAGTGGAAGTGTGTCGGCTAGGGTCTGAGTTCTAAGGGCTGAGAGAGTGATAAGATTTTTTTTATTTTTTTATTTTACTAACAGAACAGTGAGATACGGCTAAGGTATTAAATTATTAATTTTTTGATATTTTGTCCTTATTATATATATAATATAAAATAAATAAATATATTAATATATATAGAGAGTGCGGTTTGTGCGGTTTTCATATTATAAAACTGCAAACCGCACTGTATCATGCGGAGCGGTGTACTATTACTTGCAGTGCGGTGTGGTGCGATTATGCTATTTTACGGGCGATTTTGGTGCAGTTTGGTGAACACCCCTATTTAGTACTGTAAACATTAAATTGATTCGTACTTATAAAATTAAAATAGGAATTAGGAGGTTCACTTTATTCTTTTTAATATATAGATGGAGTACAGGATAGTTATACTTTTATAGAGAGGATAAAGACTATAGAGAGGATAAAATTTTGTGGGTTCTAGTTAACTCAACTGGTAAAATCTCTTATAGTTGAATAAGAGATCTGGGGTTCAGTCTCCGCCTATACCAAAAACTAATTGATGTCTTGGGCTGATGATAAAGAGTTATTGTTAAGATGAATGCCATAAGTTGAAACTCTCTAAATTAAAAAAAAAAGATTAAAAAAAACAAAAAAAAAAACTAAAGACTAAGCTAGAAAGAATAGTCCACAGAAGAGAGGGACAAAAATTTATCCCTTATATTGATTGGTTATCATGGAAAAAATGGGAGAAAATGGTTTATATCAATAGTTTATTTTTAATTATAAATTTAAACATTCTCTCTCACTCTCTTTCATTTTCCTCTCAAATTGAGAAGAAAGAGAGTAGTGAATTTCCTGCCCTCCCCCTTACTTACCACCCAACTTAGACTTTAATTAAATTGCAACATTATTTATAATATTGTATGTATTATTACTATTTTTTAATTAAAGAAAAAGATTAAATACATTATTATGAATTTAAAGATATATATACTCATTTATATTATTTAAAATTTGTTATTGAAATAAAGTAATAAAGTACATTTTGCATTAAAATGTAGAGAAGCAATTTTTTTTTTTCCTTAAGAGAAGACAAGCTAATAATTAGTCCCTTTCCATGGGCCCAAACCCATCTCTTCCATTTCAGAGTGGGTCTTCTCCTTGTCCAGGAAATATGGGTTGGGTCCTCTATTTGGTCTTTGCATTTGTTTTGCCTTTAATGTGAGGGAGGGACTATCTTTATCTAGGGGTTGAGGGGCCTTTAAGTGGGAGTTGTATACGGTTGGGGTTAGGTTGGATATTAAACCCATCTCTTTTAGATTGAGAAATCCCCAATCAAACCAATTTCATAGTAGTTCTAAAAACCAACCTAACCCAACCCAACTCACAAGGGTCAAGTTGGGTTAGATTTAAGTCATCAAGCTGGGATAATTTTATTAGGTACAATTTAAAAGAAGTTTTTATTCAATTATGAAAGCCCATTAATTATTCAATAAATAGTTGTCATTTACACAATTGAGCATAACATTCCAATTTCCAAGTTCATCCAAATTGAGTGTCAAAATACCAAAATAAATTAAATTAACAAAGTTAAGGTAAGTCTTAAAATTCAAATAAATAAATAAAATACATAATTTTAAAAATGTAGCATGTGTTAGGTTGGTTGTGGGTTGAAAATTTTGCCAACATGAACTGACCCATCCTAAGCTTAAAAAAGGCGCCCAACCCAATTTATGAACCAACGAATAATCAACTTGAGACTTTAGGTTGGATTGGGTTTGGTCATTGGTGAACACATCCCTTCCCCTCACCCTGCCATAAAAAAAGCCATCAATGCTTGATTGGAATAGTTTTGAAAGTTTTTGCAGAGATATATAGTTGCAGATAGACTCCTAATCATTACTTCCTAGATAAGATATTCCTAGATAAGATATGTTAAAACTACGTAGTTTCCCGATTAAATTCAAACACCTAATTGCTTTAATTAATAAAATACAGATAGTGTTATTTTTTTTAAGGAAAATTAAATTCAATGCATCTTTGTGTTTGAATTTGATTGGGAAGCTTGACTTATTACTCTTAAGTTATTGTGCCTAAGGCCCATAAGAATATTTCTTATTATCGTGGTAAATTTTGTCTAGGATTATAAATGAACTTAACTATCAATACTCAATTTGAGCTTAACTTGGGTGGAAAAATCTTTTTGTTCTTTTATTCAGCAAATGACCCAAGCTCAAGGCTAAATTTAGATTTGAGTCATTTGACTACTAAACAAAGTGAGCTCAAACATTTTATAATATATGCTTGTAAAAATAAAACTAGATTTATATACAAAATTATATGCTTATTTGTGTGTATAAAAAAAATACTTATATAGACTTGAGATTAGATTGTGTAACTTAGTAAATAAGTTCATAAAAGATCCTTCTGAAAAAAAAAAAAAAAAAGGTTCATAAAAGATCAAATTATCATTTCTTATTTATTCACAACATATATAGTCAATTTCGTAGTAAAAATTGTATATAATTTCTTAACAATGTAAGGTTGGTGAATGTGATTTTTATGAATTTATAAATGAAAATTATTCTATCTAGTTAACTCAAATAATATAATTTCAACTCTAATTTAGCTATTAGTTATTAACATAGATTTGTAAAGTGGTAAAAAAAAATTGAAGGTACAGTGTTTACTATATATGAAAAAAGAATTAAATTAATCAAGTATCTTGTGAAAAAAGTTTGAGCTTGTTTGACCCCCAAAAAAAAAGTACCAAATATTAACATGTAATCTAATCTAGTTTAGTTACAAGCTTTTCAAAATAAAATTAGATGAACAGTTCAATACTTTTAAAACTCAGTTCAATTAGGACTCAACTCGTTTCCACTACTCTCACTAATAACAACAGAGAAGTGAGTTTCATTCTGACATTGAATCAATGTACAGCAAACAAGTAAAAAATGCGCATGTCATCTACCAAAATCCTAGAAAACTACAGTTAACTCTTGCTCGAGCTTCCAAATCCTTACTTAGATTTCAGGGGGTTAAGGTAGTTTGTCCTTGGGGTAATGAATTAAGGAAGAGCGTGGGAGTGGTTTTACCTGCTGCTTCTCATTGTAAATCTTAAGTAAAATACATCAATTATTTTCATTTCCACGGGATGTTTAAGAGGAAATTTTACAAGGGTTCAGCTAGCATGCAGTGCATTTGCTCATGAACACACCAAGTATGCATCTTGCAGCCAATGTGCAAAGGCATGGATGCAAGCCAAATCCATGTTACAAACAATAACTCTAGAGCCACAACTATTTTTTCTTTTACAAAATGCTGCACTTAGTATTGATTTCTTTAACAAAGAAGAGAGTACAAAACGTACCAAAAGAATAAAAATTCACTGCACCATCGTATTAATCTGAGATCTTTATATCATCAAAACAATCTCCGAAGGACAGTGCTCAGCAATGAGAGATCTAATCACTATCCCAAGCCTCGTCCAATTCTTTTTGTGTCCTCGACTTTTTATTATCAACCCCATAATCCTTAGCCTTCATTGGATGATGATCTTCCTCATCACCACTGCTCCTGTAATCATGTCTTCCAGCTGTTGATGCACTTGAGTCGCCCTCAGCATCTGACACCCACATTGCATTTTCCAAATCGCTAAACATTTCTTCCGATCCAGAATCTTCCTCAGCCATATTTCCGCTGAACTTAGCTTCAGCTTTTGTCTCAAAATATGAATCATTATTGGATCTGCCAATCCTATTATGCTTCCGCTGCGCAACTCTTGATCCCTTGAATCTACCGTGAGTTTCATCTGAATCATCAGCATCACTCTCCTGTTGATTCACCCCATTCTTCTCATCTCCCTTAACGTGATATAAGTTGTCTTCCTCATCACTGCTGCTTCTGTACTTATAAGTTGCTGCTCTTGATGCTTCTAATAAGTTGGGTTCTTCCTCCGCATCTGATTGCCACATTGCATTTTCAGTATCACTCAACGCGTTTACTGAATCAGAATCTTCCTCAATAGCCTGTCTTCTAAAATTAGCTATAGGATTTCTCTTAGAATTGTCATTATTTTTGGCCCTGAGAATCTTATCCTCCTTCCACCTGTTTGCTCTAGAAGACTTGAACTTTTCATGAACTTCATCAGAATCATCAGCATCACTCTCAAGATCACTAGCAGTCTTCACATCATTAGAATCCCATTCATCATCACCATCAGAAATATCATTGTCTGCATCATCTCTATCATTAGTCCTCTGCTTGTCACGTGCATCTCTCCACCCCCTTGCCTGTCTGACCTCATCATCATCATCATAAGAGTTGCGATCCCTACGTGTTTCAGATCCCCTGAACCTCCCTTCAAAGTCTGCTCTGTTCCAATACCTAATTTTTCCAAGCTCTTCTTTCTCTGCTTCTTCTTCAGCAACCCATTCTTTATCTGCTGCATCCTCTATCTCAGCTATGAATCTGTCTAACTCCTCCTGGTCACTATCATCAGGGGGTTCTGACTCTTCAAAGTTTTTAATAGGTTCCATTACTTGCTGTTTATCCTCCCGGAAAACATAAGGACTTCCTTCCTGCCTGTCAATTGCATTGAAGAACGTAGAAGCAACTCTCTGAATGCTGGCCATGGCAACTGGATCCTCAGGATTTACCCCCATTCGCCGGAGCTGCTGTTCTAACTTCTTTATGTTTAGCTTCTGAGATTCAAGAGCTTGTTCAAATCTTGCCTTGAATAGTGCCTGCATGTAAAGACAAGCAAGTTACTTTGCAGAACAAACTCGGTCCAGAGACCCCCCCCCCTCTTTTTTTTACCAACAAACTGTACAAAAGATGCCATCCCATCCTAATTCAATGTATGATTGGCACTGATGCACTTTACCCAGCAAATTTTTGGCTGGAGGTCATATGCATTACAAAGAGCGAGCTTTTCACAATGTAGAACATGAAAAGCGTCACTCAGTTGGTTTCTTTATTTGTATTCTTCTACTGAATTGGGAGCTTAAGGCAGGTTCATCAAACCAAGGCTGCGGTTGGGGGCTTGGTGAAAATGATAATAGTTTTCTAGGGTTCAGTTGTTATTTACATTTTCAAAGTCTCAAAGGTACATATTTCAGGTACCTCAAATGCAACCCCTCTTGCAAACTGAAAAGCAGTGCAAAGAGACATATGCCCTGTAGTCTACCTCGTTTTGCCCCAAAATTACAAATAAGGGCATTCTACTTTATTCTACTAGACTCATGCCCAAAAATGAAGGGGGAAAAGATAAGCACAATATGATTTGAAATGAAAAATATTACAGAATAGAACATGAATATGGTACCGACCTTCCTCTTTGTAAGGGTGTTGATAGGTATCAAAATTTTGGGTTGGCGATAGTTTCTGCCACGAAACATGATGATTGTTTTCACATTATGAATATTTACGACAATACCACCACTCAGTCTTGCAATCATGGTTGCCATTTCTTTTATTTTTTCTTTGGGGAAGTTGTCGCAGCAAACTTGCACAGTTTCATGAAACTTCCAGTGGAGATGCATATTTTGGACAACTCCACCAAAAACTCCACGAACACCAACAGGTACATAATTTTTATTTCTGAAGCCAATTTTTTTAAATGCCTGAAGCTGTTCGGGAGTCAATAGCTCAGGGTCATGACGAGGGGGTGGCAACTCTGGCAGCTCATATTTCTTGAGCTTCTGAAGGAGCAATGCCACTTTTTTCTTGGCCTGCATTAGTTAGATAGTGGAGGATCGTCAATCTGATGATTACAATAAGCCAATAAGATGTTATATGCTGAGAAAATTGGGAAAAATGATTGAAAACTGCAATGATATTACCCTAAAATCGGAAGGTGGAAAAGGAAAAAACCAAAACTAATGCAACACTGAAATTAAAGAAAAGAAAATTTTAATGACCTTGGACTCAGAACCAAGAAAAGAAAGCCAAACCTAAGAATCAGCACCAAACCATTGAGAAGTGAGAATTTCATTAAAATTGAATGAACTGTAAATTTGCATCCATTGGAGTACAATAGTGTGCTTATATATGCATATGACTCAACCCTAGTTTAATTGACTTAAGAAAGATAAATTATTGAATTACAAAAATATCCTTGACTCTAGGAAATTAATTAAAATACTATATAACCAAATTAACTAATAAGACCTAAAATAAAATCCAATTGACCAATAAAAATACAATTGATTTTCAAAATTAAATAAAATTGTCTTCATGCTTTCTGCATCATTCTCCCCTGATTGGAAGCATCTTAACCTGTAGCTTTTGAAATGTTTAAGGATAAGCACTCTTGCATTTTATACTTGCTTCAACTCTTAGATACCTTCAATTGTACTAAGAGCAAGAAATTTTCTGTTCCAGCATATCATTAAATTTGTTTGAGATGACAAAACTAAGGGGTGAAATAGCATTGCAAAGGTTACAGCCATATCTTGATCCTCATAAAACACCAATGTATCGAACCTTTCAATTCATCAAGCTTTGTCATTTCATGCACCGTAAGGGCATGATTTTCAAAAATTAAATAAAACTAAATTAAAATAAAAATGTCTTTGCACTTCCTGCATCAGAAGCCATTCTCTCAAAATGAAATTCATAGTAATTATAGACAAACTAAACAGTTGACAACACCTTAAAGGCAATGAAAAGTCACAACAGTTGATCTACAAGTCCCAAAAATTTGTATCCTTTATTTCATATATGCCAATAAAAAATTTATGTCAAAACCAACAGATAACTCCCCAGTGTCTTATACCCAATGACATTGATTGATAAAAGGGCAATCTAATACACCAAGTAAAACAATTAAGAGAAATCTAAAAGCCAATTGTTGCAGTCCAAATTTAGAGAAAGAAAAAAAGAGGATAGACATTGTTACAATTCCATATCTCATCCTTGATCATAAGGGCTAGATAACATACTCTTTTGAGGTTGTAAACAAGCCTCTCCTCCTCAGTCATTAGCTTCTTCTTTAATTTTTGTGCTCTCCGCTTCTCCCTTAGGGTTTTACCAGACTCTCTTTGCATCCGCTTCTCCACCTTGCTTCGCATGCTTCTCCCTTTCGAAGTTGACATAGACCGGAACCACCCCTTGAAGGGATTCAATGATGCATGTGAAGAAAATAAAAGACTATCTTCACTTGGAATACTAGGCTGAGTCACATTGCTTGAGATGGGATGTGGCAAAACATCTCTTAAAAACATGAGATTTCTGAATATAAAGTACATTTATATCAGAATAAATCTTATGCAAAAACCAGAAGTATCAAATTGAACTTGCTCATAAATTGAACAATAAACTCTTGAGTTCAAATTCTCCATTCACCCACCAACTGAGCTCAATCATCTCATTCAAAACAGATCATAAAAAATAATAAAAACCCAAGTAACCAAACAGAATGAAATTAGACTCTCTTTGCTTTCTGTACAAATGTAGGAAAGAAAAGGGGATTGAACAATTGGTTTCTTACATTTTTCATTACTGAGGCATGAGAAAACCAAAACATATAAGCAAGAAAGCAGAGCTGTCCAAAATTAAACCACATTAAAGCAATACCTTATAGATGAATGAAAGAGAAATTTAAAATAAATAAATAAACAAATGATTAAAGAGAAATTAAGTCATATCTCATTATCATTCTATTTGGTTACTGGGAGCTCTAGAGTCTAGAGAGCCAAAAAAAAAAAAAGACATGACATTTTTGCTACTTCGAATCAGACAGAAGCAAATGGATGAAAACCCAGAAAAATAAGGAGAAAAATAATCTAAATTTGATTGCTTTATACATAAAAACTATGAAAGATGAGACATTTAAAACTGGATCACGAAAGGGTTTATTATTAGCCTAGAACACCCCATTTGACACAGTGGAGGTGAAAACCATAAAACCCGCTTATCCTTTTCAATTCTCGTTTATTTTCCTTCACTTTTCCTACTCAAACAAACGGGGAGAGAGAGAGAGAGAGAGAGAGAGAGAGAGAGCATACTTGGAGGGATTGGATTGGAGAAGTGAGAAGAGGGACTTGAAGGAATGCCTCTGAAGAGTCCTCGCAGCAAACATTGGCGTCAATCAATCTATCTATCTCAGTCACCTTGTTTTGTTTTGCTTGCCTTCATTCCATTGTTTCTTCCCTACAAAGTTCAAACACAAAGAAAAATGGCAATGGGGTTTTTCACTGTTCAGGGTTTTAGGTCGGGGTTTTGGGGCAATTTGTGCTTTTCAACAATATGGGTTTCCTACAAAGTTATTTACCAATCTGCTCCTGCGCTCAAATTTATTTGCACAAACAGCCCTATCTATCTGGTTAATGTTTATTTTGGTAAATTCCAATTAACATGTTAATATTAAACAAGTTTAAAACTTTTCAAAATTAGCTAATTTGGTCTCTAAAACAGTTGAGATAAAAATAATTAACCGTTTAGGGACCAAATTTACTAGTTTTGAAAAGTCTTGGATTTGGTTGGCATAACCTCAAACCTCGAGGTATATTAGTGAAATTTAT
This sequence comes from Castanea sativa, assembly GCF_040712315.1. Lineage (NCBI taxonomy): Eukaryota > Viridiplantae > Streptophyta > Magnoliopsida > Fagales > Fagaceae > Castanea > Castanea sativa. The sequence goes on from NC_134013.1 coordinate 65,710,797, forward strand.
TCTATTTATTTTGTAGAGAGAAGGGGAAATAAGGGACATTAAGGGTCCGTTTGTATGCAGCTGAAACTGAAAATTAAAAACTGAAAAAAACTGTAACAAAATAATTTTTTAATGTGTAAATAATACTGTAAGGACCTGAGAATTCACAAACTTGGTTAACTACCCCTTCTTCGTTTCTTGATCAAAGATCCTTATACAATATATTTGGTAGAGAGGGTCCAACAACAAAAGTCTTCCCTCCGTAGTGTCCTGACTCTTATTTATATCGTTTGTTCCTTTCATCTTGGCCTTACACCTCACCATCTACTATGCTTTTCCCTCTGACACCTGTTTGTCGGTAATGGAGCAGAGTTCTAACTTTGCATTCAGCACTGTTCAGGTTATGTCCACATTAATGCAATGGATTGAGTTGGTATCCTCCAATTAATGCGGCCAGAATGGTTGTTGCCGGGCATTTAATGCAACACTCTGAATTAGCCTGCCACCTTCAGATATTTGTAACCCTTATGTCAGCAGTGCCCATGCCACATCATCTTTGGGTATTCCCAGGTAACTTCCCTTACTCCTTCACTTCCTCTTGCTTATGCATGTCGGCCTTCTTTTCCTCGGGTCTTCGGGTTCTTGGGTCCTCGGAACCTCACAAATACCGTAGGACCCACTTTTAATAAAAAATTTTGAAAAAGTGTGCGCACTACAATTTTGTCCCCTCACAGCAGAAACGAAAAAAAAAAAAAAAAAAAAAAAATATATATATATATATATATATATATATATATATATATATATATATTGAAAAGCGTTTTGCGTCTAGACGTGGACGCAAAACGCAGCACCCAAACGCCTCTAAAAGTTCATTTGAGAATAGCTTATTTAGTTGAAACTGAAAACTTTTTGCTGAAAGTATTGTAGATAAAGCTAAAAGGTGGCTAAAATTGTACAGTGACACTCATAAATAGTACCAAAAAGTGCAATGAGACTCATAAATAGTAGCAAAAATAAGTTATATAGTAAAAAAAGCTGGCTTTTTAAGTCAATGTCAAACACAATCTAAGAGTCCATTTGAGAACAACTTATTTAGTTAAAACTGAAAACTTTTTACTGAAAGTACTATAGATAAAGTTAAAAGGTAGTTGAAATAATACAGTGAGACTCGTAAATAGTACCAAAAAGTGTAACAGAACCCATGAACAGTAGCAAAAATAAACTAAATATAAAAAAAGATAGTTTTTTTAGCCAATGCCAAACGCAACCTAAGAGTCCATTTGGGAACAATTTATTTAGCTGAAATGTAAAACTTTTTGCTGAAATTACTGTAGATAAAGCTAAAATCTAACTGAAATAATATAGTGGGACCCATTGTACTTTTTGATACTATTCATGGGTCCTATAAATAGTAGCAAAAATAACTTAAATAGTAAAAAAAGTTGCATTATTCAGCCAATCACAAATGTAACCTAAATTAGGGTTTTTTTTTAGAGGGAGTTTTGCGTCCGCTCGTGGTAATTGTCCTTTATCATCTGACCAAGATACCAATTAAATTTTAGTGTAAGTAGGGATAGAATCTTAAATCTCTTATTTGATGATAAGAGACTTTACTAACTAGAACCCACAATTCGGGTCCTAACTCCTAAAGGAGTCAAATCAAGTCAAATATTAAGATTTTAAAGATTGGTTTATTTAATTTTATTTTGAATATGAGTTCAGTTCAAACTCATTACCAGGCAAGGTTATACGTTCATGATTAGTTCATTCTTTTGTCGAGCAAGTTTGTATAAGTGGTGTTATTAATAAAATAAAAGAATTTTAATTGTCATATGCAAATAAGTTGCATTATGAACTTAGTAGTGCGGTTTTAAAACCTATTCTCATCAGTTTTTGAGATAATCTAAAAGATGTTACTAAATTTTTGTGCTTACTTACTATTTATAGATATTAAGCACTACAAAACATCAAGTGGTTAGTTGTTTTATTTGGATTTAATGTTTTTTTGCTATGATTGGAATCCTCGTCACATAAATATTTTCATCTCTTAATTGGCGTGTGGATGCTAACATTTCCATTTGAAATATTAGAGAGTTTCATTTGATTGGTCATGTTTATCTATATCTTATTAAAATTAAAATAAAATAATACAAATAATATTAGCCACTACAAATCAAGATAGAGTTTTGAAAACATTTTTTTTGTCCGCCATATAAAGTAAGTTGCTCAAGTGTGAATATATTAACCATTGAGTCTATAGTAGGATAAATTCTAAAGGATAAAAAAAAATAATAATAATAAAAAGATATGCAAAGGGTTTTAGGCTTAAAGCAACCAAATAAAAATAATTTAATAAAAATTTAGTTTACAATCATACTCGGCATTCAATTTTATGATTGCAATTTGCAAGTCACTTCTGCATTTCTAATTCTTCCATAGAAAATAAGTAAATATATTTAGATGAAATGCATGACTTGTAGAGCTTGTATGATATGGTCCAAAATGATATGCAATTTGAACATAATCCTTAGTGTTACCTTGAGTATTATCGAAATATATTTCCTTTTAAAATATAATGTTGTGTTATGAGCTGTGTTTAACAACGAAACCTGGGAATCTATCACTTGACCTTATTATGGGGTCTTTTAGTGTCACGTGCATATGTATGTCCTGAGATTTGAATAAAATGATCGTACATTTCTTTGTGGTAAAAAAAAATGCAAACAAATGGATATTAGTTAACAATTTAATCTACAATCTTCATATGAAATAAAATTTTAATTTTTTGAATCATACATATAGGGAAGCAATTTTTTGTGCAACTACAAAATACCTTCAAAACTTACTACAAAATCATATATCCATCTATATATGTTTAGTAATTGGATTATGAAACTATGATAACTCTTAAACTACATTGGAAACTAAGTAAACCAAACACAAACAATATAATACAATAACATCAGGAAAAACTAAATAGAAGAGCAAAACACAAAATATTTCAGATTGAACTTTCAACTCAAAATAAACTGCATAATGCAACTCTAATATGGACCAATGAATTTATACTAATTAACTGAAAACCAACAATTTTTTTAAAACAGTTCATTTTGTTTATTGCAAACTCATTTATTATTTTAACAATATCTATTATACCTATATCTAAAGTTAGTCCAATAGGTCCAAAAATTTGACAATACATTTTGATATTATGCTTTCCATATCTATTAAGCTTGGATATTACATTTTCAGTTGGTAAGGATTCTCGACAGCTAAAAGGTTGCATTTGGCACAACTTCATATTAGTATCCAACTTATCAAAAAATTGATACTTCTTAATGTCATAAATCTTCAAATTTCTTATCACTTTATAAAGGAAAAAAAATCCTCAATTGGTCTTCAAATTGAAATTACATCATATTAAAACAAAAACAAAATTGTGTGATTCTCTCAAAAATAAAATACTAATATCAATTAAGGGGAAAAAATAACATAAAAAATATAATATCACAAATTATTTAATTAAACAATTAAAAATAAAAACATTACTTTTTGTCATCTTGGACCGAGTAGACTGGCATGGACAAAAGTGGACCAAATAGGTCAAAGAGACTAAATTGGACCGAAATGGAAAAATTAGAACGAGTAGACCAAAGTAGACCATATTGAAACAAATGGACCGAATAGACTGAAGTGGTTTGAATTGGACTAAAGTGAACCAAAAAGGACTAAAGTGGACCCAAATGGACCGAATTGGACCCAAGTAGACTAAAATGGACCGAAGTAGACTGAATTGGACCTAATTTGAAAGCACATATTGGTACAAGGGCAAGACTTAGGTACAGTACTTATGTGTTATTCTTTAGATTTCCCTCTTAAGATTTAGCTATGTGGATTTTTTCTCATGAGATGAAAATGTATTTTTTAGTTAAGTAGCCACATGACTAATCTTAAGAGAGAAATCTAAGGAATAGTACCTAAAGTACTGTACTTAAGTTTTATCCTTGGTACAAATCCTAAACATCAATTTAGTTACAATAAGATTTACATGTGTACATATTATTTTTCTTTGTTTGGGAAGTGAGAGAAATTTATTGATGTATTGTAAAAAGGATTGAAAAAAAAAGAGCGTACCGTAAAGATTTTTTTTTTTTTTTTTTACTTTCCTTTTTTAAGAATATGGTTTGCAATTTTTCATATTTTTCCAGTAGTCATATTAGGGGGAGAAATCGTCCAAGATGAATGTGTAAAGTCAATCGGTTAATATATTTAATATTATCAAAAAATTGGAGGAACAAATCAATAAAAAAAATTGTAACATGACTAATGATGTAGCTCAACAAGAGTGTAGCAACATTAAATACTAACTTTTAGATATTATATATAGATATAGATGAGACAAGCGTAAATGTAGTCCCCATTAAGTAGAATGATTTAATGAGAAAAACTTCCATGTTAGCTCCACCCTTTTGCCAAATGGATCAAAAGTATTCAAAGCTCCTTGAGTAGTTGAGTCAATTACCAAGACAAATCTTCAGTAATGAGTCATTACTAATGACTTTAAAACTTTGGCTAAATACCAATATAAACTCTTTGAGCACTTGATGAGTTCATTACCAAGATAAATCTTCGGTAATGACTTCAAAACATTGGCTAGACACCTGACACTACAGTCATAGTTGTCAAAATCGCAATCTGGATCGTAGGATCACACAATTTTACGATCCCACCTCACCAAAACGTTTAAGATCGCACTAGGATTGTAAAAATTGTAGGATCGTATGTAGGATCGTATATGATCATATAGGATCGTAAGATCGAATGAGATTCTACCGATCCTACTAAAAACATAAATTTTTGGTTTTTTTTATGGGAATTTTTTGTTTTTGTTTTTTTTTGTTTTGTTGAAGCTTTAAGGGTTTTTATTTTTTCATGTTGTGATGATATGAATTTTTATAAAATTATTTTAACCTAAGCAAATGTTTTTGAGTTTGTAATTCACTTATAATCAAAATGAATGAATGCTTTATCATTTCTAAATGAAAAATTTGATGTTTGCTTTGTTAACTTTTAAGCTATAATGTTATTAATCTGTTTGATCAATATACTAATTTGTTTTCTAATATTACTATAATATTTTTATATATATAATTTTATCAACTATGCTTGTATTTGTGTATTGATTGATTGATTTTTTTGAGTATGCTCTTTAATTGTTGCTGAGTAGTACAACTGAATAGTTGAGTGTAAAATTGTATCTTGATGTCTTTTATAGTTATAGTATACAAATATATAATATTTACATAGATGATGATTAGGAATTTAGGACAGTGGTTGTAAGAACCTTAGAATGTGAATAATTAAATGTTCACTACACTTTTGGATTTCATATTGTAATTAGCTAGTTTCCATTTGCTAACTTATTTTAGATTTCAAACTTGGAACTTAGAACTTGGAAAATATTTTCCATATGTTTTGATAAATATTTTGGTATTTGGTTACTAATTAAACATTTATTGAACTTTTTAAATACATTGGATCAAAACTTAAATATATTTGTTTTTTTAGTATAGACTTAGCGATGTATGACATGCAAATTACATCTAAATCTTAGTTTTTTTATTGATGAATTTATAATTTACGTGATTATTTAACATACAAAGTCATTATCAATGTGTTTTTTGTTTTAAATTTGAAAATATATAAGATCTTATGATTCAGGATCCTACGATTCACGATCCCACCTACATTTAACAATCCTATATAAGATCCCGATTTTGACAACCTTGATTACAGTCAACTAGTAGCATCACACCTCTAGAGTAAGACCACCATTCTGTTTTTTCTGGCTCTCTCTGGCTTTCTCTCTGCCACCATGCTCTGTTAACTTTTGATTGATAACCTATAGATCTTAATATTTTTTCTTGGCATCGGTTACTATTTTCTATTTTAGATTCTTGGATTGATCATTTGATCAACTATAGCAAATTGAAGCAGAGACACCACTCCCCAACGTAATATATTACCTTCCCTAGCCTCTAGTTCTCTCATGAGTGTTTTGCTATGTGTTTGAATGGTGGAAAGCTTCTACTAACATGAGAATGAAGTAGAATAAACAAGATGGCCACTAAATAATGCAATTCTATTTTTCTTTATAACAACAGAAAATTAAGAAAAGAGCATGCAACAGACAACAAAGCCAATTCTATCAATGCAATAAGCTTTCTTACAATACATTAACAAATGTCAATGTTTCAAATGTTTCTATTTAGTTGCTGCTTCCATGCTTTCCACGTGTGTATCCAATGAGATGCTTTAACTACCACAGAAGCAACAAATATCTAAATGACAAGCCGCTTAATATTTCAAACCTAAGAGCACCAACAGCATTAAATACAGGATTCACCAGATCCAGGCACCTACATGGTGCATTGATACTAAGACAAAGAAGCCGAGATAGAGCTAGAACACAAAAAGTCATTGCCATTTCAGCTTGACCATGGTATAAGCTCCAGGTCCAGATCTCTGGTACTAGACAGCCGAAAGGTTCGGCCAACTCCATGGTCTTGTGTACCTTAAAGCCTTGCAGAGTTAAAAAAAACCATTGCCCCAGCAGAGATGGGCAAACTCCGATGTCCCTAAAACAATGAAATCAAGTCATTGCCGTCGAGGAAACATCCAGACTTTGGATGGAACAAAATTGGGAATTCAATTTAATTCCCGGGTTAGCTACATAATGTCATCTCATAACCGGTCCATCCAACTGAGAACACTATCTTGAGAACCAAACTGCAAATCCTATACGCATAAATGACAAAGATCAGCAATATGTTAGAAATCTTCTCATTTGTGTTCTCAAGCTGGAAATCAGATGCATAAAAGTAGAGAAAGAATAGAAGAAAGTGAAACTTACAGCAAGCTGGAAATCGGGTGGAGTATCCAGATATATGTTCTCAAGGTCAGGAATTCCAGAAGATGCACTATTGTTTAAGGTCATCTCATTTGTGTTGCTAGAAAAGCCAGTATGAGAGATGTGATTCAGTCCTGAATTATTTAGAGGAGCATAATTATTGAAAATCTCCGTGCACAGTAATGAATCATTCATGCAGTTTAAATCAGAGTTCTCGACAGCCTGAGATTCCCCTGCCAGCCATGCAGGGTAGTCCATGTTGTCTTCAGCCTTAATATCTGATGGAGGGGCATGAGATGCTTCTGAGACAAATTCTACTTCCTAATCCACAAATATTGATTTCAGTTAAGATTTAACACATTGAGGCATCTTAGAAATTTATATATATATATATATATATATATATATATATTCTACTGGTTTTTCATAATATGGTCATTTTATGTCCCACCCCCCCCCCCCTTCCACCCACCTTCTTTTGCCTATAGAAGTTTAAAATTAAGAAACCACTCAAAAATTAATTTCATTAACAGTTACCACATCTTGCTTTTCTTTTCTCTTATTTCCAACATGATCTTTTCCCTTCATCCCCTTGCTCATAACTTAAATACCACCAATAGTTCACCCCGGGTGTATATTGACTACATCACACAAAAATATATTAAAGAAATTGCCACATACCTGGAGAGATGACAGGTCATTATTTTCAACAACATCATCACTCTGAACAGATATTCCTGGACGTGGTGGATTAGGAGGATTTGCTTTTGGGGTCCTTGGACTAGTTCTCGGCGTCATAATGTCAGAATCCTCAACCACCAGATTGCCATCATTATTTTCAGTCTGCTTCTGCTGTTGATAGAAAATTTTTGAAACCACAAATTCACCTTCCTTCTCATTTTCTTCAGTTCCTAGATGATATTGATGCATCACCCAATTGGATTTATCAGGCTTGGAGCCCTTCTTTGAACTCTTATACAGTACCATTATCTTCTTACAGCCTTTCTGCAATCCATTTTCCATCAAAGGTTTTGTCTTACCTGTCTTGTGCCAGCGGACAGGCCCCTCAGTCAAACTATGTTCACTTTGGATCTTGCGGCGTTTCCGTTGACCAGAAGCATATGCATTAGTGGTTCTGTGAAAGAAATGGACACTGCTTCCATCTTTCTTAGCACCTGGAAATTTAGAAGGAAAAAAAAACAGCAATTTAGACCATAGTTTGATTGACTCAGCTCTATGAGGTTGCATTAGTTGGTCCAATTTTGGTCAAATTACATACACATTTACATATAGATTGAGAACTTATGAGAATAGGGGCACAATAATTCCAAAATCAGTTCAAATTGGGTAACCACATTATCATTACATTTGACCATTCAACACAGGAATAATAAAATAAAATAAGGAATTGAGGAAGTGATTTAGGTAGGAACTAAATAAAAAAATTAGAATGAACTCAATGATTGAATAACCATATTTTATTGTTTGAGCTCAGTAATTCAGCAACCACATCAAATTATTTGAAATAGAGAAATTTTAGCAAGATCAAGTTTTCTGTTGGCTGCTAATTTCAATTTCACAAACCCCAGTTATGATGGGGTGCTTTCTTTCTATCTTTTTTCCCCCTTTTTTGGGGAGGAAACCATGGCATGTGCTACAATTCAAAAACCGCTCAGCCAGGTTTCACTTTTATACATTTCTTTTCTTTCTTCTCCCTTTTTCAAACTCTTAGATTGCCCTTTCTCCTTTTAAAAACAGAAGCATCAAAATCAGCAGCCTTCCAGATTTTAAAAAATAAGCAAATTTCAGATGGTAATCTTATCCTTTTTTTTGTGCTAACACATTAATCTGATTGTTCCTCGATTTATATTGCAGATTCTGTACTCAATACACTACCATGGATACCAATGATAGAATGGAATTGCAGATTCTTTATATATTCCCTCACCTGGAAGGTCTTCCGGATGGCTGTAGCAAATTCCTTTGTCCCCCTCAAGTGTTGGGATGAACTCATCAATAAACAAGTGTGGATTTGAGTTTCCAACACCACATTTTGCTGCTAAATGTTCTAAGAGCTCTGCATCAGAAGGCTCAAACTTCACACCAACAGGCAGGCCAGGCCATTCAGGAGAAACCTTTGCAGGAGAAGCAGCAATGTTAGCAACATAAGTCTACAACTAGTCAAGGATATCCATGTCAAACAATTCTGCAAAAATGGTTTTACAAGCTTTCCTTGATAAAGATGGTGAATACCTTCTACTCGTAAGAAAAAGAAAAAAGTAATAGCATGAAATGCATTTAGTTATAGGTTCTAAAAGAATAGATAAAAATTAAATAATGTTGAGGTATCTAAAAGACAATTTTCTAGGCATATTTAGTGTACAAGTTAACAGCAAGGAATGGTATGAAAGCTGAGTAAATGTTCAAGTTCCAACTTACATCACTATTGTCTATACGACAATGGCAATTTGGGCATTCACGATTTGCCCCACAGTCTTTGATTTGATGAGCAGCAGAACACGTAACATTTCTCACTTTCCTTGCCAATGCCCTGCTATTGATTAGCCAAGCCCTGCAAGAATGATTTGCTATTATAAGCTTAGAATTCCAGTAATAAGACATCCTATATCTATAAGCAGAAATATGTTATAAGTCCAATATTTAAAAAGGTTTGCAAAGAACAAGATTACAAGAACCAGAAGGAAAAGAAAAAAAAAAGAGTTTGCATGAAGGAAAAAGCAGGAGTCAACCATTAGGGTAGAACATCATTGCTGAAATGCATAAAGTATCAGCAAATCATATGATATGACTCAACACTGAGGTCCAAGACATCATGTATGGTACAATTATATTTGATAAACACATGTATGGGACAATGTTGCAAGGAATGCTAAGAGTAAGTTTGTATTGCCACCCACTTAAAATCAATTTGGGCAAATCTAGTGGTGGAAAGGCTCCTTTAAGACTTTGACACTGATCAAGCAAACACAAAACCCAAAATTGTAGTATGCATATTTTGCACAGTCAAAAACATTGGGCCAACCTAGTAGAGCAGAAAGATAATAAAGTCAGAGTATGGCAAAAATGAAAGAGAGAAAGGCACTCAAGATGAGACACGCAACAAATTGAACATTAATAGATTGAAACACATTCAAGTAGTTTTTCTATACCTGTTGCTTCCTAAAGATTTTTAATTGAAACTATATTAACTTATTAAGAGACTAGACTAGATATCTGAGTAGTTTATAAATTTCCTAACATGCAGATCACTACTTATTAAGATAATAATGCATACGGAAGGGAATGACCTGCCCAATCAATAAGTTCAAACGATAGAAGATTCACTACCATCTACAACTGACTCCAATCAGTACATTGAAATCTTACAAAGTCTCATTTTCTTAATCTTTCAAAGATATAATATTATATATGAAACTCATTAAGGATTTATTTACCACAGATCGATATCTAAAAGGAAGCTAAAAAAATATGTGCATTTTCAATTTCCTCCAATAAAAGATTATATTTTTAAGCTTGATTTTCTTTTCCTTGAGAAGATTTATGATTGAGATACTTCTTCAAATAGACAAGCATAAGGAATACAGTATAATTAAAGAATGAGATGTCAGTACTCTGTACCCTATCAACTGGCTGTTATGTGCCATATAAACTAACTCCAATCTTCACTTCCCCCCCCCCCCCTTTTGAATGATATTGATTAATTTTTAATTTAACATTTATTCCAACAAAAAGTGATCATCATCCAGAACACTCCTCACATTGCTGCATTGTGGAGTAGGAAGAAAGTTTAGGTTTCACCACCAAACCAAACCCAGCTACAGGGGTATGGAACACAGTTGATAAGACCTGAAGTGGGTGTCTCAAAAATACATCCAAATATCTGTTTCCTCGTCAAGATATGGAATAAAAGAAAGGGACATTAATATTTGCTTCCAATAGAAAGACACAAACTTTTTTCTTATCACATCCTTCAACATCAGCATTTAACCAAATAAGGTAACCACCAATAAAGTATAAAATCTTGCAAGAGAATTTTCCTCTGACAAAAGGGTTTCCAAAACTAGTAACAAGTTACCTATAAATTTCATAACCTAATCCAGTAGTACAAAAAAAAAAAAAAGCATTTTTTTTTACTATAAAATCAACTAATATATAATACCCAATTAATAAAAGGTGCATCCAAATAAATCGCAGAAACTTAAACCAAAAAAAAAAACGAAGAAAAAAAAATTGATTAGTATTCTGCGCATCATAGACTCTTAATATCACAACAAAAATGTAAAAACGAGACACCCAAAAGAAAAAGATAAAAACTTTATCTATATATTTACTTATTGATAATCTTAGGCTTACCTTGCCATGTTCTTAAGAGCTAGATAGACGATGTTGAAGCTAAACACAAACTGTACAGAGAGAGTGAGAGAGCTTAGTTATTGTGTGTTAAGCTTCGCCTTTTGTACACTCGACTAAGTTAAGTGAACTGAGAGAGAGAGAGTTATATAAAGAGAGAGAGAGAGAGAGAGAGAGAGAGAGCGGGAAAACACAGCTTTGGTGTCGTTATGAGAGGCTTGTAAACCGAGGCTAAGGTTTGGAATAGAAATGCTTTTGTTGGACTGGGTCAATGGCCAATGGGGGTTTTGGAGTTTGGTCTGAGTGTGGCCCACCGTTGACTAAACCTGGATCCGAGGCAGTTGGTTCGGACACGAAGCTCGAAGGATGTCGGGAAGCTCGGAACTTCGAAATCCGAGAAAAAGTGTCATTATAGTGAATTTTCGTGGGGAGTGGGGACTCAGTGCTTAGCTTCCTTGCTCCCCAAGCCAGTACATAGAAACGTTTCGAACACTTTTCTGGATTTCCCTTTCTGCCCCTCGTGTTCTACAAAATGACTCAGGTCTGTGTTTGATTTGACTTTCTTCCAAACTTTTTGCTTTCTTTTTTGCCCTTTGAACCTCAGCAAAATAGAATCTTACTGTTAATTACGCGGTTCCAAGACTTTCACCTTTCTGAAATGGTGATTGAGTAATTTTAGTAACGTATAAGAAGCCACCTTTATCTATGTATCACATTTTGGTTGATTGCCTATTACTTTTATATAAATCTGTTATTTTTTTTTCAGCATTCACAATCTAGTCTATTAAGAGTTGTGACAAAAACTGTAGTTTTTATATTGTCTTAGAATTTTTGTTTGTGGTTAGATTATGTTTCTTACATATGGGACCACTGCTAGCTATTGATTGGTGAAGAGCAATCCAATCGCCACTTGATACATTCATAAGATGTAATAATATGTGTGACAAAGTGTGTATCTATAGACTTTTTGTACCATGTGTGACGGTGACTCTTTGAGAATTTAGAAAAATTGTGTCACGGTTTTAGCTTAGGTCTAGTGTCTTGTGCATTAGACCCAATAGAATGTTGCCATGTGTCCATAAATTGTCACATGGTAGCATCCCATCGGATCCAGTGCATAAGACACACTAAATCTAAACTTCTCCTAGCTAACTTTTGGGACAATTCTATTTGGTAGAGAAAAAAATAATGAGCTCACACAATTGGTGACAATTCTATTGTGTAAAAAAAAAAGAAAAAAAAAGAAAAAGAAGAAGTGGTGAGTTCACATAATCAATTACCTCAACAAATTGTGTCAATGGTATGGTTCTAGAAGACTTTGGTGGATTTTATAAAATATAATTTTATCATCCATTTGGTTAGATCATTACTACTAGGGATTGTAAACCCCCCAAAATGGTATTTTATACCATCGACCAACAAAAATTGAGCATTATCCGAATGTTGCCATGTGTCCATAAATTGCCACATGGCAGTATCCCATCGGGTTCAGGGCATAAGACACACTAAATCTAAGCCTCTCCTAGCTAACTTTTAGGACAATTCTATTTGGTAGAGTGGGGGGAAGAGTTCATGCAATTGGTGACAATTCTATTGTGTTAAAAAAGAATGGTAAGTTCACACAATCAATTACTTCAACAAAAATCTTGTCAATGGTATGGTTCTAGAAGACTTTGGTGGATTTTATAAATATAATTTTATCATCTATTTGGTTAGAGCATTAGTACTGGTGATGTAATGTTAGGATATGTGTCTTTTAAATCCTATTATATGATACTATGTATGAAATTAAGTATGATATTATGTTGTGATTAATAAAGTTGTTTTATTATTATCTAAAATAACGGTAACATGAATATTTGAACATTATCATATAGTCCATGAGATGCATTGCATGTGATTTAGTCATAGATGATATAAATCACAAGTTCTTTGTAAACTCAGAATTTTAGTTCGTAGTCGATAATGAAATTGGGCATTTTATTTGCGAAGATTATAACATATCAACTAAGATGATTTGTCTTGATCATGGAAGTAGAGACTTCTAGTTGGTATGTTAATATGTTTTAAGTATTAAGACATATTGAACTAGATTGCTATGAGATTTATTATTCTACTAACGACTGTCAAATAAATAATAAATCTCACGACTTTTATTTACATGAACTCTCAATCCTAAGAGAATAATAAATATGATCATGAAGTGTAGGTTACTTTGATATATCAGGAGTGAGATCTAAAGTCACGATCAAAATGGTGTGTATGTGAATGTAAGCCACTCTCTTATTCTCCCTTGAACACATACGTATAAATATGATTGAGAGACCATACTTCTTGGGTATAAGTGGAATTGGAGTGAAGATTAAAAGTGTTCTTAAGTACTTCTAATATTTGGTTTTGAATTTCACTGCACTAAGGTGCGCTCTCTTATTCTTATAATTCTGAAATTTACATAATACATATTATCAATTGCGAATGAAGTAGATCTATTAATTTTCTGTTACGTATGTTTTGTATGCGATACAAACTATGTTTTTCCAACATGTAAACCCACCAAAATGGTATTTTTTACCATCGATCAACAAAAACTGAGCATTATCCGGAGTGATAGTTGTAAAATATTTTACAATTTCGCTACAGTATCATCTTATAAATAAGATGGTATTGTAGCAAGATGGTATATTTTTAAAATAATATTTTATTGGGCTTTAGGTTTTATTTGGGTATTGAGTTATATTATTTTATTATGTAGATATATTATTTTAATGTGTTGTATGGTAAGTTAAAAAAGTTGGGATGTTGGATATATTGTAAAATGATATGGTATAATAGATAAAGTAGTTTTTGAGATGATAAAATGAAATATTTTTTTAAAACCGAATCTAATGATGATATATATAAATAAAATTACTTTTATCCATTTATTTATTTATTATGTAAAAGTTTGATTGTATCTTGAAAAAAAAATGATAATTTTGAAAAGTTTTATGTTATCTTTTTAGCAAAAAATCATTCCTAGAAAATCTTGACTGTAATCTAAACTGGTATTCCATTTATTATACTTTTATAGTGATGATAATAGTATAATACAAGACAGTAGATTCAATTATTTTACATAATATATAAGAGGAGATTGGTTAAGGTGGAAAGAATACTCCAACAACAGTAAGTTTTGTAGAAAATTCAAAACTTTTAAAGCAAATTTCTAGTGAAATATTTTCTTAAGTAATTAAAAAAAATTTACTATTATGTATTTATTTTTACTCCAGTAAGGTAAAAACTAAAAACTAATAAGTTAAAAAAGTTGTCATAAACTCATAATTGTGTTTCTTTGTTTTTTGTAACGGCTATATCTTTGGATGTTCCACATGAAAGAAAAGAACTAATAATATTCAATAATTCTAAGGCCACCAACGAGTCGTTGTAGTATAGTGGTAAGTATTCCCGCCTGTCACGCGGGTGACCCGGGTTCGATCCCCGGCAACGGCGATATTTTTTTTTCCCTTTTTTGTATTTTGTATCTGGACCGGGTCATTTTGGCCCAAACCCATTTATTGTGTAACAAAACTAGTCCAGCCCATTAATTAAAAAAAGGCTCTTCTGCCGAAGTACAAGAACCCAACCCCCTTTTTTTTTTTGAAGGAACAAGAACCCAACCCCTCTAGTCTTGATTTTAAAACACAAACATAAAAAAGGTAGCTCAGGCATGCATGTGTCAGTACTCGGTTGGAGTATGTTAATTTATGTCATTACTGCTAAGAATTCTGTTCTACATTTTTAGATATTAATGGTTTTCTAGTGCTTCAATTAAAAGTTGAATATCTTAGATCAAACCTACATTATTAACTTCTTTCTAGATGAAATAACTGTTTTCCTTTTTCCTTTTCACCTAAGATCAAACCTACCTTCTCATATGTCATAGTCACCTTTTTTACCTTTTATTTTTTAATTTACTTTTACACAAAACTAAAGTTGAACCTTAAATTACTCATTTACGTTGACTAACACAACACGAACAATGTATTTTTCTAAAAACAATTAAATTAGCTTATAAAAAAAATGACAATTAAATTAAATTCAGTCATATATTTGAATTTAATAAGAAAGCCTGAGGTGCATTTTTTGACTCTCTCTCTAGAAGTTTGATTTTAACTTATGACTGTTTTGCAATGCTTTCATCTTTTCTCTCTCACAGGTCAGCATGATTGACCATTAATTTGATCATCTCAAGTTCTGAATCAATCAAGTATTGACAAGAACATGTTTTGGAGTGTATGGTCACATAACTAAATCTGATACAATGCATTAGCACTAGAATGTTAACAGTCATTACATAATCTGGAAGATTTCTTGCATACATGTAGTAGGAGTAAAGGCCTTTGGATGGACCTTATTTTACAATGAAACAAGTCAAACAACATCTCAGCAACCCAACTCCAGAACTCAGTGAACGCCTCTTGACCATAACATCAGCTCCAACATAATTTCCTATGTCAACTTACTAAGCTAACTAAGTTTGAGCAAATTTACTTTTTTTTTTTTTGGAAGTAATATGTAGTATTTTTGCAATATCTGAGACTTTAGTGTATTGAACTTGACTAATGATTATTATTTGGGATCAGTAGCAATGTCTAAAGCAACTGAAAAAACCTACAGAGTTGTCTTCTAAGTTGGATGTTGGGGTTTCCCCCGAGTCATGTCTTGCAGCCATTAAGGCACTTGTACCAGGAGATTCTGGCGGAAACACAGTATTCTCTGAAGCATATATCTGAGGAGGGATAACAGGCTCTGGTGTCGATATAGTAGACAGATAATGCAAGAGCATCTGTATAATTTGGCTGAAGTTTGGTCGAGTGTTTGCGTCTGCTCTCCAACATGAAGTCACAATCAAACCCAAATCCTCAGGGAGGTTTTCAGCATTGGGCCTCACATTCTGAAACAATAAATATTTGGATGATGTTAAAAGTTCCAAGAAATAAATGAGATTTAATCTAGCAATGGGACAATGTGAATCCTTGTGGCACACATTGCAAAATAAATTACCTGATGGCCTAATCATCGAGATTCATACAAAAACAAATAAGGATGTTAGACCCCTTTCTAGAATAAATTATGCTTATTGTACATTCCATTCCATTCAATGTCAAAGTTTGAACTGGATAGACATAAATTAGGACTACAAGAGCAATTTTAGTAAATCTTTAGTTGCAGGTTTTTCACAAGGTTCTACTTTCAGCAATTTAGCCTTGCAATCATTTATTATTTTTCCCGCTAAGTCACCACACAGCAGCTGCTGAATCTTTCTAAACCTACATGTGATCTCCACCAAGATGGTCTGGCTGCATTGTTCAAGTGCACTATCCTAAGAAAAATTTCAAGTCCATCTGATTGAATTTGTTAATTTTCCCTGGTAGTTTTTTAATGAGGCGTGTAAAATGTTGCCTATCAAACCTAACAAAACTGCTGGGGAGGGGTGTCAGCTAGTTCTCCTAAATTACTCAAAGTTTCCTGCACTATGGGTTAAGTTGAAAAAGAAATGCTCCCAAAGCTAGCATATTTTTTGTTACCTTTGACGTCTTATAGTCCTAGAAGAGATCATATGAGACTGTAGACACCATTAAAGTTGCTATTTTAAAGTTCTACCCTAAGATCACACACATGCAAGAAATCATCCCATCTTAGATATATCATAAGACAAGATCAAAACATATAGCTACCTTAAAAGCGGCTGCATATGCTGCCTGTAGATTTGACATGCCTTCAAAAGGCAATTTATTGTGGATGAGCTCCCACAGAACAATTGCAAAGCTGTAGGCATCCACCTTGTTATTGTAATGCTTCTTTTCCCCGTGCCTCAGCGTGACTGTGCTGTAAAGCTATCTCCAAATAGATAAAGGAATCATTAGTAAATACAAAACACCAATTGCCTGAACAATATAAACCTAAAACCTTCAAGCAATTGAGTACCTCTGGAGCCATCCAACGATATGTCCCTGTTTCAGCCGTCATCATCTCTGTTAATGACTCTTCTCTAGCTAAACCAAAATCTGCAAGTTTAACTGTTTTATGGTCTGCGGTCAAGATCAAATTCTCTGTCAAAAGAAAAGGAAACAAAGTCGTCAAACTTTTGCTCAAACCTAGGTTCCTCAAGAAGTTGCTACACCTGATTTATGTGGATATCACTTTGGAGATAGTGCTCAAAATTACTTCAGCTAAGATGTTAGCTAGAATCTAAAATATAAGATATTCATCTTTTGAAACCATCTCATGTTCACCATGTCTATAATGAGCAAGAGTTAAACTAGGAATGACCAAACACTATTTGCTCATTTGTTATGATTATCAGATTTTGACATAAAACAAAAACAATAAGTCAAGAAACTACTATAAATTGAATTTGGCAGAAGCAATGTGATCCTAAATCAACAGTAGACAGTAGACCTTCTCTTAAGATAGCCCGCCAGAGAAGCTAAGAGATGCGGTACAAGGACAGCCAAGGAAACATAAATATGGGACAAACCAAAGCACTGCCATCAATGATGCTAAATCTAGTTCTACCACACAATGGAAAGCCTCCCATCAGATTTCAAAATCCAAATTAAATTTTGCAGCTACCTTCTGATGCTAATTGTAGGTATGCATTCTCATATGTCATTGGACATGCTCACAGTTAAAGACAACCTGTTCTTCATGTACTCCCATGTCTGTAGCAGAATAATTAATGCCTCCAAGAATAACATTGGCTTAACTACTTTAGAATTTTAGTGCAAACTTATACTAATTTGAAACCTACAGACATCAAAAGCATATTTGTGTAACTGTTTTGAAAGCTGGACCTCATGATGAGTACCGCTAAAATACTATCTTAAGCTTTCTTGTTTTCTGTGTTTTTTCTTCTTCTTCCCCCCCTTTCCCCCTTTTTACAGCTACTCAAGTTGATTAGTAGACGCCCACAACTCAAGTTGTTTACTAAAATGTCAACGACCAGTCACCATACAGAATTTTATAATCATGATTGACAAGTATCCCAGGACTAAATACTCTTCTTCATATGTCAGTTACTTGCAAGAACAAAATTCAATTGCAATTATCAACCAACTGAAAAATGGAGATACAAATGGTATATGCAAGTAACACATTCACCATGTTATGCAACACTGTCGTGAGTCCTTCTAATAGAAGTTAGAATTGAAATACAAATAACTTAATACAGACTTGACACGCTTCCAGCTAATAAAATATTCTGTTCTTTTCTTTTGTGATTGTGAGTTAACAACAACTGTACAAACAACAGAAACTCCAACCGAAACAGTAAAATAACTGTACCAGGTTTCAGATCCCGGTGAATGATCCCATGGGAGTGTAAGCATTCCATAGCGCGAGCAATATCAAGTGCAAACCCGACTGCCACACGCATATCCAAACAGCTTGGCCGCAAATCCAACAAGTATCTACGCAACGTCCCACCCATTAGAAGTTCAGTTACTATCACCATAAAGGGTTCCTTGCAAGCACCAATAAACTGGTAATACACAAATAGACACAGTCGTGTCAGATATTGATTAAATGCTCACTTCAATGGTTTCTTCTAATCACTAACAATTCACTGACTATCCTTACATTTCAGATCCTGATATAGATAGAATCATATGCTTAAACAATTGAAATATCATTTCCTATATATACTTATCAAACAACCTTCACTAGATTCTTGTGTTGGACTCTGGATAACATTGCAACCTCTCTGGCAAACCGCGCTTCTCTCTTGGCAATCTCTTCTGGTGTCTCTCCCCTATGAACAACTTTAATAGCAACAGTTTGATTTTTATATCTGGAAAAAACAGAAATTCCAGCAAATTGAAGATTAAGACAACTGCACCATAACAATATACCATTGATTAAATGATCTAAAACAGTAAGCCAATAACTAAAGCCTCATAAATATGAGATACAAGAATTCAGACCCCAAAAAGGAAAAGAGAACCCAGGTTGACTTACTGCCCCTTGTAAACTTTGGCATGTGCACCCTCTCCAATCTTTGGCCCAACAAGAAGTTGCTTAGGATCAACCAGCCACTTTGCATCCAAATTGAACTCTCCCTCTGAGTAAATCCCATTACCAGATCCCATTTTCTTCTTCTTCTCCTTCTAAAACTCTCTCTCTCTCTCTCTCTCTCTAAAATAGGAACAGAACTAGTATAAACTGACTAACCAAAGTAGACCCTTTTGTGCATCACACAATTAAAGTACACTGAATAAAAGAGATGCTATAATAAAAACATAAAAAGAGAGAAGTAGAACTTAGTACAAAAGGACATGCTTGGCTCTGCACCAATGGCAGGTCATTCAGCACAGACCCATCCCCAAGATCACGCTTGCAGATCCAAAAGAATTCAACATGTACCTTTGTTTGGGTGACAAAGAATAAAGCCCCACATGTTCTGCTATGACACCCACCCACCCACCCAACTAAAACTATTATTAAGGATTTTAAAACTGAACTAATAAAACCAAATAAACTCAAAGAACCCCAACAAGCTGTGTCTCAGAAACAGAGTAGATGAAGAAAAAAAAGTTGCTCTTAATGGCAGAGTAGTAGACAAAGAAAAGCCTTTAATGGAGGATTGGAGTTGAGTTAAGAACGAAACTCAAACAAAAACAAAAACAAAGGACCCAGATAGAAAATTTGGGTTGAACTTGAAACGGTGGTTGTGGGGTAGGATTTGTGACTGATATTATAATATTCTCCGCGTATTGTATTGTTGAATTTTAGCTCTGTTTCTTGATCTAAGGATAAAAGCCGCGGAAGAAGTCCGGTCTGTGTCAGAAGCAGTGGACTTCTAATTTTATTAAAAGATTATATAAATATAAACAAACATAAATCGGAAATCTAGATGATACCATATATAAATATATATATATATATATATATATTATATTTATATATATGGTAACATCATGTATAATCATATTTTTACCCAAAAAATAAAATATATCATCTATATTATATATTACATTATTATTATTATTATTATTATTATTATTATATAACAAAAGTTAGAGTTTATAAACCATGATTTTGACAAGTAAATATCATAAAAAATAAAAAAAGTTAGCTCAATCAGAAATTTTTTTTTGTCATGAAACCTATATCATAAACTAATTAGTGTTTTAACCTAATAATAAAAGTAATTGTCATGAAATAGACGTTTTTAATATTTTTTATTTTATATATTAATAGTTGGGGTGGGAGATTTAGGTAATAATATCACTGAACAATAATGGTTTAGACTCTAGATTGATAAGAAACTTTTATCGTTTCCATTAGTTAAAATAGTTATTGGTGCATTTATACTAACTAGACTAGTAGTTACTCTTCTCAAAAAAAGAAAAAGAAAAAAAGACTAATAGTTACTAGAGTACCTGCCTAAATAAGAAAAAAAAATATCAGAGTATATCATGTACTATTTTAATACCAATTACAAAGCTATTATTGCACTCCCATTAATTATACTCCTAAATAAGAAAGAAAAAAATTAGCAAAAAAGAAAAAAGAAAAAAAAGGGTTGTACTAGAGTATATTATTATTCATGTCACTAATTAATATTGTGTTTGGATGGAGGGGACTATAAGAGAGAAAATTCTTAGATAGTCCCGGAGTATAGTGAAATGGTGCTCCTTCCTCTCACATTCATGGTGGACCCCATCATGAATTTAATGAGCGGACCCCACCATGAATGTGAGAGGAGGGAGTACCATTCTCCGTGCTCCGGGAGTACCTAAGAATTACTCCTATAAGAGATAGGATAAGAAGTGTTTAATTAATTTTGTTTGGATTTTTTTTAAAGGGAGGGTGAAGGAGGTTGGGCTGGTGTTTTACTCCTCCAAACTTTTTAAATTTATTTTTTATTTTTTATAATTCAATGGTTACAACAATTTATATGTTATACTAGAGTATGTTATGCATTTATGTCAATAATTAAGATATTATTGCAGCTCCATATGCATTTAGGTTATTCAAGTTAAACTGGTAAAGTTTCTGATAGTTGAATAAGATATTTGAGATTCAATCCTTGCCTACATCAAAAATTGATTGGTGTCTTGGTCTAATGATAAAGAGGACAAATATTAGAAGTAGACACTATAAATTGAAACTCTCTCTCTATATATATATATTAGTATTTTTTTTAATAATTTTTTTTTGAGAAGGTTTGATAGTTACAATAACAGGGCAAGAGAGATTTGAATCTTGATTTGTTATTTTAAACAAAGAAATATGTGTTATATCACTAAAATACAAGAGCTTTTTAGTGTATTATTAGTATAATAAATAAGAAACTCTTAAGCATCAGTACTTAAAAAAAAAGGAACTCTTACTCTTTGTTGGGATAATGGCCGTCCTTACTCTTTTTTATTCAAAAAAAAAGGGAGGAGGGGGGGGGGTAACGAGGGTAAAAATGATCTAATTAGATTATTGTAACGTAGGAGAGTTAAAGAGCACTAATCAGTCGCATGTGGACATGGATTTTGGGCATGAAAACAAGCACTACTCAACACATTTGCAAATTTAATTGGGATTAGTTCATTTTCTTTTGTTTATTTTGCTTAAATAATAAATTTGATATAATTACAATTAATTTTTAAAAAATTGTATTCCATCATACCTTAAAATTTTGTCAAATGAAAGGGATTACTAATTAGATCATGTTTACTTATATAGTGCACCAATTAGAAATTCAGAAGTACTGTAGGAAACATGGATTATTCCTTTCAACATTAGGTAAGGGAGAATGGCTCAATGATCTAACTTTATACCCTTGATTCTTTTGAAAGCAAAAGATACCAGAATTTTGGGGTATTCATATGTCAAATCTCAATAATGCAGTTTTTAGCATTTTAGTCTTTAATCCTTCTATGAAATTGCTAGAGGCATGTATTGCTGGATTAAGACAGATGAACGTGGCTATCAAAAGAACCCAATCTGAGTTCACACGAGTGATGGGATATATGGTTGAATACATTGAAACTTGAAGGTAAAAAAAGTCTTTCCTTACTAGCTGAATTTTCTAGTTTTTATAGCCTTTCAGCTCAAGAAAATGGTAGAAGAAACTCTTTTAACCAATGGCTCATGTAATAATCCATTAATAGATTAATGCCAAACGTTTTTGCCATAGAACTTTCTTCATTGCTTTGTTTGTATTTGTCAAAGTGACTTTCAATTCCATTCTAAAGAAAAAGTAGGTTCACTTTTGAAAATGGCAATGGAATACTTAATTACGGCTGCCATTTTTACTATTGGGTGCTAACTGGCTGAGGCAATTATACGCTTTTCTCTTTTTCATAAATCATTTCCCTTCCTTTTATTTTATTTGTTCCTTAGGTGCTGAGTATAAGCCATGGATCTTATTTGTTACTAGAAGTTTATTTGCTGTCAAAGTATTTGTAAAAGGTATATCATCCAATTAGTTCAATTAATAGAAATTTTTGTAGTCAAATAAGAAATTTAGAGTTCGAAATTTCCGACTATATAAAAAAAAGATTAATGTCTTAACTTAATAACAAGAGTAATCATAATAATGAACACCATAGATTAAAAGTATATGTCAACTCAAGGCCAAGCCAAGTCCTAGAAGACCGTTCTTTGACTTTATAATCTTTTGAGATGGTAAATAATATAAGCAACATTTTTATATAGAATAATGTTATTTTTATTTATCTCAATAGATTAAAAAATGTGAGTTCTACTTAGTTCAATTAGTAAAATTCTTGATGGTTGTATAAGAGATTTGGAGTTCAATTTTCGCCTATATAAAAAACTAATAGGCGTTTTATTATGATGACAAAGAGCTATCACTAAGAGTAGATGTCATAAATTGAAACTCTTAAAAAAAAATTGAAAAAAGAGATTAAATAACAAATTACATTATATAATTTTGACATATTTTCAATTTAATCATTTGAAGTTTATTTTTGTTTATTTCAATCATTTAATTTAAAATGGTTTCAAATTAGTTACCTTCTATAATAGTAATACATCTAATCTTCTTGTTGATTTTAGTTTTTTTTTTTTCTTTCACCTTTTAAAACGATATCATTTTGATGAACTTAACGGTGTGGATTGAATGGAAATAGACATTCTACAACCTACCTTGCAAATTAATGAAAGTTAGGAGTTAGGACTTAGGATGTAAATTATATAATTAAAAAAAGAAATTAGTGAATTAAGTAATGCCATTCTACCTAAACATTGGTAAATCATCACAATGACAATGGTGGATAATCTCAAGTTTGACTAATTAGCAACACCGACAGACAGGTTGAAATTAACTTTGTCTTTTTTTTTTTTTATAGGAACTTTGTCTTTGAGTGTGTGTGTGTGTCAATTAGACAATTACTGTGGGACATGACGGTGCCATGTACTTGTGTAGCAATTCAATAATTGTGAGGTTTTCTATTTTTCTCATTTTATTAGGTTGAATCTGATGTGTCTGGATTTTGGTGGCTCGAGGGATTTGAATAAATCCATATTCCACTGCATTAACTCTTTTATATTTAGCTAAAAAAAAATGATAGATTTGAAAAAAAGAAAAAAAGAGTTACGGGGTATTAATTATTACATTTGTTTTGTTAGAAAAGGGAAAAAAAAATCTTTGCTTTCTCGTCGGTTTGGTGGACTTTTGGGAATTGGACATTTTTTTTTGGATATTTTTCGTGAAGGTAGTCGGCGGGGTTGGCCTCCCTATTTGACTCTAATCTTAAGGTCCTAACAGCCATGAACAGATGTTTGTTAAGTATTGTTTATTTGAAGGTTAGATGTCTACTTATTATAAGGACTACTTGGCATTGATAATTTGTTTTCATTATTAGGTTAAAATATAGATTGATTTTTGGTATAAACGAAGTTTAAATTTTAACAATTAAACTATTTAAATTCATAAATTCACATTTTTTTTAAACTTATATTTTTTAAAATGTATAACTTTTTATTTATTTATTTATTTTTTTAATTTTTTATAAAAGAGTTCATTTTTAAATGATTGAGAAAATTAAACTACACTGAAATAGGCATTGAGTGTTAGACTTTCTTATTAGAGCATTCCTAATAAGGGTTTTAAAATTTTTAGCATTTACTATCTTAAAAACCAACTTTATAGCATTTGATACATCTTTTTACAAATTCACCTTACATCAAAACTTCCATATTTTTACTACTTTATTTTAATATTTTTTATTTTTTATCTTTTATTCATTTTTTATTCCGTCTCTCTCTCTCCCTCTGTCAAAACCCGTGCTCCATGTCTAGAAGACTAGAACCTTCTCCCTCTCTCTGATCTGCTCTCAAACCCATGATCCATGTATCTAATCTTCTTTCAAACCTGTGCTCCATGGCTGACTACCAAGCTCCGTCGGCCTAAAACACTTCTCACCTCTTTGAGCTCCTTCTCTAAAACTGAGCTATCCTTCTAAACCTCCATGGCCGATCCGAGCCTCATTCTCATCAGCTCCAACCACAGCACTCAACAACCTCATTTTCTGCCCTATCTTTGAATTCAAACTCGATCTAAGCCTATCTAGACTTTGATCCCTTCGATCCAAATGAGGTAAAACCTCCCCGTTCCACCACTGAACCCAGCCAACGCCAATGCCAACCACCGCAAACAATCTCAGTAGTGGATTTGCAATGAGATTTTGAGGGTTTTTCAGTGGTTTGTTGCTGGGTTTTGGGGCTATTTTTGGTGCTGTGTACAAATGGAGTTTTAGGATTGATTTTCTGGGTTTTGGAAGCTGTTTTTTTGTGTTTTTTTTTGTGGTATTTTCTGGGTATTTTCAGTGAGGTTTTGGGTATTTTTTGTGTGCTGATTTTCTGGTTTTTTGGTTGGTTTTTTGTGTGATTGCAACAGGGTTCTTTATGGTAGTTTTTGGATATTTTCTGGGTTGCAGTGATGAAAGCGTTGGCTGAGATAGTGAGAGGCAGAGGAAGAAGCTTGGGTGAGATGGTGTGACAGAGGAGAAGTGAGAGAGGAGAGAGAAGAGACTTGGGAAGGAGCCAAGCACGAAAGAGAGAGAGAGAGAAATAAGTTAATAAAAAAATGATAGCAATATAGCATGTTGTTACAGTGCGGTCTCAAAAATGAGAGTATATTGTAGTAAAATGGCAAATTTTTTAGGATATAACATCTAAGATGGAGTATTTGTAAGAGCATCCACAGTAGTGGAGCTAAAAATTTAGTTATGTAGCTCCACCAAAAGTTACTTTATCTATTTTACTTACACACATGCTGCAGCAGTGGATCTATTTTAATTTTCAACACAATAAAATAATATAAATATCACAATAAAATAATATATCTACCATAATAAAATAATACATCTCACTATAATAAAAAACACCACAATAAAAAAGTAATATGAACACAAAATAAAAAATTAATTTTTTTTTTAGCTCTCATGAACAGTGCACATCTATTTATAGATGTGCACTGTAGCAATGAGTTAAAAAAATATAGATTTAGCTCCACTGCTACATGCTTATTTTTAGTGTTTTGGTGGAGCTAAATAGCTGCTGCAAGTGCTCTAATACCTTGAGAATGCTCTTAATTGTGGTTTGCTATGACATAAACATTGACTTTTCCTTCAGTCAATGAATTCAAGCATTTGTGCCTTCCATTGGTTCTTATATTAGAAAGGGCAGCTACATTGAGACTTCTAAATATAGCCTATTGGGTCTTGTTTATCTATGTCTTATTTTTATGTTTCTCCTACCCATTTCGAGGAAAAATATTGTTGAATATTAATTACACAATATAATAGTGGATGCGTGTTGCCTTTAAAGCAGGGTAGTTAGTTTTGTACCGTACCGGCCGATACGGCCGATATTTTTCGTTCCGGTGCCTGAAACGGTACAAAGACTTCCTCATTTCGTACCGGTTTAAATACCGGCAATACCGGGAGCGTTTCGGCTGTACCGGCAGAAATTCCGGATTTCGGCCGGAAAATTGATACCGGCTTGAAACAAAAACACAGATTTCTTTGTAGTTTTTCACTCACCTAATCTGTGCTCCTCTAATCTTTGTGACTCTGTGTTCCTCTAATCTTCTTCTTCTTCTTCTTTTTCTTGCTGTTGATTTCGTCATCAAAATCCATATCTTCTTCATCTTCAAGGTCTCGCATAAGCTCCTCAACATTGATAATGTCAGGCTCTTCCACTGTCACACCTGTCTCTATGCTCTACTTCTGCTCTGTTTCTTCGCAAATCAACTCCGTCTGAGCTCTGATACTTGGACTCTTGGGGAGAAAGTTAGCATACCCATATGATGCATTTACTTGGAGTTTAGATACCAACGCTTTCTTTATTTTTCTTTTTTATGTCTTGTTGCAGGTGCCCACGTGATGGTCAGTCAAGGAGTACTAGCCTTTTGAAATTTGAAATGAGACAAGACCCAGCAGTAGAGTTAAACATGTGGAGGAGATAAAATCAAGATAGAAATAAAGAAAAATAAATTGTAAAAGTAAAAGAGAATGAATGGAGGTGAAAAAAAAAAAGAAAAAAAAGTGAGTTATTAAAAAATATTTGTTGGCAGAGATCAGTGGAAAATTGAGATACATGTATCTAAAAAAAATTCTTTACAATATTTTCACAATAAATTTTAAGTTTTAGGTTGTTATGAGTTTTTATTGGTAGAGTAAAAAAGTTATTTTAGTGGTAGGTTCAAATTAGAACTAATAAAAAATAGTCACATATGATTTGTTGTATTAAATGTTGAGAAAATATTGTGGACGTAGTACATTTATAATTTATATATATTAAATATATAAAATAGCGGTAAACCCGAAACGGTACACCGGTATTGACCGGTATCCGAAATATATCGTACCGCTGGCCAAACCGGTATAGCCTCCGATACGGTATTGACTCCCTTGCTTTAAAGACATATGGTTGCAACTTGTGTGACCTAATAATGGTTAAGGTTTTGATATGACTTGTGAGATAGTTGATGAGTTTGAAGTTTGATCTGTAAGTCTTTTATTAGGGACAATGATTCTACCTATACTATAGAGCACCTGTTGTCTCTCGAAGTCTAAGCTTTTCAACCATTAATCACAACAGTGGTTGCAAAAAAATATAGTTTTGTTATAGCTTTTTATAATTATACAAAAAATAGAAAGTTATTAATTTGTCTTGGAGTGGTGTAACAAAATTTTATCTTTGAAAATTTGTTTTCACTATTTGCCATTGAATTTATTTTTGGCTGAAATTATGTTCTTTTAATAAAACAAAAAATCTTTCATTAGAAATAATACCCACATTTTTTCTTTCTTTAAGAATTCCACGTAACAGATGGATCTTCAATCCATACATACTCATCATTAAAATATTAAACCAAAAGAAGCTAGTTTTGTTATTATAATTATTATTATTAAATGAGAAAAAGAAGCTAGTTTATCAACTGTCTTATTCCTATTCCTTATCAATCCATATCAGTTTATTTGTAATCCTTTTCCATGGAAGCTGAATTTGAAGAATTGTCTTATTTATTCAAATACTATCTAGGACCTAATTTTCTTCCATGACTTGTTGCTTTCATATATTACCTATTTGACACGCCACTGACTAGGGCGCATAGTCCTCCAAAAATCCACAATAGCTATTATTTTATGACATGCGTGAATTGGGGTAAAATAAATCAATAGTCATTGGTGTGAAAATGGCATTTACAATTTGATACTTATAAAAATGGTGGTAGTTACGTGTGTGATCCCTATTCCCTAAGGTCAAAAGAGGTGTTTTCAAAAACACTATTGCCTGAAACATTTATGAGAGAGCAAGAACCAAAAAACACAACTTGTTATTGAGAGGGGAAAAGTGCTTTATTGCGCCTAAGTTTCATAAATGATAAAAACTACAAAAATGTATCTCACCTGAATAAAAATTTCATCTATAAACTTTGTTAGACTTGGCAACTGAGCTTAATATATTACAGTTGGGCACTCTCATTTATCCAGGATGGTGATAAAAGGGAAAAAATGAAAAATTCCCTTGGTGTTAGCGGCGCTTGTACAAACAAGGTTTTAGCTCGGGCCATTCGATTTCCTGCATCTCTGATTTTTGCTTATCCTACAACAAAATAAGATATATAAAACACTGCTCCTTGTTTGTATATATATTATTCAAGCCACAAAAGGCCATGTATGTACCTTTTTCTTGAAGTATAACAAAACAAACATCTTATTTGAGTAGTCCTGCAAATATACTTATCTGTTAGGACAAAGAATTGGTTTTTATCAGTCAGAAAAACATATGGGAGGAGAACAGAATAGACCTGTAACACAGAGGAAAAGCCTAGGTCACAGACAGCTTTTGAGAACTTTTTTGGGTCTGCTCCTCCAGTATTTGGATCAAACCTGCTTTTTACTTCAGCTATCAAAAGCCAACCGCTGTAAAGAGCCAGCAAAAGTGAGATAACTAACTGAAAAAACGAATTACCTAATGTGAAAGTGTTTGACAAAATGGGTGCAAACCATGGCTTAAGGACTCTGTGTGCTTCCTTAAGGTAATTTTGGTAGTTAGTTCCCATAAGCGAAAGGCAGAAAACAGCAACATCAATGACTGAAGAATCGAGGGGTGTCTGCCAATAAGCACAAATATTTCATTAAAAAGTGAGGGACTCTTTAAAATTGTTTATAAACATTCTGAAAACCTTTCAGTTCTAAATAATCCTCTTGAACCCTACTTCAAATGAAAGCACATACCTTAGACATGTCACAAGCAATTACTGAGGGATCATTTGAGACAAGATCAAAGGAGAATACTTTATTCTTCACATTTTTAGCAAGGCGTCCATCCCCTGATAAAATGTAACAAAAGAACATATTAGCAAGCACTAGACACTTTGATTACACTCTAAATGTTCAGTAAATTTTCATAGCAATAGTTAGCATTAGAAAAAGAGTTCAATAACTCTCACCACAGCCAAAATCAGCTACAACCAAAGAAGGGTTGTGATTCTTTAGCCATTTCATGATTATATTAACCGGTTGTTCGGGCCAGTGAGACATTTGCTCCTGGTACCCTGTATGATACTGCCAGGTGAGTAAAACATAAGTTTAGATACATCTTCATAAGATAAAAGAATAAGTTATCCAAATAGTCTTTTACATGGAATTTTTTTATGCTCAAGTATTTTGTGGAACAAACAAGACAATAAAAAGGTAATATACAGGCTTTGTGAGAGATTTACAAATAAAGGATTAGAATGCATGTGTGACATTCTTATACCAGCCATTGACCTCAAAACTTTGGGAACCCTTTCACTATTATAGGCAAGCAAATTATCTAACACACTTAACATTTTACTCTTCATCCAGATAGAAATTAAATTTCGAAGACCGAATCCAGATTCAATTTCGATATTCATTATCTTAGAGTCATAGCGGATAGAATTTAAATTTACAAGACTGAATATGGACTCAATTTGGATACTCATTATCTTAGATTCATAGTTTCATCTAGATAGAATTTAAATTCGAAGACCGAATCCAGATTCAATTTCAATGCTCATTATCTTAGAAGTCATAGCTTCATCCGGATAGAATTTAAATTTTAGAGACTGAATATGGATTCAATTTGGATACTCATTATCTTAGATTCATAGTTTCATCTAGATAGAATTTAAATTCCAAGACCAAATCTAGATTCAGTTTTGATGCTCTCATAGGATACACATTTGAGCTACAGCCTACATCTCTAATTGTTTAAGTAGAAACCATAATCTCCAGTATGTATAATGCATTCACAAACAAAAACCATACCCAAATTATAAAAGAGCAGTGCCTAAAGTCCAAGGAACAATTGTATTGTATCATATGACATTGAGCAAAATGCATGTGATGCTTAAAAGGGTCTGCAAATCAATTACTTTCCAATCCATAACACGAATCATAAAAGCACAAAGACTACACTTTTGGACGCAATTTGCAAACCAATAGTCTTAATTCTTTGCAAACATATCACCCATCAAAATCAATAATTCATTGAATGAAAAAAAGATTTCGTTATTTGTTGGGTACAAAACTTACCATATCAAATAATGCAGGGTCATCTTTGAAATAGTCAAGTGCCTCTTTCCCACTGAGAAAAACACATACCACAAAATGAATATATATGAAAAAAAAAAATCAAATGGGCTTCAACAAAAATTGAAATTAGTGAGTTTTAACACATACCCAAAAAGAATATACATGAAAAAATCAAATGGGCTTCAACAAAAATTGAAGTTTGTGAGTACTAACAAAAAAAAAAAAATTACCTGCAAGTGTAGAGCTTTTCGTTTATCATCCTGAAATGCCCTCCTGATAATCTTGCTCTCATCTTCAAAATCCCAAAAGAAAAAAAAAAAAAAAAACCAAAAAAAATTAAAACAGAAATCATAAAAATCTGAGAAGTACTTTCAATTGAAAAAGAAAAGAAAAGAGAAGAAAGATTCATACTTTGTCGAGAAAGGTGGAGGATTTTGTGGGGTGGGCAAGAGCAGAAGAAGATTGGTTGGGTTCATGGGTTACTTTGTTTTTTTGATGAGAAGGGTTGTTGTTGTTCTGAGATTTGCGAGGTTTGTTCCTCTTTCGCTTTTTGGTCTGCGTCCTCACCTCCTCCATTGCTTTGCAAGCTCAGCGACAGAGACGGACCCAGGATTTCAAGCTAGGGGGGACGAAATATAAGAACTTATATTAATTTTTTTTTTTATTTTATTATTTTTTATCTTTGTTACTCACCCACGCCCCAAACACACCCTTACTTACCCACTACTGACATTATGAAATTTTTTGAGCATTCTAAACTCACACTACCATACCTGATACCACTGATAATATCAAAAACGCATTAAAAACATCCATATTTTGAAAGGCAAAATTAACCAGCAAATGCAATACCCAAACTTGTTAAATCCTAAATGGACCTAATCCAAACTTGCTACTAACACACTTTTCCCAACTATAGGATTTTGTTTTCCCGAATCACTACCCTCTGTTTGTGCAAGTTCCTAATCCTATTCTATTATTGCAGTCAAACAGATGAACATTATTTTTTTTTACAGCCCCTACTCTCTCTGTATATAACATAACTTTACTCACACACGGCAAATATAACTTTCAGTCTCTGAGAGACAGACTCACAAGCACAATCACAGATCAATTATTCATACATTGAATTCACAATTATCCTCAGCAAAAAAAAAAAAAACCACCACAATCACATATTTGCACAAACTATAAACGTATGGTGTGGAGAAAGAGCATATATATATATATATATATCAGTATTAGGTTTTAAAAGAGATACTGATAAATACTTCGAAATTGGAGGTTGGAGAGGCCGGCGGCGTGGTCGGTGGCTCAGTGGCCGGTGGTTGTGGTTGATGCTTGATTGTCCGTCCCTGCTCAGTGAGTTCGCACCAAATCGCTGGTGTTGGGCTGTCCTAGGGCTCCTTTCTAATGGAAAACGGTAAACGGTACCGCTTTTAGTTGTGTGTGTGCGTGTGTGTGTGTTTTTCAAAATATACCATACAACAAATTTAGTTTTATTATGACCAATATACAATTTTTTTTAGAGAGATAGTCAGAAATTTTATATTTTCAGCTTTTATTGTCCTAATTCTTCTGATCAAATTTTTTTTTAGTTATTAAATGAATTCTTTTGATTCTTCCACGATTCCATCGTGTTCCGTTATTTTTATGACTAGGATCTGTTTGGATAAAACTTATTGCTAAAAGCTGAAAACTGAAAATACTGTACAAAAATAATTTTTTAATGGATAAAAATTACTGTTCATTGGCCTAAAATCACTGTTCATGGCCAATGAACAGTGACAGATGCGCGTGAAAAAAAAAAAAAAGTTGAACGTGGACGCACGTTTTGCTATCCAAACGCCCTCTAAGAATGTGTTTGGATAGTGCGTCCACGTCCAGCGTCTGGGCTCCTTTTTTTTTTTTTTTTTCCTTCCCAGCCGCAGTTGTTGACCAAGTCTTCCGTGAACAGTGCATTCGTGCACTGTTTACGGACCCACAAATTTCACTTTTCAGCCACTTTTTCATTAAAAATGGGTCTCGCGGTACTATTCACACATTTTAAAATTATTTTGCTACAGTGTTTTCACTTTTCAGTTTTCAGCAATAAGTTCTATCCAAACAGACCCTAAGGAAGAAATAAGATGACTTGTTTTTAATGACGTGTCTTTTTTTTTTTTGGGTAGAGAATGGAAATCATTTCATTAACTTAAATTAGAGGAGTTGAGGCATAGCCTCTTGTATCATACAACACTAACAAAATAATGTCCAGTGGGGGATTGGATAATAACAAAAAGTCTTATTGCTGAGTTGTTCCCATTTTCGCTAGTCTATTTGCACACTGGTTTGCCTCCAGTAGTAGTACTTGACCTTCAGATTAGGAATTTACCCCCTTAGTTGCCTGCAATTCGATATAAGAGTAGAGTGAACAATATTTTTAGTGGTATTTCCTAACACCCAGTTCATAACAACTTTGGCATCAAGTTCTATCTCAACTGCTAGTAAGTTTAAAGAGTTGCAAATTTTTAGTCCATCTCTTAAGGCCCATAGCTCCGCCTCTACACTTGTAGCTATTCCAATGGCTCTGCTAAATCCAGAAATCCACACTCCATTATGATCCCGGATAATATTAACACTTCCACCACTTGCCTTACCTGGGTCTCTCATGGCGGGCCCATCTGTGTTTAGCTTGTACCAATTCATCTCTGGCTTGTTCCATCTTACATTAATTGGGCTCTTGGTTTTCATAGGCTTAGCACGACCAGCATAATAATTCAGAGCCATGTTATACACTTCTTTACTCAATCTACCATTCGGTGTGGCTTGCTTAAATACTCTCTTGTTTCACTGCATCCACAATCCCCATATACCAAAGGCAAATAATACTCCCCAAGGCACATTTGCCTCCACCAACTCTATGGAGGACCTTAGATTATCTTTCAACCAACTGCACAGATCAAATGTGAAGAAGTTGTTATCACAATTCCCATTTCCTGTGTCCAGCCAAAACTTTTTTGCTATATCACAATCCCTAAGCATGTGAATAATAGTCTCAGCTTCTCTCCCACACCCTTCACATTTACTATCTTCGGCAATGCCTCTTGCAGCAAACAAATCTTTAACTAGCAAACTAAAGAGATATCTTTTTCACATGAAACACTGGATTTTTGGTAGCATATCCACCTTCCAAACTAAAGAGATGTGTCATTTGATTATTCACCACTCAAGCTAATGAGTACTCCATTAAACTTAAATGAATTCACTTTAAATGAGTTCATTTTTCTCAAGTAAAATTCATATCCAAATTACCTGAAATTAGGAGTGTCCATGAGTCGGATTGAGTTGGGTTTGTGCTCAACTTGTACTTGATCCGATGAATCAAGTTTTTCACTGGTAGCGGTCAAATTCGAACACCAGCTAATGATGAGGAGAGGCAGAGATGTTAAGATCTTGAGGATATCTCACTAAATTAGCAAAGATCAGGCAAAGATCTCGTCAAATCTTGTAGATCTCCAATGGATTTGGTGATATCATTGGTTGGATTAGGATTGTCAAATTTTGAAGGAGAAAACTTGCAGTTGATCGTTGCGACCATTGGATTGGTTGATTTTTGGTTTGGGTTCGATTGGATTCGTCACGTGGGTCGGTTTGCTTGGGTATATGGACAACCCTAGTTGATGCACTTCCACCTATTGCAATTGAACCCTAAAACCCCACTACATGCGAATTAGTTTAGGCTCAATTATTAAGTAAGGAAAGCTCAATCATAATATTGCCCTCTTCAATAAATTTGTGATTATGAAGATTGATAAAACTATATATAATATTATATGTTCATATGTATTGATGTTTAAAATATGCTTATATAGACTTCAGAGATAAGATTGTGTAAATTTGTAAAATATGTTCATAACCTATCAAATTGTTATTTGTGATATATTAACATAAATAGTTCACTTTGTTGTATATATAATTTTTAGCAATACAAGGTTGGTAAATCTAATTTTTATAAGTTCATGTACTAATTTTTTATTATTATAATTAACTCAAACAATATACTTTCAAGTATAATCTAGTTATCAATTAATATTAGTCATAGTGTCTATTATATATAGGAAAAAAATTAGTCAAATAATTCGTAAAAACGTTTGAGCTTAGTAAGAAATTGAACTAAGCTTGAATATGTAATCTAGTATGGTGATGAGATTACACCCGGTTTGTGTTTGAAATTAAATAAAATGTACAATCTTAAAGATATGGTAATGGTCAGGTCAGACCGGGTCTGGCTAATTGGGTTGCAAGTAAAAAAACGAGTTTGGTAAAAAACATGTCATTTTAAATAGGCCGGTTTATCGGGTTGTGGGTCGAACCATCTTTCCTTGGCTAGCTATTCATTCACCTCCTTAAAGAGAAGTACCAATTTTATATTACATTGGAAATTTCAATTAGAAAAATAGCAAGCATACCATTGGAAGACTGAATTTAATATGTAAAAAGGCTAGTGTTCATTGATCTTTAAAATTAGAACTAAAATAGCTTATGTGAAAAATGTATTAGTCCAACAATGAATAACAATGCACACTTTGAAGCAGTGTGCCTTCCTCATATGGCCAAAATAAAATAAACGAATAGCTACTCAAAAACCAAAGCGAGATTGCAAGAGCATATTTGTTACATTTTTTGAAAACATTACACTTTTTGTCGACAAAGTCATAAATGAGACTTTTTTTGGGGAGAATATTGCCTACCTATAATTTAAATACGTACAATATCATAAGTTCTCTGTTTGTGCTTTTTATAGTACTTTAATTATTAAAATAAATACAAAAGTTTTGGTTGGGACAAGTTGGAGAATTAAATGTGTAAAATTTGAGAGCTGCACTACCTACAAAGTAACAACTGCTCCAATAACAAAGTGTTAAATAATTAAAAACACACACATAAGCTCCAACTCACAGCTAACATGTCAAACCTTAAAAACATTCGTGACCCATTCATCTTCAACAACCAAACAACTCCAACTCTCAATAATCATGACCAACCACCGCCTACCAAATTTGGAAAAAAACATTTTTCTATATACTTTTTCATGAGAAACATAGAAAAGAAAAGTTGTGATGTCTCTCCCCATAATTTACTCTTCGATTTGTTATACCAATGGTATATATTCAAGCAAAGACAACATCTTGAGGACCAAATAGGATCCGTGACACCAAGTTGGTAGAGATTGTTTATGGCCTCATCAATTACAAATTGTTTTAGCTCTTTTTTGACAATGACAACGTTTTGGAGGTTGAAGCATTTGATTCTAAAAGCTTTTGGTTTATTTTATTTTATTTTATTTTTTGTTTTGTTTTGAGAACCCCATGGCAAATATCCATGGCTGAAAAGAAAAGAGAAGAAAGATTCATACTTTGTCGGAAAAGGTGGAGGATTTGTGGGGTGGCTCCATGGCTGAAAAGAAAAGAGAAGAAAGATTCGTACTTTGTCGACAAAGGTGGAGGATTTGTGGGGTGGGCAAGAGCAGAAGAAGATTGGTTGGGTTTGTGGGTTACTTTGTTTTTTCTATGAGAAGGATTGTTGTTGTTTTGAGATTTGCAAGGTCTGTTTCTCTTTTGCTTTTTGCTTTGCATTCTCTCCCCCTCCATTGCTTTGTAGCTCAATGAGTTCGAACCAAATCTTTGGTTTTGGCCCTTTTGGGCTAGTCTAGGGCTCCTTTCTAATGGTAAACGGTACTCTTTTTTTTTTTGGGTAGGAATAGGCATCAAATTTAGTATTATATTATGACTAATATACATTGTTGAAATTTTTATTTTGAGCTTTTATATTGTCCCTATTCTTTTGATCAGTTTTAATTAGTAATATATAATGAATTTTTTTGATTCTTCCATCATGTTCTGTTACTTTTATTTTATTTTTATTACTAACGAAAAAATAAGGTGACTTCTTTTTAATGACGTGTCATTTGATCATTCTTAACTTGAAGTCGCGAGTACTAATAACATTATTTCACTTTAAATGAGTTCTTTTTTTTTTTTTTTTTTTCCCAAGTAAAACTCATAACTAAATTACTTGATAGTAGGAGTGTCCATGTGTCAGATTGAGTTGGGTTTGTACTTAACCTGTACTCAACATGATCACATCAAGTGAAGGAGAATGAATCTTGAACTTCCACATGTGCTGCTCACATGGCCTTTCACGAGTATTGAGTCTCGAGGCAGTAGCGAGCCAAGTCATGAGATCAACAGTTTTGAGCAATTTTCACCAACTTAATACTAAGCTCATTACATGCAATTAAATCCCATAAAATACAAAGAAATAAATTAATGAAATTACAATACTTTTTGTCATGAAATAAAGTTACCATAAATGTTATATAAAAAATTATAACTTAACAGCTAACTCCGAGGGAAAAAGGGTGCAATTACATGTGTAGCTGCATGATTTTCCTTCACCCTACTAGTGAAGCAAAATTGGTTATGAAGAAGTGGATTGAGGAACTTCATGTGCAGCCATGGTCCAAAGCAAAGAAATCAAACGATCAGCCTGCCTTTAATTGGGCATTGAATAAAACTGCTGGAGAGGTTTGTTCTATTTGCCGTTCTAGTTTATTTCATAGCCTAAACTTCCCTAGTAAATTTTTGTTTTTTAGGGAAGCTTGGTCATCTTAGTACTTCCATTAAAGCAAATTCACAAACGGCCTGTGCCTATATTATTTTTCAAAGGAAAGTATTGCCATTTGGTACTGAAAATAAATAATCTGGAAATCTTGATATATTGGAGTTGTCTGCATAATCTGGTTGATTTAATTGTACAGAATATGTTCTAGGTGGCACACATTTTCTGTGTTCCAGAGCTGTTCCTTATAGGTCTTGCTTCTAACTCTCATGTAATATACACTTCAATAGTATGAGTGCGAATCTATATAGCCTACAGTGAGAACTAGTGGAATTTTGTGACTGAACATTGTCTTCACAATTATTTATAAAAAAGAAGAAGTATCACTTGGAATCTTCATATATTTTGATGTCGAAGTATTTTTTTTTCTTCTGATCTCTACCTGCTTCCCAACAGGAGGATTATACTTCAAGAACCTGACATGGGACCATGGGATTGCATGTTATAGTCCATAACAATAATATCATTGTTTTTGAGAAAAATATAATTGACTAACCAGTGTCATGGGCTAAATGCATTTTGCCCCGGTGTCATTGAGCGGCGGTCGTGCTGCTCATTCACATGTCGTGTGCTATCAGGTGTGATGGAGCCAGGCAGCTCATCCCCTTCCAGCCCCATCCCAACATACTGTTGCACCACCAAAACAGAAACAGTGGCTGCAAAATCAGACGAAGCTAGCATATCCCCTATTGCACCCAGCTCTGGGCACTCACTCCAGTCAGTTAGTCCTGCTGTAAGTGGTGATATCATTCCTTGACCTCTCCCAACAATGAACAGGTCATGAATGCTTTCCATCGACCTTATCACCGCCACGGTCTCCTCTCCATTATTCACTACTTCCTTGGTATACACGATTGATTCATTGTTCGAGGTGTTCATCCTAAACTCATTTATAAGCTCCTCATCAAGTCTCTTTTCTCTTTCATTGTCTGTTTCAATTGTTAACATCCTTGAGTCGTTGTGATTGCTTCTGGACTGAACTGCAGGCTCATTTGCATCCTCACCAGGAATGAACCGCAGTACTGTTAGGCTTATTCCAGGATGTTGGGACATTCTCCATGCATAGCATAGTGCTTCTCTATCATCTGGTCCGCCAAAGAATAGCACAGCTATGTGGTGAGATACCTGGTTTGCAGCCAAACGTACAGTCGAGCCGTTTAGGCCTCTGTCAACAAGAATTCCAACTGAGCAAGGTGCATTTGCTAGTACATTCTGGTTCACAGTTCGAAAGGCTGGGTTTGTAGCTTCCATCCCGCCATCAACAGTTTGTTGTTTGTGGAAAGGGATGATTATGAGGCCGACTCGTTTGTCTTCTGCTAAATTGCAGATGTCTTCGTGCATGGTAGAGTAAGGGGAAATTGCAGTGAGGGGCTGAACAGAGACACAACCAGCAGCATGCTGCTCATAGTTCTCGAATGCATGGATGATGTGGTCAGACTGAGCTTGGGTCCGGTTGAGGGCTGGTTTGCCTGATTTCCGGGTGTTATGGACTATAAGCATAGCAGATGCACGCCCCGTGAGTTCCACTAAGTGGAGCACATAGACGCATATTGGAGATTTTTTGGTGGGGTTAGAGGCTTCAAGGAGGTTGATGATTGTTGGGACATTTCGAGGAGTGTGAATGCAAGTAAGTACTCTTAATTCTGCATCTTCTTTTGAACTTTGGATAGTTCGCCTTTTGTATGATGTGAACCTCCTTGCTGGCCTGTAAATTGTTGTTACAGAGGGCACGACGACTCCAGTCATAATTATGGTTGCTATCACCAGTTGTGCAAATAACCTGTCATCTAACACCTGAAAGTAATTAATTAGTTGTGTTAGTTTTCATCAAATTTGTGCTTAAGTAGAGAGAAAAAGAGCAATGAGACTAGGAATAAAAATCCTTTGTAACTCTCTTTTGGGTATATCGTTTGATATACTCAAATACACACACACACATGTATATTTTCAGTTTAAATTTTGATTGGAATGCTTAAGTGTAACACACAGTTTTTTATTATGACACCAGTTACTAGTTTTTAGAGGAAGATTACATACCTTCTGTTCCCTCCCAACGTTCAGCACAATCATTTCAATAAGGCCTTTTGTGTTCATGAGCGAACCAAGAGTAATGCCTTCACGTGCCGGCATCTGGTAAAAGAATGAAACGAGAAGAGTTCCTGCAATTTTGCCGACACAGGAAAGAAAAATGATAAGCATTAGAAAGACCCAGTATCTGAGTCCCCCTATAGCTCCTATATTAGTCTTCAGCCCGCTAATGGCAAAGAAGAGAGGGAGCAGAAGGCCGGAAACGAAGTCCTCAAGCTTTTCTATGAGAGTAACTCCAAGTTGTCCATTTGGAATTATCAAGCCAAACACAAAAGCTCCAAACACAGAATGTGTTCCAATGGCATCTGTAATAAAGCCCGAGATCATAACCCCAGTAATAATGAGACATATATGGAAGTCACTGAAGCTTTCGCCTTCTGGGGTTCTGTTGATCATCCATATGATTGCTGGACGGACAACAAAAATGAAGAAGACAACAAACGATATGCATGACAGTATCACCCATAGGGAAGCTAAAGGAGTTACACTTCGGTTCTCAGACAAGGCAAGGGCTAAAGCTAATAGAATCCAAGCACACACATCACTGACTAGAGCTGATGATAAGGCTATCTTGCCAAGCTCTGTATTTATGAGTTTAAGCTCAGCAAGAATTCGAGCAAGCACTGGGAATGAGGTGACAGAGACGGAAACACCAAGGAAGAGGATGTATGTCCCTTGTGACATGCCTGTATCTTTTCTGTGCAGAATGAAGGAGAAGATGATAGCTATGGTGAATGGCAAAACCATACCAGCAAGTGCAATAGTCACTGCCCTTTTTCCAGTACGCCGGATTACTGTAAGGTCCATCTCCACTCCAACCAGGAAGAGGAAGTAAAGTAGACCCACATTTGCCATTGTCTCAATCACCATTACACTTCTTAGAGGAAATATTGTGTTGGCAAAGGTTAAGCTTTTTCCAAGCACTGATGGCCCCAATAGCACTCCACCCTGTAGACCTTGTACATATCAAATCAATGTTACAACAATAATAATATACAGAACAGTAGGCTTCAAGGTTTCCATTGATCCATTGCGATAAGCATTGAACTAG
The DNA here is from genome assembly GCF_040712315.1 of Castanea sativa. Classification (NCBI taxonomy): domain Eukaryota; kingdom Viridiplantae; phylum Streptophyta; class Magnoliopsida; order Fagales; family Fagaceae; genus Castanea; species Castanea sativa. The sequence goes on from NC_134013.1 coordinate 65,750,938, forward strand.
AACTTGAAAATATGCAATCTTTGCACATTGGCCAATATTATATAATCCTACTTTTTCAAAAATTATGATCATGCAGATGAAATAGCAGCTATCTACTAGGATCTTGGACCATGGTCCCCGTTTTGTTTTTTTGAAAAACTTAAATAGTATATAGAAATACTCATATTTTAGAGTCTGGTGTAAGATTGTTATAATTGGCCCCTCAAAAATTTTGGATTAGTCTAAAAAATCCAAAAGAAATTAATCACCACCCTCCATAGTCTAGATACATCACAAGAAAAACACCCCAACCCCGGAAATCACTTTGGGTGTCAATAGACTCAATATACTAACTTTTTTTTTTTTTTTTTTTTTTCAATTAATGTGATGTCAAAAATATTTTCACAAAAATTCTTAGATTACAAACTATTAGCGATGGATAAAAAAAGTGGTATAAGTGGTGAATCTATATCAGAACCAATAAGTTATTGCCTAAAATTTATTGTGAAATTGTTATGAAAAATGAAAATTTGTGAATGTAGCACTATTTTAATTTTTTGGTTAGAGAATAAAAGATGAGATAATTTACATGCCTTTTAATTGATTTATAAATTATGAGAAAATCAATTACAATATTTGACTCTTTTTCAAAAGAAAAAATTCAAATTCTTATAAACTAATATTAATGATATAGCATTGCCAACCCTTAATATTATTATCCCAATTTGTTGTTAGATATTTATGAATGGCAATTCATATATGTTAGATATTTATGATAAGAGATATAAGATGTACCAAAATTTCTGCGATAACACGAGGTTGGCGAAAGGGTTTGAGGAGGAAAACCAGAGCCCGAGTGGTCACGACAATCAATGTCAATTGCAGTATGAAGAGAGGGAGAGAATAATCTAAAGGGTTATCACCTTGCCATATACCATTTGTTGTTATCATGGTTGGTGCATAGCAGACTAATGAGTCGTTTGTTGTGTTCGTTGGTACCACTACCCCCGCCATTTTTTCCCACTGCTTTAATCTTCAAAGCCACTCAACACCACCACCACTGCTGCTGCCACAAACACCTTTTGAATATGTGTATTACTCAACAATTTTTTGTCACCACTGTTACCATTAAGATAACCATGCAGTGTCCTCACGCACAACTTTTTCACAAGCAAAACTGGAAAGTTGAAAACAAAAAATACAAAAACAAATACTTGGTCTTGCTTTCTTTGCAAACAAAGAGATAGATAAAGAAGAATATATATATAAATTCTTTGTTCGTTTGTTTGTTTGTTTGTTTGTTTTTTTAGTTATATAAGAAATGAGAGGAATGTGGAAGAAAGGAAGAGGAATTCAGTTGGTTCTGGTGGTTGCCCGCCCCATTTTTTTAGGCTATCACTTCGGAGGTCATATGGTTAACAAGAAAGAGCTCTATTTTAAGAATGTTTATGCCAACTCACAACTTTTACCTCTACTAAAAACGGGAAGACCAGTTCAAATTTGTCTCATATCAAACGACAAATTTTGGAACCTCCAAACACAGAAAATTCTAATTGCATCATGAATATGGTAAAATAGATAAAGTAACTTTTTAAGATATAAAATGAGAATTTTTTTAGAAATCCCGATAATAGTGCTCTTACAAAAATATAAACAGTTCAAGTTTAGCTTAAGGAAATATTTATTTATGTTTATTTATTTAGCAAATGTGCAAGCTCCATGCCTGAGTTTATACTTGACTATTAAATGAACTAAGCTCAAATAAAATAATGTGTTCATGAATAGAGGCGGCTCTAGAAAGTTTTTTCAAGGTGGTTATTAAAAAAACTTAATTTTTTTAAAAATTATTAATAATAAAACTTGAATATATTAACATTACAAAATAAAAACATATTCAAATATATAAAGTTTTAAAACTTCTTTCACAAGTTTTCATATTTTAAAATTGTTGTATGATATGATAGTTTCACTATTAATATGATCAGCTACATCTTTTATTCAATATACATAACTAAGCTATTATTAAGCTACTAATCTCTTATTCAATTACCTAAATAAGTAATAATATAAACAAAATACATTATCTTTTTGAAAAAAATATATCACATAAATCCAACAAATTCAGTTAAAGACTAAAGCAAATACTAACAAACTAGCTATTTGAAAATTGTGCATTTTTTATATATAAAAAAATGACAATTTTAAAATATGCTAGTTGAAATACAATTTAAAAAATTACAATTAAATGTTTGATTTGATATTTTAGGCTAATTTGTTTGTTTGAGTAATTTTTGAAAAGTGTTATGTCCATAGTATTTCTGCAACACTTTCATAACAAAGCCTAGGTTGTAAGTTTTTACTGGTTTTAATTTGAACTTACCACTGAAATGATTTTCTATTCATCAGTAATAACTTGTTATTTAGGATTTATTGTGAAAATGTTGTGAACATAGCATTTTTTACAGTTTTTTTTTCAACATTCAATGGATTTTGGAGATGTTGAATTTTATTTGTAATGGGCTCAATTATTATTAAGGGTATTCAAGTGTTTTTTTAGAGTGGTCAATTTTTTTTTTTCCCTAGGGTGGTCAAAAGACCCATATTAATTTAAAACTCAAAATTTTTTAAGTTATTTTAAAAAAAAAAAAATCAAGGTGGTCCTGTGACCACGATGATTAACACTTGGTGCCATTAGTGCTCATGAACAACTTTGTGCATATGAGGCTCGATTTAAGTATATTTGATATTATATGTTTACATATTCACATTTGATATTATATGTTTACATATTCACATGTATTGAATTATACTTACATAAACTTGATATTGGAGTGTGTAACTATAAATGAGTTCACAACATATAAAGTTATCATTTCATTTACTGATAATATAAATAGTCCACTTCATAGTAAACGTTATACATAATTTTTAACAATACAAGAGGTTGGTGATTCTAATTTTATAAGTTTATAAAAAAATCATTTTATCTAATTTAATCAAATAGTATAATTTTAACTTTAATTAATTAATTAATTATTAGTATAGATTTGTGAAGTGATAAAATTTTTCATTGTGGTGATTTATATATATATATATATATATATATATATATATATATATATATACACACACACATAACAACTAACTCACAAATATGCTCGTTACATTGTTTAATTGACAAGAAAATATATATAATTTGAACGTCAAACTAGTTTGTGGGGGTGATGTTATTATATGCACATGTTTTATATGACATAATATATATGACTATTTGCCATCTAAATAGTTATTTTGTAATTATGGTATAATGTATAATTTTTTCTCTAAAATTTGTTTAAGATAATTTGTTTTCCCTAAAATTAAACAAATTTTAAAATTATTTTTCATCTTTCTATCCCTAAACATATCATTCTATTATTTTGGGTGTGTTTCATTGATATAATTCCTTTATGAGATGATCCATATTCTTTGAAATTATGCTATAGTAATATATGTTTTTGTAATTTTATTTTCTTTCTTTACATCTAAACATTTTAATTAAATATGAAATAAATTATTCAAATATTTTCTTAAAGGAGATTGTGGGGGGATGTGCCTAGGCACAGCCTGGAGACATTGGCCTCAAGAGTTCAAGTTATGGCACTCCTTCCATGGCAGGATACTTGCCCTAAAGCCTGGGGGAAAATAAAGGAACCTGGGGTCCAACAAGATCAGGTTGAGGATCGAGCCTGAGATGCATGTGGAGCTCGTGTTCCCAAAGGCATAAACCTACCGAGGAACACCTTGTTGTCTAACCAAAGTAGCCTTGCTTCATCAGATTACCATAAGAACGCGTTAGGAAAAATGTAGAACCCAATGCAGCCATCATCTCTGTATTTAAGACCCTCCTCACCTAATGTCAGCCGCATTAATTGCTAATTGATTGGCCTGAGCAGGGAGAACAGCCCTAAAACCTGCCCTAATGATCACAAAATGGCAGAAAGGTGTGCTGATGGGACTGACCACTCTCCAAAAATCTGGCTAGAGAACCAGATAGTTGGAGGAGGAAAGGGGCTATAAAAGGGGCAGAGGATCAACTGGAAAAGGGGATCCAAGAATATTGAGAGAAAAACTAGGAGAAAAAAAGTGTAAGGAGTTTTTTCGGAGAGTTCAACTTTATTTTATTCTTGTAACTACCTTGGGAGCACCATTCTTTTCTGTTATTAGTAGTAGCTCAGCTCTTTCGTCCTTAATCATTTATCTGATTCCCCCATTGTGGATTTCAATCTCGTATTCTTCATAAATTAGTTGTGCAGATCAAGAACCATACTAGTTCTTTTTGGCTTTTGTGTTCTTGAGCCCCCACAGAGATAATTATTATAAAGATAAAAACTTATAACAACATTACACTTGATATTACTCAAATATTTGATATGCACATTCAAGTGCATAGCCAAGCTTGTGTTATTATATAAATTCAAATTCTCACTTCAAAAATAACTAAATATATTAACTCAAATAAAAATCAAACCAAAATTTTAAGAGGGAGAGAGGTTACTTGTGATGGAGAGCTCAAAAATACAACACCAAAATGTATTACCCAAAAGACAGTTATAACAAACTCAATGGTTCACCGATTAACCTAAAGTAGAGTTACAAGAAAAATAAAAAGCAGAGAGAGAGAGAGAGAGAGAGAGAGAGAGAGAGAGAGAGAGAGAGAGAGAGAGTAATCACTTTTTTTTTTTTAGGAGAATGTGAAAGAAAATAGCAAATTTATAAAAAATAAGACGAGAAAAAAAGAGTAAAAATTAAAGATACAGTAATAAATACCAAATTATCAAAGTCATGCTATATAAATTTATTTTGTTATATAATATCTTTATAATGCAATAGGATAACATTTAACAATCAAAGAAAAGTAAAAAAAGATATAACTTAAAAACATAAAATTAAACTGTATCAACCAAAGTTGACTTCTTAAGAACACGAAAATTCATTAACTTAAAGTAGAGATGCAAGAAAAAAAATCCACCAAAAAATGAAAAAAATTGAGAGAGTGAGAGAGAGAACCATTTTTGTGTGGGAAAACTATGCATAAAAGAGAATGAAAATTTATACTAAGAGGACGTCAAAAAGAAGAGCCAAAATGTAGAAAGATAGAGGGATAGAGTGTAGTTTGGGAGATGACAAGGTATAAGAGAGGGGGAGATGTTGAAGAAAGTGTAACAATAAATTAGGAAATTAATAAGAAGAAGAATTAAGAATAAGAGCGAGAATGTTAAAAATAGGTGGGTGATGTGGCACAATGAGAGAATAGCAAAATTAATTGCTATGTTTCGTATTAGGAACCCTATAGATGGAAAATTATTGAATACTTTGAGAGTACCATAAATGTGTATTCTTTCCTCTCACATGAATTGTGGGTCCCACCATAAATTTAGTTAGTAGGACCCACAATTATGTGAGAGGGGGAAGCATGCATTTATGGTATGCTGGGAATATTCTATAATTGGTTTGACTTATCTCTAATACTTTTTAAAAGTGAATCTCCTTTTGTTTTAATGAGATACTGCCACATCACCCCTTAATTAAATAAAAGGTAGGGATTAAAAGTTTAAAACTCACTATTACTTGCTATTATATATTTAAAATAAAATGACACATCTAGTTAAAAAAGTACTAGAAGTAAGCCAAACATTTCTCTAAGTACCCTCTATAGATATATAGATAATAATTGTTATAATATTGCATTTAGTTAGCTAGGCATTTAATTAGTTAGTTGGTTAGTTAGTTACAATTTCCATCAACATGTGTTAAATGTGATTAATATACTTGAAATTGTAACTAACTAACCAACTAACTAACTAACTAACTATACCCATATGGAGTCCTAACATTTCAACTTTTAGATATAATTATATATAGACATAGATATAAATAGATAAATAAATATAGATATAGATGTACCTTTTTCTCAAAAAAGAAAAATAAAAAAGATATAGATGTAACTTGATCATGATCCCTTATCCTGCTTTGAATCAAGACATATCAATTATATATATCCTTGATTAATGAATAAGTAATAGCTCATATATATATATATATATATATATATATATATATGGGTAATTACATTAAACCTGCCTGTGGTTTGGCCTGAAATCACTTTGCCTACCCGTGGTTTAAAAAGTGTCACTTTACCCACTTGAGGCATGTTCCATTTGTTTTCCGTAACCCACCTCTGTTAAAATAAGGGATAAATAGGTATCTTTGCTCAAATTTTATGTTTCTCTTCTCTCAAAACAAAAAATAACACAAAAATACAAGAGAAACCAGATCGAAAAATGGTATTAGTCTTTCTCTAAATTCACATAAATCTTGAACATGGATAACATACCCCAAAAAAAAAAAAAATCTGAAAGGAACAACAATAGTGGTTATAAATTGCTTGAATATTGAGCAATATATTCTTCACTGCCCTAACAATTTATTAAGCCTGTGTTTCTTTATTTTTGAATTTGAAGGGTTCACGGAATTGTTGTATGAGCACGGGAGCACAGGAACTCTCAAGAAGCCCAAGCCGGCTCCAAAGTAATCATGGGAATTACAATTGCAGGAAAATATATCATTCCTTACTTTCCCAGTTGCTTTGATTCCCATTTGGTGATGCATTCTTGTAATACTTTGTGAAATATACAATAACATGAATGATTTATATAACCACATGAATTCAAGTAGCCAGGTCCTACTTCTAGTTATTGAATTAATACTGAGCTCTTAAATTTCTTTTCTCCTTTCTCCTATCTGCTCCGATTGTGGGGTCTCAAAAGTTTGTGGTTTTAGAGGGTCTTTCATTGTGCTTTTAGTTTGTGGGGTGTACGGACAACTATGTTGTTTTTGTGAATTTTGAGTTTCACAGTTTGATTCTGTTGTTTGGTTTGTTTTTTTGGATTGGGTTTTTAGTTTTAGCTTGTATTTTTTTTGGTAAATGTTGCATCTTTGCTCTTGTGGTTTGGAATAGGAGGTGATGAAGAAAGTGGTAGTTTGACTTAGCTTGAGAAGATACCTGTACAGCAGTCTCTAATTTTGGAGTTCCTGGTTAGTTTGGTTTCGTGGAGGGGTTTAAGATTTTTGGGTTTTATTTTAAGGGGGATAAGGTGGTGAATTTGATTTTGATTATCAAGGTGATGGTGATTTCTGGGTAGTAGAACAGGGAAGATTGGTACAGAAGATACTAATAAAGTCATGTCTCTAGTAATGGAAGTTCTAGCTTTTTGGATAGGGTCTTCATGTTCAAAATTTAGGTGAATTGAGAGAGAGGCCGTTACCACTTTTTGATTTTGTTCTCTTATATTTTTGTGCTATTTTTTGTTTTGAGAAGAGAGAGACATAGAATTTGAGCAAAAATACCTATTTACTCCTGATTTTAACAGAAGCGAGTTACGGAAAACAAACAAAACATATCTCAGGCGGATAAAATGACATTTTTTAAACCGTGGGTTGGTAAAGTGATTTCGGGCCAAACCACATGTTGGTTTAGTGTAATTACTCTTGTGAGGACTTGAAGATCCGAGGATTCGAGGATCTAAAGAACTGAAGATCCGGAGACATATTGAAAGGTATAATGAGCAGAGGAGAATAAAAGTAATCTGCCCGAGGATGAAGTGGGATGGCTGGGCAAAGGACGAAAGAGAGATTGATGATGTATGGGACATATTGCAAATATCCGGGTGGGGTTGGATAACTATGAGCATTGCATTGAATGTTCTGTACCAACCATTCTGGCCGCATTGAATATGGAATACTAGTTTTGTCCGCTGCATTAATGTAGACATGACCTGAATAGTACAAAGCACAGAGCTAAAGTTTTTCTCCATTACTGACTACAAAGGAATGGACAGGTGTCAATAGAAGGGGTTGAGTAGATGGAGAGGTGTAGGGTTGAGATAATAAAGGCAAAGGGTATAAATAAGAGAGGAGAGACACAGAAAAGGGGGACAGAAAAAAGCTTTGTTGTTGCTACCCTCTCTACAAATTCATTGTATTTGGATCTTTAGTCATACAACGTGTTGTAGTGTGTTATATGATTTTTGGTCCTTACAACTATATATATATATGCCCTATAGTGGATTGTTGTAAGACACAATTTAGAATATTAAAAACTGACAGAGTTTAGCTAAAAAATTGGTTGCAGCCTTATGCTACAACCAATATTAGATCTTTTTATTGGAGGTGAATTTTAAACTACAACCTGTAAGTGCACAATTGCACCTGGACCCAAAAACAACTACGGGCTCAGGCCCAATGAGCCTTAAACAATGAAATTTGTAGAGTGTGGGCTTGAAACCTAGGTTTGAAGTACTGAGAACTTGATGACAGACTAAAAGTTACAAACACTTGTAAACAATAAACGATAATTGCAAATAGACCTCCTCGGACGTGAGCCGAGGACTACTTCTGTGTTTTTTCTCTTTCTTTCTTTAAAGGTTACAATTCTTAATTTCTTTCTTAGTTCCCCCCCCTCTTCCCTTTGGCCTTCACCCCCCTTAAATACTTCCTTCCCTAATACTTTTTTGGACAGTGACTAGAAGTTTCAGCCCTACTGTTCAGGGGTCACTTCCTCATTAATGCGGCCAGGGAGGTAGATGCAGAGCCTTTAATGCGGAGGTGGCAGCCTTTGCACTTGATATTTTCTCCAGCACTGGTACATCTAGAAGGTTCAGGGTATCCCCTTTTAACCATTAGTCTTTCCAGAGTTATACCTTGACCTTCATAATGAAGTTTTGAGTTCTCTTGGATTTGTCCGCGGAGAAGCTCGTTCTCGGCTGTATCCTCGGATCCTCGGCGTATGGGCCAATTTGTAGAGTTTAATTCTGGAGTAGGTCGGCCCTCAATGCTACAGTCCAAAGGCCCATATGTCCACTTGGGTCCTTTTACCCCCCACAATAGCCCCTCAAAACTCTATTTTTCATCATCCGAGGAGAAAAATAGGGTTTTGATCCGACGAAAACTTTCCCCACACGTTCAGCAAATAACTACGCGTGTGAAGACCGTTTCGCGTTCCAGAGGATGCCACTTGGCGGTTTTATTTTCAAAAACGCGCGCATTTATTACCGTAAGTTATAACTTGTCCCTCACGTTCAACGGTGAGATGAGCATCCAACGGTCCTTGTTACTCCATGAAAATTTGGGCGGGACGAATACAATTTCGAGGCTGCTTCCCGCACGTCGTGACGCTTCGGGAACTTACGCCTTCATTTATTTCTCCAGAGGCTGATCCCATCAAAACATCAGCAATCACCTTTTGTCTGCAGAAATCCGTGGAAATTTGCACAACTTGAAATTTGTAAGTTCTCATTTCTTTTCTCTTAACCCTTTCTCCTCGGACCCTGTCCTTGGCTCCCCTTATAACAGTTCTCCCTCTTAGAACTTAGTTTTTCGTTTCTTTTTGATGGGAAAGTTTAAATGTTTAGTTGATACCGCCACTGGGATGGCAGGTTTTAGAGCCAAGTATCGTATTCCCAGCGACGTAGGTTTAGAATATTACCCGGTGGAAGCCGTGGCCGGTTCTAGGAAGGCTGGAGAGGTTATCATCCCAATGGTAGCCTTCGTAGAAGGTGGGATGACCCTCCCAATGAAGCCTGTAACTAAGGAGTACCTCCGCAACCACCGATTATGTCCCGACCAGTGCGCCCCAAACGTTTTTAGAGTTTTGGGCAGCGTCGACGCTCTAAACGAGCAAATGGGTCTGAACCTCACCTGGTATGATGTCGTCTTCATGTATAAATGCCACAAACTCACTGGAGTAGGTTACTACATCAAATCCCGCTCTAGTGTAGTTAGGTTGATCTCCTGTTTACCCAAGTCCAATAAAGGCATGAAGGATGATTACCTCATCGTCTCTGGCAATTGGCATGACGGCCCCCACTGTCCAGTTGAGTAGGGAGTTCCAGGTGCAACACCTTAGGATTTAACTTCCCATCCCATAACTCCCTAAATCATCTAGGAATGTGCATTTGCATTTACTTGAGCGTCTACCTTTACTTTATTATATGTTCTGCGCCTCTGACCATGTTTGTTTATTTGGATGTTTTTCTTTGCAGATAAGCAAAACGTACGCCCTCGCTTAAGCCACTGCAACATTGCAGATTTGAATAGAGTGCTACGTTCCGAGATGTTTGTAAGCAGAGACTTACAACTTAAGGCTGCCCACTTGGTTTTGGGGTACGATCCCGTCTCCTCGGACTTCCAGGAGATCGAGAACGCAATAATCGCGGGTGACCGAAGGCGTAGGAAAATCAACGTAGCCAGACCTCACTTTTTGGCCGATCACGACATCCCTGACGCCCCTCACCCCGTATTGTACGCACAACCCATCGCGGCCATCCCACTCGTCGTGCACTCTCAGGCAATTGCTGTCCTAAAGGAGCGAGTGTCTTCTTCGAACATATTGGACGAGGAGATAGACCAGTTTCAGCCTGAGGACTCCCCACGACCTCGCGGAAACCCGTTTGTTATCCTTTCCGACGAGGAAGAAGAAGAAGCTGAGGCCTCTGGGGTCGCGGGTCTAGTGATAGCGCGTCCAGACGACAGTTCCACTGAAGAAGAAATGGACAAGCTAAAGGACCTTATGACCGATAGAGGCGCCCGAGTGGCAAAGAAGGGAGCAAGAGGGTCCCAAGCTCCCCCTGCCTTGCCACCACCCCCTCCTCCAGCCGAGCCAAAACCTCCAACAGACGATTCTAAGAAGAAAAGAAAAGTGGATGCCGAGGGGGCTGGTGGCGAGAAGACAAAGAAGCTGAAACAGCAGCCGCCGCCGGCCTAGCAGCAGAAGCTGGACAAGGGTAAAGGGCGCGCCCGCTCAATTGAAAGTGGGGAGATCAGGGACGTGGCCGAGGTGCGCCGAGCACCAGCCAGCTGGTCTCCTGACTTGAGGCTGGACGGCGCCCCTATTCCCTGCCACTCCAGCATTAAGGCAGTCCAACAAGGCCACGCCCATCACCCAGCCGAGGTGTTGGAGCGTCCTCTTCTGCTGCCCAAGGACATGGAGTCCTTGGAGAAGATGGGCCAGCCACAGCTGTTCCTCTCGTTAAAAAGGGGTTTAGCTCTGGTAAGTTCCGTCTTACACTTATATTCTGCATTTATTTGTAAACACTTCACTGCATTTAACCTCCTAACATTTTTGCAGTCTACCCAAGAGGTTTTCGCGGCCGAGAAGTTCGTGGATGACTTTCGGAAGCGCGCTGGGATGGAGCAGGAGCTTAGACAAGAGGCAGAAAGGTCCCTAGGCCAGGCCCTAGCAGAAAATGGGAAGCTCACGTCACAGCTGGCCGACTTGAAAAGAGAAAGAGATGGTGACAAGGCCAGCTTGAAGACGATGGAGAGCCAAGTGGAGGGGCAGTGTAAGCTTCTCCGCCAAAAGGATGACGAGCTTGCCCAAGTCCAACAGGCACGCTCTGATTTGGAAAAGGAGCTTACGCGGGCAAAGGAGGAAGCTCGCGCCCACAAGCACACCCTGGAGGCCGCGAAGAAGGCCAGTTATCAAGAGGGGGTGACTAGAACACAAGAAGAGCTGACAGAGGCCTTCGCGGCCTTGTGCCGAGAGTACTGTCAGCAGGTCTGGGGAGAGGCCATAAATGCAGCAGAGGTTCCTCAAGCTTCCGAGCTGAGGAAGCCCGAGAACATCTGGCTTCCCCTAGATATACAGGAGATGGAAGACCCTCCTGTTGCTGCCTCTCCTTCCCTTCCTCCTGTGGTGCAAGAGCTTGTTCCTGCTCCTACAGAACCCGAAGGTTCCCATAAAGAGAAGGACGAGTGCAGTGGTGCCGAGAAGGAGCAGATTCAAAGCGTGGAGCCCCCCATTCCTTCAACAGACAAAGGGAAACAAGCCTTGTCCACCTTTGAGCTGGAATTGAAGAGTACTGAGGCTGGCAGCAGCTCCCTTCAAGACCCCCCCTTCCCTAGTTTAGGGCCTAGTATAGGAACTTTCTGTACTCCCCTTCTTTATATATAATTAATGAAGCGAATTTTTATTCAACTTTCGTTCATGTTGTCTTTGTTTTACTTTATTCTTTTTGTGCTTGCCATGAAAGTTTCAGTAACAAGTAGTTAAAGGGAAAACAGAATAAACAAGTATAGCTCCACCATACAAACAACTATGACTTCAAAACAACCACATAACTTAATTTAGATATCAAATAATGTCACAGTCGAACAACTCACATGACGGTTAAACCTTTGTATCCTGACATAATGCTTTCAGTAGGATGTAAGGTCCGAACACCATTCCTTACAAAAATTTGTTTAACACCTAAAAATGAAGAACTTGAGATCCAAATTAACGAATGGTGAGATAATGATTTCCATAAAACGGGTGATAAGAATAAGAACAATGACATGATATTAAGAACAGTGACAAGGTTTGTGGTCCGAGGACTATACTTCACCAAGTTTCTGTTTGATTCTTAAGAATAGTAATTTCAAATGTTAATTTCCCCAAAGTAGGAGGTCCGAGGATCCGGCATAACTAAGGTTCTGTTTAACAAATGACAAGACATCAATTTCCATAAGGTTTGTGGTCCGAGGACTACACTTAACCAAGTTTCTGTTTGATTCTTAAGAATAGTAATTTCAAATGTTAATTTCCCCAAAGTAGGAGGTTCGAGGACCCGGCATAACTAAGGTTCTGTTTAACAAATGACAAGACATCAATTTCCACAAGGTTTGTGGTCCGAGGACTACACTTAACCAAGTTTCTGTTTGATTCTTAAGAATAGTAGTTTCAAATGTTAATTTCCCCAAAGTAGGAGGTCCGAGGACCCGGCATAACTAAGGTTCTGTTTAACAAATGACAAGACATCAATTTCCACAAGGTTTGTGGTCCGAGGACTACACTTAACCAAGTTTCTGTTTGATTCTTAAGAATAGTAATTTTAAATGTTAATTTCCCCAAAGTAGGAGGTCCGAGGACCCGGCATAACTAAGGTTCTGTTTAACAAATGACAAGACATCAATTTCCACAAGGTTTGTGGTCCGAGGACTACACTTAACCAAGTTTTTGTTTGATTCTTAAGAATAGTAATTTCAAATGTTAATTTCCCCAAAGTAGGAGGTCCGAGGACCCGACATAACTAAGGTTCTGTTTAACAAATGACAAGACATCAATTTCCACAAGGTTTGTGGTCCGAGGACTACACTTAACCAAGTTTCTGTTTGATTCTTAAGAATAGTAATTTCAAACGTGAGAGGTACTTGTAACCTTGAAATGTTAATTAATAAAAGCACATTTTATTAATAATAATACCTTCTAAGGTTATTTACATTCCATGGGCGTGGTACAATTCTTTCATCTAAGTCAGCTAGCCGATATGACCCTATGCCCGCTACTAAAACAATGCGATAGGGGCCTTCCCAGTTGGGTCCTAGCTTACCCCAAGCTGGGTTCTTAGAAGTGCCTACAACTTTTCTTAGTACAAGATCACCAGGTGCAAGTGGCCTTAGCTTCACGTGGGCATCATATCCCCGTTTTAGTTTCTGTTGATAATAAGCCATTTGGACCATAGCTGCCTCGCGTCATTCCTCGAGTAAATCAAGACCTTTCTCCAGGAGTCCATTGTTATTCTCCGGGCTAAAAGAGCTCGTCTTTAGGGTGGAAAAACCAGATTCCAGAGGTATCACCGCCTCGGCTCCATAAGTCATGGAGAATGGCGTTTCTCCCGTGGACCTGCGCGATGTGGTCCGATACGTCCACAGAACATGAGGGAGCTCTTCCACCCATTTGCCTTTCGCATCGTCCAACCTTTTCTTGAGCCCACTGACTATGACCTTGTTAACGGCCTCGGCTTGCCCATTCCCCTGAGGATAAGCTGGGGTGGAGTATCTATTCATGATACCCATGTCACCACAATATTGCCTAAAGGCCTTGCTGTCAAATTGAACGCCATTGTCTGAGATAAGTGTGTGTGGTATACCGAATCTGGTGACAATATTTTTCCAGACAAACTTCTTGGAATCAACATCCCTGATATTTGCTAAGGGCTCGGCCTCAACCCATTTAGTGAAATAGTCTGTTCCCACAAGAAGCCATCTTTTTTTTCCTGCAGCTCTCGGAAATGGCCCCATAATGTCCAATCCCCACTGCGTAAAAGGCCAAGGACTGGAGAGAGGGTTGAGAACCCCTCCAGGTTGATGGATATTAGGGGCGAACCTCTGGCATTGATCACATTTTCTGGCATAGTCCTGAGCCTCTCTCTGCATATTGGGCTACCAATAACCCTGAGTCAAGGCCCTATGGGCTAAGGACCTTCCCTTAGTGTGGCTTCCACAAATCCCTTCATGCAGTTCCTCCAGAAGTGCTTCCGTTGATTCAGGGTGCATACACAACAAGTACGGTCCTGAGAAGGATCGTTTATACAGTTTTTGGTCCTTGGACAACCAAAAACGTGGCGCCTTTCGACGTATCTTATCTGCTTCTGACTTGTCTTCAGGAAGGATATCATTCCTAAGAAAAGATATGACCGGGTCAATCCAACTAGGTCCCGGCCTTATTAGATGGATGCGGGCCGCCTTGACGGGGGTAAGAGTTGGCTCTAGCAAATCCTCCACAAGGACGATCCTGGGCAGACCCTGAGCCGAGGACGTTGCTAACGTAGCCAAAGAATCGGCATGGGTGTTTCCACTTCTGGAGATGTGAGTTAGGACAAAGGAGTCAAATTCAGCTTGCTGACGCTTGACTAGAGCCAAATATTCCTCATTCTGGGGTCTCTAGCCTCCATGGTCCCCATGACTTGGCCGACCACTAACTGAGAGTCCGAGAACACATGGATTTCCTTTCCACCCATCCTACGTACCATCTGCATGCCCACCAAGACTGCTTCATACTCGGCCTCATTATTAGTAGCCGAGAATGCCAATCTCAAAGATTTTTCGAAGACAACTCCTTCAGGGGACATTAGAACAAGTCCAACACCAGACCCTCTCTGATTAGCAGCCCCATCCACATACACTTTCCAAGTCGAAGGTACTGCGGCCGTGATCACACCAACTGATTTTCCATCCATGTGTGCTTCTTTTAGAGTTTCTTCTAGCAATGGTTCAGTAAACTCTGCCACCAAGTCAGCGAGGACCTAGCCCTTCACCGAGGTGTGTGGCTTGTATTTAACGTCAAAAGCCCCTAAAATGGTTCCCCACTTTGCCACCCTACCAGAGTAATCGACGCTGCGTAACACCGCCTTGAGAGGCAATTGGGTCAGAACCACTACGGTGTGAGACTGGAAATAATGAGGAAGCTTGCGCGTGGCGTGAACAATGGCCAGAAGCGCTTTCTCCAAGAGCAGATAGCGCACTTCGGCCTCATTTAAAGACTTATTGACGTAGTAGACCGGTCTTTGCACCCCGCTTTCATTCCTTATAAGGACCAGGCTGACCGCGTGGACGGCCACTGCCAGATAAGCAAACAAGACCTCGTCCGCCTCGGGGCGAGACAAGATGGGTGGCCGAGAAAGATATTGCTTAAGCTGCTGAAAAGCTAACACACAATCCTCGGTCCATTGAAACCCTTTCCATTTATTCAAAAATTGGAAGAAAGGACGGCATCGGTCAGTGGACCGAGAAATAAACCTATTCAATGCGGCAATCATTCCGGTCAATTTTTGGATCTCTTTTGAGTTCCGAGGCGGCTGCAAATCCTGAATAGCCTTGACCTGCGCTGGGTTCACCTCTATGCCTCTGTGAGTAATCATGTACCCCAAAAACTTTCCGGACCCCACGCCAAAAGAGCACTTTGAGGCGTTAAGGCGCAGCTTGTACTTTCTTAGCACCTGGAAGGTGTCGGCCAGATCTTTGACGTGTGAAGGTATTGTTTTACTCTTCACCACCATATCATCTACATACACCTCAATGGTCTTCCCTAGTTGCTGTTCAAACATTCTAGTCATCATTCTCTGGTAGGTAGCCCCAGCATTCTTCAATCCGAATGGCATGACCTTATAGTGGTAGTTCCCTGTTGGAGTAATGAAAGCAGTTTTCTCCTGATCCTCCAATGCTAGTGGAATCTGATGGTAACCCTGGAAGGCGTCCAAAACACTCATTCGAGGATGTCCGACAGTGGCATCCACCAGTTGATCAATACGCGGCATTGGGAACGAATCCTTGGGGCAGGCCTTGTTCAAATCTGTGAAGTCCACACATACTCTCCACATTCCATTCTTCTTTTTAACCATAACCGTATGCGCCAACCATTCGGGGTAGAAAATTTCTTTAATAGCCCCATCCCTCTTGAGTTTGAGCACCTCTTCCTTTACAGCCTCGGCATGCTCTTTGGACGAACGTCGAGGTGGTTGCCTTCTCGGCACAATGGCAGGGTTGACATTCAAACGATGACAAATGAAGTTCGGATCTACGCCTGGAGCCTCATAATGGTCCCATGCAAAAACATCAATATTGTCCTTCAGAAATTCCAACAACTCCATCTTCTCTTGGTGTGGTAAACGTATGCCTACTTGGAAGAACCTCTTTGGATCATCGGATATCAGAAACTTCTCTAACTCCTCACAATAAACCTCCTCTCCTGTCACCATTCCAGGTGCATCAGGAGCTGTTAATTGCTATAAGTCTTTGCTGATCAGAGCCCAAGATTCGGCTTCCGTCTGGTGCAGCACTGCAGCTGATATGCATTGCCTGGCCACCGATTGGCTGCCGAGGACCTCTTCAACACATTCCCCTGAGGGGAACTTAACCTTAACATGCAAGGTAGAGGAGACAGCTCCAAGAGCGTGCAGCCATGGCCTGGCGAGGATGGCTGTATATGGAGAGTACGCGTCAACCACAATAAAATCCACCTTAACCGTTTCTGAGCCGGATTGAACGGGCAAACGGATCTGTCCCTTCGGCACAACGGCTCTCCCTTCGAAGCTTATAAGTGGCGAGTCATAAGGAGTAAGATCTTCCAGCTTCAATCTTAACCCCTTAAATAGATCAGGGTACATGATATCTGCACCGCTGCCCTGATCTATCATCACCCTCCTCACATCATAGTTCCCTATCCTAAGCGTAACTACAAGAGCATCGTCATGGGGTTGGATAGTCCCTACCTTATCCTCCTCGGAAAATCCCAAGACGGGCAAATTTAGCTTCAACCTCTTCGGCCTGCAGCCCGACTCCTCGGTCTGAGGATGTGAAACTGCCATCACCCTGGTGGGACCCGAGCCGGTCCTGCCAGGTGCAGCAAAAATAACATTAATTGTTCCTAACACTGACCGAGATGAAATATTCCTCTGATTGTGCGAGCCAGATTGACTGCCCTGCCTGCTAGGATGGCACAAGTGTGGCCCATATCCTGATGGTATTGGCAGAAGAGGTTCTGATTCCTCTTTGTGGGATCTCCTGCCATCTTGCTAGGCCATTTGAAGAAGGGCTCCTTACGAACTTTTTCCAGCAACTGATGTACTGGTTCTCGGAACACAGTGTTCACGGCCTGAGGTGCTGCCGAGCCGGGTTGCCCAACGTAATCTCTCCTCGGCTTGTTATTGTGGTACCTGTCCGACCTGAAATCCCTTCCCTCCTGCGGGATAACCTTCTTCTTACCCTTTCCTTGCTGTTGGTCTTCCTCCACCCTCTTGTACTCGTCAATACGGTCCATGAGGCGACGTACGCTGCAGACGGGCTTTTTAGTCAAAGGCTTTCTCAGGTCGTGATCAGTAGGAAGACCTACTTTAAAGGTATTGAGCTCCACCTCATCAAAGTCGCCATCTATTTCATTAAACATCTCCCAGTAACGGTCGGAGTATGCTTTCAACGTCTCCCCCTCCCTCATGGTCATGGATAACAGCGAGTCCAATGGCCGAGGTACTCTGCTACACGTAATGAACCGCGAAGCGAATGCTCTAGTAAGCTCCCCGAACGAACCTATAGACCCCGATTTAAGTCCATTGAACCACCTCATAGCAACAGGTCCCAAGCTAGAGGGGAAAACTTTACACATCAGGGTCTCGTTGTGAGAGTGCACCGCCATCCTTTGGTTAAAGTGACTCACGTGCTCCACCGGATCAGTCCGGCCATTGTAGATGGTAAATGTGGGTTGAGTAAACCTCCTGGGAAGCCTCCCCTTCTCAATCCTCCGTGAAAACGGAGATTTGGAGAGTTGGTGCAACGTCCGACTCATAGCATCGTTCCCTGAGCCCCTAGAAGGAAGCTTCTTGCGTCTGCGAGCTGGCTGGTCGTCCTCCTCACTAGAGGACATTACATCGGAGGGTGAGCATGACCTTGAGCTGTAGCTACCTCCCCGTACCTCCTCTGAGGAAGGATCAGATGAGGATGGTGAAGACCTGCGTCTGGCGCGGCGTAGCTTTCTCTTCAAAAGATTAATTTCCTTCTGCATGGCTTTAGCACCATCCTCATAGGTGGTGCTACCCCCACCATGAGTATGGCTAGCCTCGGGGTGTTCTGTATGGACACTTCCCTCACGATCCCTTCGATGCTCGAGACGCTCGAAAAGATCCTCCGGCTGTGATCCCTGTGACTCTGCATGGTGAGAACCCAAGCCTGCCATAGTATCCCAACTCCTTCCAGACTAGATTCCCCACAGACGGCGCCAATTGTAAGTGCACAATTGCACCTGGACCCAAAAACAACTATGGCTCAGGCCCAATGAGCCTTAAACAATGAAATTTGTATAGTGTGGGCTTGAAACCTAGGTTTGAAGTACTGAGAACTTGATGACAGACTAAAAGTTACAAACACTTGTAAACAATAAACGATAATTGCAAATAGACCTCCTCGGACGTGAGCCGAGGACTACTTCTGTGTTTTTTCTCTTTCTTTCTTTAAAGGTTACAATTCTTAATTTCTTTCTTAGTTCCCCCCCTCTTCCCTTTGGCCTTCACCCCCTTAAATACTTCCTTCCCTGATGCTTTTTTGGACAGTGACTAGAAGTTTCAGCCCTACTGTTCAGGGGTCACTTCCCCATTAATGCGGCCAGGGAGGTAGATGCAGAGCCTTTAATGCGGAGGTGGCAGCCTTTGCACTTGATATTTTCTCCAGCACTGGTACATCTAGAAGGTTCAGGGTATCCCCTTTTAACCATTAGTCTTTCCAGAGTTATACCTTGACCTTCATAATGAAGTTTTGAGTTCTCTTGGATTTGTCTGCGGAGAAGCTCGTTCTCGGCTGTATCCTCGGATCCTCGGCGTATGGGCCAATTCGTAGAGTTTAATTCTGGAGTAGGTCGGCCCTCAATGCTACAGTCCAAAGGCCCATATGCCCACTTGGGTCATTTTACCCCCCATACAACCAATACTAGATTACATCTTACTCAATATCTTTTTATTAGAAGTGAATTTTTACAAATCCACCATTAAATTACATCTTCTTCTTATATCCTCCATGCTTGCAAAATTTCTAGAAAATTAAATATAAATAGATGTGTCATCAATAAATTATTTAAATTGCAAGTTTTTGTAATTTAAAATTCTGCATAAAATATAAGTTTATAGATGATATAGTAAATAATATCTAATTGACATAAAATTTGAAATATGTATTAAAAACGTAAAGAACATACAATTTAATGAATTTTCAAAGTATATAGTAATATTTATTTTATTGAGTAAAGTTATAGACTAATTTTTTAGCTAAATTTTGTCAATTGAAATGTTTACTAAGGTTTTCTGCCCATCAGTACGTAAATCCCTTGCTTTTGCTCTCCCATTCACACCATAAACCTTCTATTTTAACGGTCACAAATTAATGAAAACTCATGAACCCTTTTACCAGTGAATGTAATCACCCTGATTATGTTCCTATGTGAGTTTCATTTTTTTTTTTCATTTTTTTTTTCCTGATCTTTGTGTGTTCTAATTTTCTTTAGTTATATCGAATTTTTTTCCAAATGTGTTGCCAAGAAAACTTGGCACTTAGGTTTAGTGGTCTTTATTTTTAACTTTTCCCCTTGCCACTCATCTATAAACATCCTCATTTGAGGTCTGGCAATTTCATGGACAAATATTCTTTTAATCACCTGTGGCTGGCCTTAGAGTATATGCAACTTTATTCTCTATATGATGAAAAGTACTAAAAGAAGTTTTGACATGTCCACCTTGAGTTGGCTTGGAGACCTTTAAGGAATGGTCCTGTCCTGTTAGATGTTATGTTTATTTTGAGTATTTAAACTCACCTTGAGTTGTTGATCTTAAAATCACGTGGGTGAGGTTATGTAGCGATTGTAGAATTTCTTGACATAAGAAATCTTATAGGTAGGACCTCACAAAATTGTGGGTATTCATTTCCAATTTTCCAATATGTTGCCTATGATAGAGTGATTTCTTGTAAGACATCTTAAACATCATGCTTGCCAATTGTTTCCTCAGTTTGAATTAGCAGTTTGCTGCAGCTTTTTTTGTTAAGCAATAACGACTATACTAACTGCATTGGCAATAACTAGGTCGATGACAGGCTGGGTGAATGACTATCTTTTCCCTAAGTAGAATCCTAGGTTTCTAACACAACTTATAAGGAAAAAGTTCTCAAAAGGAACACTATCACCACTAGCTTGCAATATCGTCTCAATAGAAAGAAATACAACAAAAAGCCTTATGGTTTTGGAAACTATTGGGGGATAAACATTGCTCCTTGCAAATGTTCTCAAGGTCTCGTCAGAAGTAGAGCCTCCTAAGGAAATTGTAGAAATGCCTCAATTTTTCTTTAAAAAAAAATTGCATTGGTAGGCAGTATCAAATACCATATATGAAAAGCACTTTGAGACTGGTGCTATAAGTGCTCCCAATTGATTTTTTAAATATAGCATATGGGACAAAGAGAAAAACATTGAGATGGCAATGCCAGAAGATTCTATCCCCTAGAGATTAGGAAATTGCTAAATAAGAAGTATGATAATGAGAATGTGTTCTGCTTTCTACTGTAGAATCCAACTGTCACAAATGGAACTTGCTCATGCATTAGATACATTATTAGGATTCCAAACAGCCAAAAGTTTACAGTAACTTGTGTGGTTCCTTCAAAGAATGAACCAATAGACAAATAAATAAAATAGTTACAACATAATGGAAATAAATTGTTTACACTTCATACGAAAGGACATTTCTCACCATTTCAAAGTGGCAATATACAAAATGGTAGTGGAAACCAGTTGTCTACACTTCCATTCCTGGAAATATACAAATGGTCCTATTGCTTAAACTTGAATCTGACCTAGACATGTATACTGTCAAGTTTTACATGCAGTTGATTTAGTCCTCTCTGGGAAGCCCAAGTGCCTCCACAATGATAAACACGGACAAGCAAGGGCTTTTTTATTGTACAGTACATAATAAAGTTGACATAAAAACCTTTAATGATTGACTGGATGAGGTGAGTGATAGCCATAAAGAACCTTCCAAGGGTCCAACTGTCCACTGCAATAGCTTGATGACACAGTTGAGAGTTCTTGATAGCCCTTCCACTCTTCCAAAGGTTTTAAGACAATTGGGGTTTCAACAGCTGCAGAGTCCACACATAACATGGTTTTGTAGTCCACATCCCCCAAATCAGGAAGAGCCTTGGCCTTTTTGTCCCAAGGATTCCAAACAACTGCAAAGCACAAAAGTTTAAAGCTTTAAAGTGACTTCTGGGAAAAAAGATAAGGAAATCATATAAACCACAAACTCTTGATTTTCAAGATCGTGCAAGGAAAGCATTTTGATATATTGAAGAATGATGAGATAGAACGCTAATATGGAATTTTTAACATTAATTATAAAAACCTGCATCTGGCATGCTCTCTTTTCGTAGTACAAAGGTTCTTTTCTTCTCATGGTCAATGATAGCAATCTTTGCTGGGGTTGTCAAATAAACTCTGTCAATCTACAGGGGAATCATGATTTATCCTTAGAGAGTTCACATGAGAGAATTGGCAGGTTAAATTTAGTTTGTGTACATCAAATTCACACCCAGAGTGAAAGGTAAAGTGGAATAGAAAATTTTAGTACCTCGCCATCAAAGGTAACAGCATCTGCCTGCTCTGTGAACCTTTTTCTGCGCTCCAGATTATCTAAGTAATCAAGTGTCTCCAAGCCCTCAACGCGCACTTCACTGCAAATCAAACAGCATCATGCAACCCTCTGAAAAAGGATAACAATGAAGTATGCTTCCAAACTCAGCTATTAGTAGGGGACATGCAATTACTAGTGCACTACATCTGGTCATGATCATTGCATTCAAATCACAACCCACACCCCCCCCCCCCTTCCCCAAACACACACGCACAAAATAAATAATGCATTCAAAACATATAGCTTCTACTTTTACTAGGCTCACCTGATATCTGATACAGATAAGTAGTTGCGCAGTGCAAATGTAAATGAGAAGGGCTTATTGTCTGTATTTCTAACACGGGGGATTAAGGTTAGCTTTCCCGCACTAAGAGAAATACGAAGCCTCAGCTCAAAGCTGCAAAAAAACCAACATTCAAATATTTAAAGGTCCAGATAGGTGGCTGTGTTCTTTCAAATCAGTCCATAACATATGACAATGTCATATAATTATCTACCCAAAATAAGTTGTCTCATAATTCAAGGGCATACCTACGTGGCCATGTCTTTAGATCTTCTTCTGTGGATTTCAGTATCAGATCCACTGATGATTGATTGTTAGCTGGAGGCAAAGACGAAGCGTCACCATCTAATGACCACATTCTGTTCCTTGCAAACCCATGTTGCTCTAGTGAACCAAGATTTCCAAACTACAACAGGCAATAGCAGCTAAGAATGACTATTTTCCAACAAGTAGAAAAAAAGGTAAATAAGTTTCTGCTAGTTTCCTACTGACAGACCTGTGGGAAGCAGACAGGTATTCCTCCCCTAATGGCTTTAGGTGGCTTCCATATAGCCTGCAGAATAGGGAAAGCCCCGATATAAATATGTGGAAAAAAAAAAGACTGGTTCAAACGGTTGCTTCAGCAAAAGTAAACAACTCAAACAAGGGCAATTATATTTGAAGCACAAGTACATGTTCTTTATGACAAGTCCAGTATTGTATTGAGTAATAGTAAAGACAAGCGTGAATTGTGTCTGCAGCGGAGCTGATATTAATTGAATAAAGATGAGATAATATGAAAAATGAAAAAAAAACTTCTCTAAGTAGAAGTTCTTTTTATGAAACACTTTGCTGCATGCTTACACAATTAGGATCATTGGCATTGCAGTTGTTTGTGCTCATGTTGACACAGTTGCCTTGTGCATAAAAGTTTCTTTTAGTATCATTTTCTTGATTATTTAGTGAAAACGAAAGCTTGGTCAATCAAGTAGCCATGGTTTATGACCCTTAACCATTTTGCTAGTAAGCATTGGATTCTGAACTTCAGGAAATTACAATTTGGTTGATTTTTTATTATTAAAAATGCAAACTTTTTGAATCAATTAGCCATATTTTATGTCCCCTTAACTACTTTGCTAGTAAGCATTGGATTCTAAACTGCGGCAAATTGTGAAGAAAGAACTACTTGAGGCCATCTGGCCATGTATAAGACGAAATATAGAAGAGAAGGTGAACATCAGAAAAGCTAAGCTTTACCCGACAGATTATTCTAGAGGATTGTCCATTGAAAGCAATTTCATATTTGCAGAGTGCAAAAATTTTCATTTGAGCATCAAATACAACCATGTTCAGTAATCCAACTAGGTATTTCTAAAATCAAACATAAAAATAAATTTTCTTTACCTTGCTGCTCATAAAAAACAGTTCTTCTTTTCGTTCATTCTTCCAAGAAACAACCTGTCCTCCATAAAGAAGCACCTGAAACCATTCTATGTCAAACCATTGATAACTAAAGTTGAGATCACCTTATTATAATCGTTTTATAAACATGGTTAAATTGTACAGGATGGGACAAATTAAAAAAAAAAAAAAAACTAAGTGATTTATATATGTTAAACAATATCAAGTAACTCTTAATTTTCTTGATCATTCAAGTGATTTAGATTGAACCATCAGTTCCACCTTTTGAATTCACAGAGTTCAACATGTTGAGGACTGACTATTTAAACTACATAGGCATCTCCAAGTATAATCCTCCAAAAATGGCCTTGTTTCCCCTACTTCAAAAGAATTCGGAAGGGTTCTACTCATCACTGTAACAATATGCCTATAATTTAAGTGTAAATTACCATTTATTCTTCATTTATGCTATAATTACTATTCATTCTACCACATTTTTTTTTTCATACAATCAATTAATTTGAACAACAATATAATACACAAAAATAACATAACAACTACTCATGATCCAATTATATCACTCAAAATTTTGCATCCCATATGTTATATCATTCATCATCTTCTAAGTTTCACAGCATTAAATCAATCAAACATACAGCAAAAAACTAACCTCTGCCGAGGACCCATTTGGCTCAGTCAGAATAATCCGGGGCAACCCATTTGCATCATGAATTATATTGAGTGGCATCGGCCTTGGCTTCAACCTCGCCCTTATGCTACTCACAAATGGGTTCACTTTTCCTTTCCTCCACTCCAGCTGCACACAAACCAAACCAACAAAATCCAAACAACATAGCAAACATGTACTTCAGTACCACAAACATCCATGTATATATGTACTAAACCAAAATAGTCACATAAAAACATAATCTCTAAACACCCTTTGTCAGAAAATAAGAACCATCAAGTTTGAGAACCAATTAAAAAAAAAAAAAAAACCAACTATATTAACTAGAAAGAAACACATAATAATAAGATTACTACGTAAAAGAAAGAGATGGGTTAGCTTACTTTTATTGCTATTATTATTATCTTTTATAAAATGATAGTATATAATTATAAGATTGTGTATATCGGCTTCGAGTTTAAAGAAAAAAAACCATTCAACAACTCTGAGTTTGTGACAAGTCCATGATACACATATATAGATTATATAAATATATATTATATTGGAGAGAGAGAGATAGAGACATGGGTTACAGATAGAAGGATACCAAAGGAAAAGAAATCCAACTATGATGTACTTTTCATTGTGTCATTGGATGCTCTGCTCGTTCTGTCTCTTTCAGTTAAAGATCTCAATCACCTATGGTTGTGTCCACCTTGTTCACGTGGAACCTCAACAATTTTCCACGTCAGTTTTGTGAATTTGGGACCTACTTGTGATGGGTCCTACTTGTTATATCTAATTATATTAGCAATCATTTTGATATGACAAATTTTAGCCGTGTGATTGATTCACTTTGGTATTTTGCTTTGGTATTTTGCTTGTAGTGCATGTAATAACTAATAAGTGAGGGCAGGTAAGCAAAACTCCCAAGATGACGCATATCTCTTCCCATGCTACAAAGATAGTGCATTTTTCAAAGGACACAACAAATCAACGGTTCTCATCAATTGAACACAAAACAGATAAGTATTTTTTTTTGTTTTGTTTTTCCATTATGCTGAGAAATTCTGGTCTAATGACGTATAGAGTTAGACCTACACATGGAATCTTTCGACACGGGTCTAATCCATTGTTTTTGTTTAAATTAACTTTAGTTTTTCTTACAATAAAGTAGCCAGAGAAAGATTTTAACCTCCTTCTTCCTTTTCAACTTATTTAGCATTTTTCATCATAAACAATAGTGTAACTTATTGCAATGTCATCCTAACCCACAAGAAATCTTTATCATTATCTATTAGTAATAAGTACTGTCCTCCTTGATGAGGTTGATACCTCTCCACAGAACACTATTGTATTGCCCTTAACCTTCCTGTTTTTAGACAAAAAATCCCCACTAATGTGATTTGGAGATCTCCTCAGCAACATTGGCATGAGTTAAATACTATGGATCAGCTCGTGGCTGCCTTTGTTTTGTAGGTGGATGTGGTCTCATTAGGAACCACCAAGGAAGATGGGTGAAACTTGAAAGGCTTCACTAGAGCTATAGGCTAGTCAAATAGCTTAGAAGCTGAGCTTTGCGGGCCGTGAGGGGTGGCTTTACTTTATGTATTCTCCTTCAATTTCAAGCAATTGAAATTGAAATTGAAATTGAGGCTAATTTTGTTATTGTCTTTCTCACCAATTATGAAGCCTCATATGCACCTATTGTTGATGATTACAAAAACTTGATGAACCGAATCCCCCGGCGGAAGTTTAACCACTGTCATAGGGAAGCTAACTCTTGCACTGATGCCTTTGCGAAGATGGCAGTTCACCTGCAACAAGACTTTATTATTTTGGACACTCCGCCTGTGGAGTTGTTTTCCCATTTGTTACATGACCTTTTTGGTCTTGGTTGTAATTGACTATGTTATTATGGCGGTATAGTTTTCTCTTTCTATATATTTCCCTATTACCAAAAAAAAAAAAAAAAAAAACTAATAAAGGAAGAAGTGCCTTGTTCCATGTCATTAGGAGTTCCATCAAATATAACAGAAACTTCAAATTTCTATTAGACAACCTTTCGAGGGAAATTTACTTTTGGAGAAAAGGGCTTATTAACAATGGACAAGGGCAATAATGCTCAATTTTGAAGTTTATGATGACATTGTTTAGTTTTGAAGTTTGAGAGAAGATTGTAATTGCACTATAATTGTGGGGTTATGGATTTTGGGATTTGGCCGAGAGCATGTGGTTTTGGCCGAGAAGCATGAGTGGTCCGAGTCCGAAGAGTACTATTTCCTCGGATAAAGCCAAACGCAAATCTGGTATAGATCCTAATGATCAAGGATGACCTTCTAGGAAGTTCTAATGATAGCAATGAGCATCATGAACGTACAAGAGGGATAAGGACTCAAAAAATATCTAAGAGAAAACTGCTACCACCGCATTAATGAGGAAGTGACCTTTAAACAGTATTATGGCAGCCTTATAGCCATCCCAGAAGACTTTTAGAGGGGGCTGATGGGACAACCATCAACTGTCCACATGTGGTCTACGTGTAGGGTAAGGATGAAGGGAGAGATGTAATGTAAATAAAGGTAGAGATCCCAGAGAAGAGAGGATGAAAAAAGGAGAAGAGAAAGCACTATAGCAATCTCAACAACTCATGTAACCATTGTCATCCAATATATGCTAGAACAGAGCTCCTCGGACTGTGCCGAGAACCAACTTTCTCGCCAAACCGGGTTCAATTCTTGTTGGCTTATCATCCAAAATCATATTAACTGTTATCCAAGCACTAAAACTTAGCTCTTTGACCCACTCTCTACAAATTTATTGTACTGGGTTCACTGGGCCAAGATCCCTTACATTTTGAGCTTGGTCTGAAAATTGTGTCCTTACAATAATTACAAGATATAGTGCAATCAAAAAAAGGAAAAAAAGAGAGACAAAAACCACTTGTTATTACAGGACCATGAATTGATTGGCCTAATTGGAAGATCAAGATTGTATATTTGCCATGAAACTACTAGACTGTATATACAAATACAACTACAAGTTCAAGTAGGTATTGACCAGTAAGCTTATTTAGGCTTATTACAAGTCGCTTTTGCTCGACGCTGGTTAGAGTGGGCATCAAGGAAAAACGACATAACGTGATTCTCTAGCGTTCCTTCCACTTTCGGTTCAGTAACCTTATATGGAAAATGGAGAAACAGAAAATGACATTGTATATAGTAGAGTAATAATAGGCAATCAGCTATTATCATGATAAGAGAAAAGGTGGTGAGTGGTGACTACTAAAATTTCAATGACAATGACTAAGTGCTCTTGTCATCAAGCACCTAACTTATTTACTTTCGGTCTGTCGTATGCTCTATATTAAGTAAGCAAATAGCCAAATTAACTCAATTGCATGACTAAAAATGATCTCTTTCTTTTGTGGGTTTTATATGGCACAACTCATAACATATTTTTTTGTCGAATAAAATATTAGGAGCTCAATTCCTATCTATACAGAAAATTAATATATCTTAGTATAATGATAAAGAGTAATTATTATAGAATGGACACAATAAAGTTGAAATACTATAGTATTTATTAGCGGTGAAGTCAAGCCGGGGCCATGGGCACCTCAAATTTTAGAACTAGTCTTCTTGAATTAGTCTAATAAAAGTAAGGGAAAAAGCTAATGCACAGAGTGTGTTAATATATACTGAAAATGTGACTAAAAAAAAAATTACATTTTTAGTGTATTTAGGTAGTGTGTATTTTTACACATTGTGTCACAATAAATACTACTCTAAAAGTAAAATCCAACAAAATTAAATTAATACAAGAAACTATAATAATAATAATAATAATAATAATAATAATAATAATAATAATAATAATAATAATAATAACAATAATTTTGGTACCAAAAAAAATCCCCATTGCCCGTTCCTCAGCCCATGCCTCCCCAAATATTTGCAAAACCCCAAATTAAAAAATGAAAATAAAAACAAGTATCTTAATTTCTTTCTCTTTCTCCCTCTTTCTTGTTATCTCTCAGTTTTGTGTTGTTTTGTACTGTTATTGTTTTTGATAATAAAAGCAATTAGGTGAATGTGTGGTTAACAAGCGAGTTACTTTTTTTAGTGCTGTTCAACACTTCAGGTGAATGGATATTTATGTAATTGTATATGACTTTAATTATATAATATGTAATATATTATATATAATAGTAATAATAGAGTGGTTGAGTTTATGTAATAAGAATAATATATAATATAAGATACTCGGGCGGGTTTATGCATTTAGGGCCTAACGTGAATAATAAATTGAGACATTTTATATATTTAAAAATGGTTTTTAAATATTGCTTAAATTTTATTATTTTGTTTTAGATGCAAAATTACTAATTAACATGAACTATCTAGAATTTGTTTTTGAGAAAGTCTATAGATACAAAATTTGACAAAAATTTTCACATCTGTTGATGTGGCAGATTAATAGTGGTAATTAAAAAAGTGATATTAGTGGTAGATCTAGATGAGAACTAGTAAAAGTTTGTCAACTCAACTGGTGTAAAAAATGTTGTGAAATTTTTTTTGTGTATTGCTATTTTTTTAGAAGTGTTATTGTTACATTCACAATATTTTCACAATAAATTTTATGTGTTAAGTTGTTACTAGTTCTAATTTGAATTTATCATTGAAATTACTTTTTTTAACTACCAATAACAACTAGTAAGTAACAACCTGCAGCTTAGAATATATTGTAAACATATTGTTAAAAATATTGTGAACGTGGAATTTCCCTTTTAATAAAAAATATCATTTTATTTATTGGCTAATATTTGGGCTTAATCAATACTATTACAATAAAAGAAATAGCTCTATTGGTTAAAATTTGAAGGCCTTTTTTTACTTAGGGCCTTAGGCAATTGTCTCTCTTGCTTATATGGTAGAGCTGGTTGTGATAAGATATAATAGTGTTGTAAATTGTAATATATTGTGTGATGTACTGAATATTTAAGTTCTAAAATGTGGATGATTTATGGGAATATAATCCATTATTGATGAATATTTTAAGAGAAAAAAATATTCAAACTTAGAAGCTACTACCCAATGTGATCCTAAATTATGACTACCAATTAAAAATCGGTCGAGTTTATCTCAAAATTAGGCCATATAAATACAGAATTCAAGATTATTAAATAAGTTTTTGAGTGATTTTTTTAACTATGTACTTAAAGAGATGGTTAAAAAGTTTGATTTAGAATCAATTATAAATTATTTTAGTACAATGAAAGAGCGTAAGACATAATTTTATTAATTTAGGAAATAAAATATTTGTTTAGGGTCATCAACTTTTCTGACTCTGCCACTAGTGTATGTATATAAAATCTCTTTAAATGTATCATGGTTTGCATTGGATGAAAAATTTGTTCACAAATTTTCATATCCTGTAACTCATATTGTCAAAGAGTCCATTTGGCAACGGAAATGAATACCTTAAATTTGTGATGGGGTGAAAAATGAAAGTGGTGTGAAAATGACTGTTGTTTGGTGGTTTCGAACTTTGTTTACTGAAATATGATCTTAGTTGCCCTTTTCCTTTCGCAATCAGTAGTGAGAACTCATACAATCAGACTCCACTTTGTGAAAAAGTAGACCCACTAACCTATGAAAATTGGTGTTTTTTTCAATAAATAAATATTTTTTTTATAAAAAACTCAATTGACTGAATATTGAAATAGAATCTGAAGGGTCCACTAATCCAAAAGGATATTTATATTAAAGGGGAAAAAAAAAAAAAATCTGTAGGGTCCATATTGTATACACTAATACACCTGGTATTATGATATTTGTTTGGGGCCATTAATTTTTTCTTTATATGAGCCATATGGACCATATCTCATCTATTTACTCAATATGAGTAATATCTAAATTGTATAATATTAGTAAAAAATTTTGTAATTCAATTAACATATTTTTATAGATAAAATATTTGGGCATAGGAGTAAGGGAGAGATTTATTCTAACTATAAGGTTAACAGTATGTTAATTTATGTAATTTTAACTCTATATATATATATATATATATAATATTGAAGGTTGGGTTGGATGAGTTTATTTTGTTTGGATTTTTTTTTGGAAAATTTATTGAAATATTGGATGCAGATGTTCGGATTTTTTTTTTTGGTGTTGGATAAAGCATAAAACGAACTTTTATTTACTCAGCAAAAGGGGCAACACTGTTTGCACTCAGAAATATTATGGGAGGCCTTTTTTTTAACACCCCCCGCGCCCCCCACCCCCCCCCCCCCCCTCCCCAATTGTTTTTGGTCAAATGATAGAAGAACTTCAAATTCCACTTATTCCATTCGTTGTATCTCATTTCCATTTAAAAAAGAACGAGCACCAGAATTGAAATGTAAAAGCAAGTCAACCATATCAATAAACAAGACTCCAGCTTGAGTTGAGAAAGATTAAAGAGATAGGATAGTGCCTGCAAATTGCTATGACATGCTCATAAGATCCTGAAATGGGCACCGCTTATGTTCGAAATAGTTCTCAATTTGATGTTTGCGATCTCCTCAAAGTTTCAAACAATAGTGTCCCTGTAAGAGCAATATTATCTGATATAATTTGCAAAACCCAATCCAATCTGATTTGGGACTTATCATTTATAGAGTTATACAACCATACAAATTATTCAAATACAAAGGAAGTTCAAAATATAGATAACTCTACCCTATCCTATCTTATCATATCTCAAACTAGAACAATTTGAATTAAGAACTGAATTATCTATCTACAGCTGGTCACACGGATCTGATTTCAATTTGAAATTATGCAGCTACAGCTACACGGCACCACTATTTTGGCTGGCAGCCTTATCCTTAACACCCCCCGCAAGCTCAACCGTGCTGGAAGAACGTTGAGATTGGTCCGAAGCATAGCAAACCGTGAAGAAGAGAGAGGCTTTGTAAAGATGTCAGCTAATTGATCTTTGCTGGACAGAAAGCGAACCACAAGAGAACCATCACCAACCATATCTCGAACAAAATGAAAATCAATCTCAACATGCTTTGTACGAGCATGGAAAACCGGATTTGACGGCAAATAAGTGGCACCAATGTTGTCACACCATAGCACCGGAGAGCAAGTAACAGGAGCAACAAGCTCAAACAGGAGCACACAGCCACTTAGTTTCTGCAGCAGCATTAGCAAGAGCTTTATATTCTACCTCTATACTAGACCGAGCAACGGTCTTTTGCTTTTTGCAGCCCCAAGAAATGAGATTTTCACCAAGAAATACACAGAAGCCCCCAGTTGAACGTCGATCATCGCGGCATCCAGCCCAATCGGCGTTAGAGTAAACCTAAAGAGAGTGAGATTTTGATCACTTCAACTGTAAACCAAAATGAATGGTTTGCTTGAGGTAACGTAGAAGTTGCTTGACAGCTTGCTAGTGAATAGTTGGACGATGCATAAATTGAGAAAGTTCGTTGACAGTGAAATTAAAGTTAGGGCGAGTGAGAGACAAGTATTGTCAGGCTCCAATAGTGCTTCTGTATAAGGTAGCATCAGGAAGAGGATCCCCTTCAAAGGCAGAGAGGTTAGTGGAGGAAGCCATTGGAGAACTAAGGGGCTTTGCTTCTAGCATCTTTGTTTTGCCTAAAAGATCCAGAATATATCGTTTCTGAGATAACAACAATCCATTGGTACTAGGCAAGACTTCAACACCAAGAAAGAAATTCAAATTGCCCAAATCTTTAATGGCAAAATCAAGTTGCAAGTGACGAAGCAGAGTATTAATGGCTGAAGGGTGAGATGCAGTAACAATTAAATCATCCACATATATTAGAAAATAAATAGTGACATCAGCACTATGATAAATAAATAGAGATGAATCAGACCGTGAACTATGAAAACCCAATGCAAGTAGCTGAGAACTGAGGTGAGAAAACCAAGTCCGAGGAGATTGCTTCAACTCATAGAGCGCCTTTTTCAATTTGTAGACATGATTAGGGAATTGAGGATGAGAAAACCCCAGAGGTTGAGACATGTAAACATCCTCATACAGTTCTCCATGTAAAAAGGCATTTTGAACATCAAATTGACGTAAAACCCAACCTCTAGACACAACAAGAGACAACAAGGTGCATATCGTAATGGGCTTGATCACAGGACTGAAAGTCTCACCATAATCAACACTAGGAACTTGATGGAAGCCCTTGGCAACGAGTCAGGCTTTGTATTGGTCAATTGAGCCATCAACAAGCCTCTTAATTCGAAACACCCACTTGCAGCCAACAATATTTCGAGCAAGATGAGAAGGAACAAGATCCCAAGTTTGATTCTTGAGTAATGCATCAAATTCAAGATTCATTGTAGCACGCCATTTTGGATCCTTCATTGCTGAGGTGTAGCAAGTTGGTTCAGCCGAGACATTCACATCAACACCATCTGCAAGGAGAGCACAAGGCAATGGGTATTGCACAGTCCCATCAGTGAAGGACTTAGGCTTGGAGATGTGATTCTTGGAGCGAGTAGTCATGGGATGAGAAGGGTTTTGCAAGATCAGCAGTGAGATGATGAGTGGCTCTAGAATCCAGCTACCAATTGAGATCAGGAGCTGTCTGGGGAGTGATGAGCAAGGCATGCATGTTGCTGCTAGGATTGGCAGAATAAGAATTACCAAACCTGTGATAGCACTTCAAAGCCGTATGACCAGGTTTGTGGCAAACTTGACACACAGGATGATTTGTTGGAGAACCATTTCCACGCCCACAACCTCAAGAATTTTTCTGATTGCTAGCAGAAGACCCACGACCAGATTGAAAAGAATTGCCGCCGCCACGACCACCGAGGGAGTTTCCACATCCCGCTGCAAAATTTGCTTCGGCAAGTTGAAGGTCAATAGTTGGCTGTTGATGTTCAAGCCGTAATTTAGGAGCTAACTGATGCCCATATAATTCATCAACGGTGAAAGGATCCACTCTCGTGGTCACAGATGTAACAAAGGAATCATATTCAGATCCAGACCAGCTAGAAGAAAGGAGATGATTTCAAAATCATTCGAGGCATGAGCAGTAGCAGCAAGTGTATTAACCAGTGTTGTAAACAGGTGAAAATAATCAGCAATGGAGGAATTGCCTTTCTTCAAAATGGCGAGCTGATAGTGGATTTGCATTGTTCGAGCAATTGACTGAAAGCTGGGAAGCACCGACGCGGCTAGGAGGGTGCCGCACCGGCGTCCGACGCGGACACTGACGTCGCTGCTTGAGTGTCGGTGCCGTGTCTGAGTTTCTTTTTTTGGATTCGCACCAATTTGGGCCGAATTAGATCATATTGGCCAAATATCGGTGTGTTTCGGCCGAAAAAAGGATTTCGGCAGGTAAGAAAAAAAACTTAAACTGAAAATACCAGTGGAAATAACCGTTGTCACCGTCACAATCTCACCGGCCTTAACCCCTTTCTTCTTCTTCTTCTTCATTGCTTTTTTTTTCTTCGCCTAAGCTGTTGTTTCTTTTTTGGATCAGTTTTGTTAAATGCCTTAACATAAAAGGCTTTATTTTGTTTTGTTTTGCCTGACCAAACACGTGAGCCACATGGTCCGCATCCTCCCTTATTTTTTTTTTTTTTTTAAATTGGGAAGCTACACCTAGATGCCCATATAATTCATCAACGGTGAGAGGATCCACTCTCGTGGTCATAAATGTAATAAAGGAATCATATTTAGATCCTAGACTAGTTAGAAGAAAGGAGATGATTTCAAAATCATTCAAGGCATGAGCAGTAGTAGCAAGTGTATCAACTAGTGTTGTAAATAGGTGAAAATAATCAGCAATGGAGGAATTGCCTTTCTTCAAAGTGGCGAGCTGATAGTGGATTTGCATTGTTCGAGCCCTTGATTGAGAGCTGGGAAGCATCGATGCGGCTAGGAGGGTGCAACACCGGCATCCGACGCGGCCATTGATGCCGCTGCTCGCGTGTCGGTGTCGTGTGTGAGTTTTTTTTTTTTTTTTGGATTTGCGCCAATTCAGGTCGAATCAGATCGTATTGGCCAAATATCAGTGTGTTTCGGCCGAAAAAAGGAAATCGGCCGATAAGAAAAAAAAAACTTAAATTGAAAATACCAATAGAAATAGCCGCTGTTGCCGTCACAATTTCACTGGCCTTAACCCCTTTCTTCTTCTTCTTCTTCTTCTTCTTCTTCATTGTTTTTTTTTTCTTCGCCTGAGTCGCTGTTTCTTTTTTGGATCAGTTTTGTTAAATGCCTTAACATAAAAGGCTTTACTTTGTTTTGTTTTGCCTGACCAAACACGTGACCCACATGGTCCACATCTTCGCTTATTTTTTTTAAATTTTTTATTTTAATGGGAAGCTACACTTAGATGCCCATATAATTCATCAATGGTGAGAGGATCCACTCTCGTGGTCACAAATGTAACAAAGGAATCATATTCAGATCCCAGACCAGCTAGAAGAAATGAGATGATTTCAAAATCATTCAAGGCATGAGCAGTAGTAGCAAGTGTATCAATCAGTGTTGTAAACAGGTGAAAATAATCAGCAATGGAGGAATTGCCTTTCTTCAAAGTGGCGAGCTG
The DNA here is from genome assembly GCF_040712315.1 of Castanea sativa. NCBI lineage: Eukaryota > Viridiplantae > Streptophyta > Magnoliopsida > Fagales > Fagaceae > Castanea > Castanea sativa. The sequence continues at coordinate 65,785,860 of NC_134013.1, forward strand.
ATAGTGGATTTGCATTGTTCAAGCCCTTGACTAAGAGTTGGGAAGCACCAACGCGACTAGGAGGGTGCTGCACCGGCGTCCGACACGACCACTGACTCCGCTGCCCGTGTATCGGTGTCGTGTTTGAGTTTTTTTTTTTTTTTGGATTCGCGCCAATTCAGGCTGAATCGGATCGTATGGGCCAAATATCGGTGTGTTTCGGCCGGAAAAATGAAATCGGCCGGTAAGAAAAAAAAACTTAAACTAAAAATACCAGTGGAAATAGCCGCTGTCGCCGTCACAATTTCACTGGCCTTAACCCTTTTTTTTTTCTTTTTTTTTTTCGCCTGAGCCGCTGTTTCTTTTTTGGATCAGTTTTGTTAAATGCCTTAGCATAAAAGGCTTTATTTTGTTTTGTTTTGCCTAACCAAACACGTGAGCCACATGGTCCACATCTTCCCTTATTTTTATTTTTATTTTTTTTAATGGGAAGCTACACCTATTTTAATACCTGTCGCATATATCTTTTAGGCTAATCAAATACGTGAGCCACTATGTATTCCCTTATCTCATCTCCCTTCTCCTATATATATGTGTGTGTGTTTGTTTCTCGAAAAAAAAAATGTGAGCCACTAAGCCACATCTTTTCATTATTTATTTATTTATGGGAAGCCTCATCTATTTTAATACCTTTGTCAATAATTTAAGTGTCAAAAACTTTTGTGTACTTACTACTACCTATTTATTTTATAATTATATGAGTATTCTATTATTATTGTATAAAAAAGCATACTTAGCACTATATAAAATATATAAATAAAAATATTTTTAATAATTTTTTAATCGCCGCACCTGCACTCTATTTTTTCAAAAATTTTCGAGTCCCGCACTTGAACTCGAATATGAAAATGCACCCTTGCTTCATAGACTGAGAGGTAAACATTTTCTCTAAGGCTTACCACACGTCCCTTGATGTGTTGAATTTGACCACGTGAGCCAAAATTTGCTTAGAGAGGGACGAGATTATGGCACTGAGGATCATCTGGTCTTGTAAATACCAGTGACCGAAGTCCGGATTTTGGATGATTTGTATGTCACCATCGGCTTCAATAGTGAGAGATTGAGGTGAAGTAGGAGTGCTTCCATCGAGATAGCCATAGAGATGTTGCCCCTTGAGATATGGAACAATTTGAGCTTTCCATAATAGGTAGTTCTTACGGTATATTTGATGGTAATGAGGTGATGAATGGGAGCGAGTATGGTGGGAGAAGGTGTAGTCATTGTGTTTAGGGTAGAGGTAGTGGACGTTGAGGAAGAGGCCATGAGAAAAAAAATTAAACGTGAGTTACAAATAGCTCTGATGTAAGATCAATATTATCTGATATAATTTGCAAAACCCAATCCAATCTGATTTGGGACTTATTATTTATAGAGTTCTACAACTATACAAATTCAAATACAAAGAAAGTTCAAAATATAGATAACTCTACCCTATCCTATCTTATCATATCTCAAACTAGAACTTTGTTACAATTTCAATCAAGAACTGAAATATCTATATACAGCTGGTCACACGGATCTGATTTCAATTTGAAATTATGCAGCTACAGCTACACGGCATTTGAAATTCTGCAGCTACATCACAGCTACATGGCACCACTATTTTGGCTGGCAGCCTTATCCTTAACAGTCCCTCAATGTCCATTGAGGTTGCCAAAAACATTAATGACATTACTACAAATTGTGAGTGTGTGTGTGAGAGAGAGAGAGAGAGAGAGAGAGAGAGAGAGAGAGGTCTCTGAGAAACAAAGGCAAATTCCTGCATTTGAACATAATCAAACATATAGTCACTGAGAAGCACAAGGAAAATTTCTACAGCCATCTTAACATTAGAGGAGAAACTTGAACTATTGATGAGTCACAAATTTTGACATCATATTCCTAATCTGATTTGCATTCAATTTCATATATATATATATATATTTTTAAAGTTCCTAGTATTCGTGATAATAGTGATTTCTTATTTCACTAGGTATATGCTCAAAGCTGCATCTCTAATAGTAATTTCTTACAGCACTGAGTGCTCAAATGATCTGGAGGCTGCTACAGGTTCATGTAGGCAAAGCAATTAAAACAGACTTTGCAAAGATGAACTTGGCCATTCCAAGATTACAGGTTTCCAAGGTCCATGGAATGGCACATATATGAAGATTTTTTTAGATGCTAGAACCAGAGCTAATAGAACAACTAAAAAATAATTTCATTTGCAACCACCTGGGCATGATGTCCAAGTCTATTCCACTGTCCATTGCAGTGAGATTAGGAGATATCCAGTAAGAGCCAAGGGAGATAAAAATCCTTCCATGGTTCTGACTTTGAATGCTGAGAACCATCCAACAGATACCTAGGAACATACCCAGCTCCTTAGCATCCAAATCCAAGAATCAGATAATTTCGAAAGTAACAAAGCTCAATTCGTATATTTCCTACCAGTGTGAGATATTTTCAAGCTAATCTGACAAATAGCCATATATCTGATTATTAACTTAAGTCCTTAAACACTAGATGGATTCAGCTCCCTGAGTAAAATTGAGATGTCCATACATTGATTCATCGGCACAATAAATCTTCCTTCATTTCATGTAACAGAAATTCTATATTAGGAACATAGCCTTCCTCTCTTATTTTCAACTCCAAATTTCTCAGAAAACCATAAATCTGCTCAGAGGCTGGGTAGAATCTGTCATCAGCTACAAAACTATGGACCTCATTCCTTATCTCAACCGTACTGTGAGCCAAAAGTCTTCTTCAACCCCTTCTCGTTTATTTAAGGTCTAACTTTATCCACATTGTTCCATTTCTTCTCCACAGCATAAATATGTGATAGCAGTGCATAATACCCCACGTGATTGGGATCTAACTGGAAAAAGATTCTTTGCAGCAATCTCTCCCATCTCCATATTATGACGGATTCTACAAGGACCTAGTAGAGCTCCCCAAACATGGGGCTCAGCTGGATTTGTCATTTAGTTAATAATGTCGATGGCTTTATCAAGCTATCCAGTCCTGCCAAATCCCACAATGTTCTGACTCAGGCCTTGGTATTCATGTGACATCATATTAAATATCTCTATCCCTTCTTCAACCAAACCTGCATGGCTACAAGCAGAAAGGATTGAGAGAAATGTTACATTATTCGGCATAACTATTGCAATCTTAACCATCTGACCAGATATTTTTTTTTTAATTTCCCCTTGCCCATGAATTCCATATCCTGCAATCATTGCACTCCAAATAAAATCTTTGTGCATGATCTCTTCAAATACTTTTGAAGCATTATCTATGCTACAACATTTTGAATACAACTCTATGAGTGAAGCACTAACAAAAATGTTGTTGGTGAAGCCGCTTAAAATTATATATCCATAAAGGCAAACAGCTTGTTGAAGAATCCCTAATTCTGAACAAGCTGCAAGAATCTTCACCATAGCAACAGCATCGGAATGCATTTCATTTGATAGCATGTTACGAAAGACTTCCATTGACCTATGTGCCATCCATTTTGAGCATACACACATAACAAAGCAGCCCATGAAACGACATCTTTCCTGGGCATCTTTCAAAGTGATCAATTGATTTGTCAAATAAGCACTTCATAAACTTATCAATTAAAGCAGTGGACATCTAACTCAAAACCTTTCCAAGCAGCAAATTCATGGATCTTCTTACACTCTTGGTGCGGACACGAGATATAGGCCCCCAATTACACACACGTATGGGAGGAAGAGCAAAAAGAAGACGGCCCAACCTGTGGCCTTATGGATGGAGCCTATTAGTTATTGGGCTTGAGATTAAGCAAGCCCGAACATTTAATAATTAGGGTTTTGTGTTGTAGCTATTTAAACACTTTTTTGATTATTGTAACACAGCTTTTGAGAAATAAAAAAAAACGTTTGTTTTCTTTTACACTGGTGCCGACTCCAGTTTGCTTGGTGCTGACTCCAAGCAGCCCTTAGGTGCTAACTCCTAGGGTTTACTCTGTCAATTTTCTGTTCTCTTATACTATTGTGGTTGTCCTACGACAGTTTTGGTATCAGAGCAGATTTCCGGTCCGTTCAACACAACCGTAGACAACCACGTCAAAGCAAAACCATCAAAAACAAAAGAGCAAGCCAACAATGACAGTACCTTTCAAGTTTTTGCCCCATGAGATTTTAAACAAGCCCAAGCCAGCCCCTGCAATCCGTGTATTCCCCCAAGCCCCACATGAGTTTCTCACCCCCAAACCAACAGAGAAGCCAGCAGCGCCTCCCAAGCCGGTGACCACCATCCGTGCCCGCCTTTGATCTTAGAACCCACACCCACAAAATAAAAAAAAATAAAAAAAAAAGAGAGGAAGAAGCAGAGACCCACGGACCCAGCCGCCGACACCCACCGCTGCGAAGCCCAACAACCACCAGCCGCCGCGAAGTCCAACCACCACCATAGCCACCAACCGCCGCGAAGCCCAACCGTCACCAGCCACCAGCCGCCAGCCGCCGCGAAACACAGCGCTTCACCAACCGCCGCGAAGCCCAGCCGTCACCGCTGCTGAGGACTTCGACCACCGCCGATGCCAAGATCGAGACGAGCAGCCTCCAGTTCCGCCGACAACTCCGGCGATTCCAGCCGCTGCCTCCGTCGATGGCTCCACCGTTTCTTTTCTTTCCCTTTTAGTTTTTTTTTTTGTTTCTAGCAGTTTCCTTAGTTCAGTGTTTATGTTTGGGAGTTGGGTTAGCAGACTCTTGATTTAAGCTACAGCTATTTTATTGTATTTAAAAAAAAAAAAAAAATAGACACTATTGGTGTGACAGCCCATTGCTTGTATTGGGCTTTAATTGTTCCTCAGTCCAAGTCAATTCATTACTTGAAGAGCAGACCGTGGCTACCTAATGCAATACGTGGAGCCACTGACTAGGGTACAATTCTGACTCCATTTTTTTGGTGGATTCAATTTTATCTCATTAAAAAAATATTATCTTTATGTTTTTTATGTGCATATCCCACCATACTCCATTATCCTATCCAATTTGTGCTCAAATTAATCGTTTTACTGTTTGTGTCCTCTTTTAGTACCCACTCTAAAATTCCAAAAAAAAAAAAAAAAAAAAACCAATTTCTTTGAAATCTCTGATTCTTATTATTAATTGTGGAGCTTCTTGGAATTTGACGTTTATTTGGGCTATCTTTTAATATTGTGAACACTGTCACTATTTGTCTGCAATTGCTTCATTTGATTCATCGATCTAGTCTCTACATGCACTCTTGTTTGACTTTTAATTTTACATTGAGAATTGATTACTTGAATTTTTTGGGAATCTCAACTGCACTCATAAATATTGTGTTGCATGCATCTGCGTAGTGGTCGCGTCATGTCAAACCCTGAACATCACTCCACTTCCGAATCTAGGCCCTCTTTAGAGCAAACTATAGGAGACCTAGCTAAGAGTGTCCGTGATTTGCTGGATAGGGTAGAGCGAATTGAAACATCTCAAAGAGAGACCACTAACCATGAAGAAGATAACATGCATGGGCAAAATAATAATGGTCACTTTAATAGAGCTCCACACTTTGAACATGATCACTATAATCACTATGGTCCTAGGGATTATGATGATAGGATGTCTAAGGAAAGGATAGAAGCACCCACCTTTGATGGCTGCCTAGACCCATGGGTTTTTACTGATTGGTTACATCAAATGGAGAAATTCTTTGACTATTACCATTGGGCTGAGAATAGGAAGGTGAGGTATGCTAGGATGAAGTTAATTGGTAGAGCTGATCTTTTCTGGGAGGACCTTGAGGAAACCCTTAGGCGACGACGTGAGCCCCCCATTATTGATTGGATGGAGATGAAGGACGCCCTCTCGAGGAATTATCTTCCTCCAACTTATAGGAGCTCCCTCCTTGAGGAATGGGATCGCCTAAGACAAGGCACTGCTCCTGTAACCGAATACATAGAGAAATTTAAGGAATTCCAGAGGTGAATTCGAATCGTTGAGGAAGAGGTTGTCACACTCAATAGGTTCAAGAAAGGTTTAAATGCTAACCTACTAGGCGAGATTATCACCCGAGGAGTCACCACCTTAAGAGAAGGTTTGGCTCAAATCCCCCATCAATCATCTCGTTGAATAGATCTAAGGCACAGCAGCCTCATTATGAGTATAACAAGCAACCATTGAGCTTCATGATATAACATCTTTTTTTTGGCATCTTCCTATACAATTTAGCTGCAATTTCAGCAGATCCTGTCTTTGCATATAGATTCAACAATGAGTTCACCTAAGATAAGTCAATATCAAACTCCCTTCTAATCATAAAACCATGTACACAGCTTCCAAGCTTACAATTACGCAATTGAGCACAAGCAGAAACAATACTGACAAGCATCACCAGATCAGGATTAACGTGCTCTGCCATCTCTATTTGAGAGAAAAGTGCAACGGCTTCTTCAGGACAACCATTCTGCTCATGCCCAGCCATTAAAGTCCACATAATGACGTCCGGTCCAGAAAATTCCTTAAACACTCTTAAAGCTTCACCCATTTGTCCACACTTCGAATAAAACTCAATCAACACAGAACCCACAAACATGTTCATTCCAATCCTACGATAATTCTTCACAAACCCATGAATCACCTTGCCATACTCTAGCGCCTGCAACCTGGTGCAAGCCTTAAGAGCAATGGGTGTTGTAGAATGATCAGGTTTGTCATCAGTGGAAATTCCACAAGATACAATGCGAAAGTCTCTTCTCATTGTTTCTCTTTCGAATAGCTCCCAAGTATAGCGTTCCAGAGATAAACAGTTCTGTGAGGCATTTCGTCGAACAGTTTGCGCGCATGCTGAAGAGAAGTATATTTAGCAAAATGAGAGATGAGTTTGGTGGCAAAAAATCTGTCGTGTGAAAAAGGCAAGCTTTGAGGGTATGAGAGTGCAATTGTGCCACTGAGTTCAGTGTTACTTCACGTTTGAAATAGCTTCACAAGTATAAATAAAAATAACAAAAATAAATTACAACTAGTCGCTAACCTGTGTGATGCATGGAAAATCTATTGCTTATGAAGATGTAAATAATTTTGTCTCTTTATTTTTAATTGTACATTAAGATTTCAGTCTCAAAGTTTCCTATCCTTGATATGAAAAATTGAATTACATAATGAAAAATAGAAATCAAACTAAAATTAAAATTAAAATTAGGTTTCCAATCCTTAACTTCATCAATTATCCATTAAATGTACGAAACAAAAATTTAAAGAACTAATTAATCGATATTTCAAATAAATTGAAAAAAAACTTTAAATTAATCTTTGTATCTTCTTCCTTGTTGCTTCGTAGAAGTCATTGAACAACTCCTTTTGTTTTCTTTGATTACAAATGTTGGTGTGAGTTGTACATTGCTTTCAACATCAACTTTTTGAAACTTTGTAGAATCACCACCTTGTTCACTTGATAAGTTGTTGTTACAATATATACAAGTTAAATATCAAATTTGTACATAAAACCAAGTTTGAGATAACCAAGAAAATTAAATATGCAATCACATTCAAATTTCAAATTCTTTCTAGAAACATATTACCAATAAATATGCAAGAAACATTATAGAATAAAGGAGAAGACTGGTAAATACCTGACTGTTCTCATCTTGCAGTAGTTTTAAGAGTCCTACACAGATAAAGATCCACAATTCCAAATAACCTAGATAACAAAATGCCAAATCCTTATCTGCAAAACAATAAGAATCCAAAGCCAATATTTAAGAAACATTAATAACATTAATAGAAGAGAAATAGTGTAGTGTAAACAGTTTGTAATAGTGCAGTGTAATGTAGATTTTGGTTGTAAAAACCTGAAGATTTTAGATGTAAAACGCATAGATTTTATTCACTAAGAAATTTAATCATAATATGCAAAAGAGGTTTGTTGAAAAGTTGGTCTACTGTATGGCTGGCTTCGAGACACCTCAGTTCTCACTATCAACCATTGAACAAAAGTTTCAGAGAATTCAAGTCCTACGCAACAAAATAGGATTTTTATGAATCCTTGTATCTACATAAATCATAATCCAATTTATCCAAACCTACTGTATCTGAAATTTCAACTAAAAATTTTCTCAAATTTGAATCACATACACAAACCAAAATTCAATATACACACAATTCAAAAGAAACCAATACCAAAAAACCCATTCCAGTCTTTATTTGCCTTCACTGCTTCTTCTATAAGTGGGTTTGTAGATCTCATTGATTGTGCCATTCTTTTCATTTTTCATCATCATTCAACCTTAATCAAAACCAATAATCCAAATATCTAAATCAAAGAAAATCAACCCAATAACCCAAATATATAAATCAAAGACAAAATGCTATAATCACATGAACATCTATCATACCAAGACCTCAAAATGATTTATATACAGAGATATAGCATATTATGAATATATCATATGATAACTTTTATACAATTAGAATTTGCCATAATCAATTGTGAACTTGAACTATTACAACTCTTTCTAGGATAAAGCAGAATCAAATTGTAACTTATGCATGTTATTTGAAAAGCAAAAACAATTACTTGTACATGGTGAATCATATAAAAAACTTTGTTGGTAGCAGAAGAAAATGGCTAATGTGCATTTTCTGGTTTAAGTCTTAGACCAGTTCATTACTTCAATTCTATGTAAATATTTTAGTTTTAATCTAGTCTTAGGCTATCAATTCTTGCACTCCTTTTGTTTCTACATTGGATAGTGACTCCCCTTGAATATGATGTCTGCTTCAAAAGTAACTGTTAAGAGATGTGAGCACTTAGCAGTACTTCAACAATCATCAATTTGCATATTTTAAAAAATATCATGCAACGTAAACTTAACATGACTTATAATGTTCATAAATCATTGTTAAGAAAAATCTAATGCACCTATGTTCATAAGAAACTTACCATGATACATATAGTTCTTTTAGGAAACCAATCATGGGTAGGGGGCCCCGCAAGCAAATCCTTCTTCCAAGGAAGTCAGTACATTCTAAGAAACAAAAATGTTATATCCCTCATTTATTGATTTCTTACCATGTAAAGTATTTGTCATGGTAAGAACGTGGAAATGCATACTTACAAAGATGCCCCTAAATCAATGTCATAGTTGTGAAGCTAAAATTTTCTTAACAGTGACTTATGAACAATAAAGAAGCATAAAGGCAACTACTTAGTGAAGTATTTCGTTTTACCCATAAACAAAAATAAATCATTAAACAAACTTTTTTCCAAAATCAATTACATAGATAACAAATACTCACAAAGCCTCGGCTATATTGTTCAAGAGCTTCACAAACTTATTAAAGGAAATAGAAACTCAACCACAAAATCTGGATTGTTCTCATTTTGCAGCAGTTTCTGAAGTTGTTCATCTCTAGCCACTGATAGGTAGATAGGCAGATTGTTGTAACATGTAGGCTTTGTCCATTTTCACCACTCTTTCTTCTACTAAAGTTCCAGACTTGTCTTGTAAATTCATTTACTTGGCTGCCCTGTTTTCAATTGATATAATGGTGGTTAGGATGTTGATCAATGTTCCACCTGGTTCCTTAAGTTCCATATAGGTTCTAAAGTAAAAGCTAGGCAAGCTGAGAATTGATCTTTTAATATACTTTGGGATTGACCAGTAGTGTGGCCGTGTGCTCATAGTGAAAGTCCCCATACACAGAATCCCACTGAGACCCAGCATCAAACACCTCACAGGCACTACCATAGAGACTCTTTTTATCATTTTGTTGAATAAAGAGTAATCTCCAATAATTTGAATTTTCACTTTTGCCACAATTAAAAGCACAACCACCATTCAAATTCAATAGCTGAATGGGTCATTTGAATCAAAACCCAATAGTTATAAATTGTAGAAATCAAAAGGACTACAATATGATTAGAGCACCTCACCTGTGTGAATTGGGGGCTGGGGCTCGATGCACTTAGGCGGGTGAAGGTAGCTAAACTATCAGTGGCAGCTATAGTCATGGGTGGGACTTAGAGAGAAGGAAATTAAGGAGAAGTTCTTGCGTCTGATTTATGGGTTTTGGGGAGCTTTCGCTTATGATTATTGGTTTAAGAAAGGTCGGAATCGGGATAGCGATGTAGTTGCTGAATGATAATTACAACAAAGCTTAAATCTCACCATAAAACCATAACAGAACCAACCAAAAATTAAACATGCATAACAGAATGAACAAAACATATTCATTACAGAGCAAACAAAAAATCAAAATTAAATTGCTGAAAAACCATAACAGAGCAAAAGGGCCTAAAACAAAATTGGAACAGAAAATTAGTAATTTCCGTAAGCAATCTTTTTTGTAATTTTCGTAATCTATAAAATAGCTTGACCTGACTATGAAAAGAGAGAAACAAAATCATATGAAACCAACATGTTCTCCAGAACCAAATAGGGTTACAAAAACGTACCAAAGCTTTAGAGGCCAAGACATGAGCCAGTAGAGGCGAACAGAGAGAGCGAGACTGAGAGAAGAGGTGAAGGGTTTGAGCCAAAGAGAAAGGGATGAGGGGAAAGCGTGAAGAGAGAAGAGTAAACCTGCGGTTAGGGTGTTCAGCAGTTCTGGCTGAATTTATGTTTGTGTGTATCGGGTTTTGATAAGTATTGATTTTTTATTAAAGATAAGTATCGGGTTCTTGGAGAGAAAAAAGTGTGTTTTTAATTTTATTTTTTAAATATTGTACTGATATGAAAAATGGTGAGAGTTTCAGAATTTTGGTTATATATATATATATATATATATATATAGATGACAAAACTTAACGAACTAATATCAGGAAAAAAGCAAAGATTCCCCCTCCCCCTCTCTCTCTCTCTCTCTATATATATATATAATTTTTTTTAAGGAATAGCTCCTCTTTTCATTTAACTAGAAAAAAGTCAAAGTGCAAAAAAGATTGCATTAGATTTATGTATATAAAAAAGAGATGGTAACAGATGCTTAGGATAACGGTTAATAATCTATTTAAAGAAAATTTTTATGAAAAAAAAATTAATATTTTGACAATTTTTTCAATTTCTTATAAAAGTGGTATCAAAACTTTCCTAAAATGGATTGTTAACTATTGTCATAAGGGTATCCTTTAGCATGAGCCAAATATAAAACAAAGGACACTTACCTTTTAAGTGATCTCATAATATTGTGTCATATTTTATTGATATTTCTATTAAAGACATCTAGGGTTCAAATTACTTTCTTTCAACTATAGATATAAAAAAAATTATTATTATTATTATTGTGCCATATAAACTTTTGAGAACTCACAATTTCACATATAACTATATATATAAAATTAAATTCAAATTTCATTATATATATAAACTTTCCATTAGAATTTATTCACATTTTATTTTCTTTAAATAGTGAAATATATAGTTTCGTATACATAAACAATTATAATAAATTCCCAACAACAAAATATTTAGTCATATAAACACAATCATAATACTGTCTATAAATAACTACCATATCTATAAATTAATATTTAGACAAAAAAAGAGAGTGAAAATTGTAAGCGCACGATTGTACCCGGACCCAAAAGTAGGTGATGGGCTCAGGCCTAATGAGCCTTATACAATGAAATTTGTAGAGTATGAGTTTGAAACCTAAGTTTTGGGGTATTGGAAGTTGATTAACAGGTTAGGATGCTACAATCTATGCGAATGCCACAATCTATGCAAATGATAAGTAAATATAACAAAGAAACCTTCTCGAACGTAAGCCAATGACGAGTTATATATTCCTTCTCTTTCTATATCAAAAATTACATTTCTTAGTTCTTTTTTAAACTAAGAAACCACCCCCTCTCATTTCCTCTCTCGTTCTCCTATATACTTCTTCTTCTTCCCTATTTTATCCACGTGTCATACAAATCTTCTCCCTAGATACTTGTCCCATTCACCACATTCTTGAAGTCTTCAAATAATAGCAGAAATGTTGAATTCTACTGTTCAGAGGTCATTTCCTCATTAATGCGGCCAGGGAGGTAGATGCAAGGTCTTTAACACGGTGGTAGCAGCTTTTTCCTCAGATATTTCTCACACATTTTTGCTTCTAAAGGGTGCTGGGATCACACATTTACCCAATAGATCTTCCAAAATTTTGCCTTTAAACCGTTTAGCAAGTCCTAGGGCCTTTGCTGGGTTTGTTCGAGGAGATACTCCTCCTCGGACAACTCCTCGGATCACTATAGTGCGGACTGACCTGTTGGCCTAGAGACCCTGATTGAACAGATTTATACCAACTAATCAGGCCCAAAGCCCAAACGTTTATTCAAGAGCTTTTACCTCCCACAAAAATAATGATATTATGTTAAACTTTTCAATGCATTTCAAGGGATACCAACTACTAAATATAAAATTGAAGACGCTTGACTTTTGGCTGACTTTATAATATTTTGCTACCTAAGTTTTTGAGACTCACAATATTTAACATGTCATTCTTTTAATTTATATATTTTAAAAATAAATTTAGATTTTATTTTGTATTTATACCCTCCATTAGAATATTGCCACATCATATAAAAGGTTTTATCCATTGCACAAAACTCCAACTTTTGCGCAATTTAAAAGAGGTTATGGTAAACAGCCTTACTCTTAATTTATTGGAGATGATCGTTCCCGCACTTAATCTCACGACTGGTCGCTTTTAGTGGACAACACTTGTCATCACACCAATGTTTGACCTCTAATATTGTTGTATCATATGTTCTATAAATGGTATAATCAAATAATAGTTCCATATACAAATCAATCATAATAATTGTCTTGCCACCTTAGTTTGCAAGGCTTCACAATTTTACAAATAATTATTCTAATTTAGTATTATTTAATTGAATTTAGATTCTATTCTTTTTACACCCTCTATTAGAATGTAGTCACATTATATGCTTGTAGAATCAACATTTCTATGTACATAATAAATGTCTTCCACCTAAGTTAGTAAGAACTCACAATTTTACATATCATTCTTCTAATTTATATTTTTTTTAATTGAATTTTGATTTTATTCTATATTTATCCCCCAATTAGAATATTGCCACATCATGTGTTCTTTAAATGGTAGAATCAATAGTTCCACGTACAAATCGATCATAATATATGCCTATTAATAACTACCATAATTATTAAATTAATATTTAAGGGAAAAAATAAAAGGGAGAAAATTTTATATTTTGTTAAAATTTCTCATGTATTGCATGGGCTACTGACTAGTATATATCTATGAGTTATGATTAAGTATAGATGGTGTAATTTAATGTTACACTATATAATAAATTTTGATTGGAAAAAATATTTGAAAATCTCACTTTTAGGTTACATGTTCTCTATGTGAGTAACGTACACTCCAAATTTCACGTTAATAAGATATTATTTAATATTTAATCCATAAACTCATTTTTATGTATAATTTTATTATATAAAAAATTTTAAATTTAAATTTTTTAATAGATGAGATATCTATTGATCTTAGATTATCTTGAAATTTTAGATGCAAGAAAAGTTTTAAATGAATATAAAGTATAAAGGTGGATTTGTCCAAAATCAAAAAACAGATCTAATAAAAAATTATTAAGAAGTGTACTTTATTAAAAATTATAAGAGGTGTAATTTGAACCATGACTATGGTACCCTAAATTTGTGCTATGTCATTAAGAAACGTTTATTGGGGTGAATGCATCTTTTTTTTTTTCTTGATTAATTATGTATAGTTGGTACATTAATTATTGGATTCAGATCTTCTAAATTTTCTAGGGTACTCTACTAAATAAATTTTCTTAAATCTTAACCATTTTTGTATTGCTTTAATGGTCTAGATTTTACCATATTAGCATTCTACTAACAGTAATCTTAATTGTTTTGTTTGCAATATTATTTTATTATTTTAAGAATATTGTTAGTGGAATGCTGATATGGCAGAATCTAAACCATCAAATTATTAAAATGTGGTTAGGATTTAAGGAAATTTATTAATAGAGTACTCTAATTAGAGGATCTGAATCCTTAATTATTTATGTAAAAGAAATTTCTACATTTATTTTTTCTTAAATTTCTATGGGAAACTATTGATTACGATTATGATATTCTTGTTTGAGTTAAGTTACCTTGACAACAATGGAAACAAAATCAAACCCAAAGGAGAAAAGCATTTTTAAAAGCATACGAAATTAATAATTTCAAAAATTGTGTGCTCAAATTAGTGGAAATAATTAAATATTTGACAATTCACTTAAGAAATACGATTATTCTCTTAACCATATTATTCTTAGTAATTTACATTATTCTATTTCAATTGCGTGTGATTTAATTGAAATTAATTCTTAAAATATTATAATACATAATGAGTAAAAAGTACCTATTATAATTTTCAAATTGAACTTAAGGCGTAAATGCTTATTGAGTGGAATATCGGCTAGCAAATAAAAAAGCAAAAACATCAATCATCCAAATTTCTGCCCAGTGATGCATTTCTTAAAATTTTCTTCATTTAGCATTCCAACCCATCAAAATTTATGTCAATGGATATATTAATTATCACGGTTAAATGGGTAAATTCATTTATTTTCATTTAATTATCTATAGATGGTGCATGAACTATTTATATGTAAGGAATTTATATGAAAAAAGAGAGAGTATTATGGAAAACACATTGATTTTTATATCACTAAATATACTTACCATACATCCTATAAAAGTCATCCACATCTGCGACTTTGTGGAAATCACGAAGGTTCTATCAACTCCAATGGCCATAGTTCTTTTGTACCCCGTAGCTATATTTTTAAGCTTCCTTTTCCTTTGCCATTGGAGACGGAACAAAACCTCATTCATCACAAACTGGCCAATCATCGGAATGCTCCCGGGCTTTCTTTTCAATGCGTGGCATGTGCATGAGTACCTAACTTCCCTTCTCAAATTTTATGGTGGCACTTTCGAGTTTCAGGGTGGTTGGTTAACTGGCATTAGACTTTTGATCACTAGTGATCACATGAACATCCACCACATTTGCAGCAAAAATTTTCCCAACTACGGAAAGGGGAGGAAGTTTCGAGAGATTTTTGATGTTCTGGGAGATGGGATTTTCAGTTCTGATCATGACTCGTGGAAATATCAAAGGAAGCTACTTCAGACATTGTTAAAGGACAACAAGTTCAAGTTGTTCTTTGAGGAAATTGTCAAGGGAAAGGTGGAAAAGGGCCTCATTCCAGTTCTTGATCACGTTTCAAGTTTGGGAATTGAGGTTGATTTACAAGACGTTTTTCAACGGTTCACCTTTGATAGTGTTTGCTTAATGGTTTTAGGTCATGATCCAAATTGTCTCTCCATTGAATTACCTAAAGTACCACATTCAAATGCGTTTGATGAAGTGGAGGAAAGTCTATTATATCGACACCTTGTGCCAGAAAGATGGTGGAAGTTACAAAGAAGGCTGCAGATTGGATCAGAGAAGAAGCTATTACATGCATGGAAAGTTTTTGATGAATTTGTATATGAATGCATCTCAACCAAGCGAGAAGAACAGAACCTCGTGAAGAAGGAGGAACTAAAATTCAACTTGTTTACAGCTATAGTAATGGAGGAACAAGAAGGAGAAATGAGTAGTAATATTACCCAATCCAACAAGTTTCTAAGGGACACAACGATAAATCTCTTGGCCGCAGGGAGAGATACCATAAGTTCTGGTCTAACTTGGTTTTTTTGGCTTGTTGCAACACACCCATCAGTTGAAGCTAAAATTCTAGAAGAGATCAAAAAGCATCTGGTGGACAATGACAAATGTAGGGTTTCAAACATAGGTGAGCTAAGTAAGCTAGTTTATCTACATGGAGCAATATGTGAGACCTTGCGGCTTTTTCCACCCGTACCTTTCGAACACAAAAGTGCAGCTAAATCTGATATTCTTCCTAGTGGCCACTATATCAAACCAAAAACGAGAATTATATACTCTTTATACTCAATGGGAAGGATGGAAAGCATATGGGGCACAGATTGCTTAGAGTTCAAGCCAGAGAGATGGATTTCTGAGCATGGAGGAATAGTGCATGTACCATCTTTCAAATTCATAGCATTTAATGCTGGGGCAAGGACTTGTTTAGGCAAGGATATAACCTTTGTTCAAATGAAAATAATTGCAAGTGCCATCATTTGGAATTATCGTATTCAAGTGGTTGAAGGTCATCCTGTTTCACCTAGTATCTCCGTAGTACTTCACATGAAACATGGTTTGAAAGTGAGGATCAGCAAAAGATTTGTTTGATAAAGAAATTACAATATTAGCTAAACCACATTGGTGGTCAAGTAATTGTCCTTGTCATCATCCGAATAAAATGTAGTTGAAAGTATAGTTTTCGAATAAATATAGTTGTGTGAGATGCTTGGATTGTGCACTTGCAATATTTCATGTAGATTAAATTAACTATTAGTTGAATATATACCAAATTTATAATGAATATAAATTTTATATATTTATATCCATAATTTTTTATTATTTTATTATATGTTTGTATTTCTTACCATACAAAAAAAATAAAAAATAAAAAATTGATTCACAAAATGATTCAGTATTGTCAATTATGGACGAACCTATCAACATTTGATACTGGGAACCTAATAATTTCCTCTTTCTTTTATTCCTTCTTTGCTTAACCTTTAATGTGGCGTTTGGTATGTGGGAATTCACATTACTCTTGGCATCTAGATTCTTAAGAATCATATTGCTAAGAATGTCGCTATTCCTATGTTTGGTTTCATTGTGAATGTCTTAAGATTCCTAGGAATGTCTTAAGATTCCTAGGAATTTGAGATGATAATGTTTGGTTTATTCACAGGAATCTTAAATGAATTATTTATTTTTCCTATTCTATCCTTAGATTTGAATGTGAACTACCAAGTCCTTAAAAAAAAATCTTCCTCTAAATAAATAATGAAAAACCAAATATAAACAATTAATTATGAAAAATTCATTAAAATTATAGTCTAACATTTTAAAATGACAGGTATAATACAAAAATAACTATTTAAATTCTCAAATGCTTTTATTCTTAATAATAATTTTAAAAGAGTTTAATCCATAATAATTTGTTTTATATTTTATCTTAATTGATTAAATGATAATGAAAAATGGTTAAAATTGTCAATCTATAAAAAATACAATTTCCTTTAAGCTTGGAAATCTGGATTCCCACCAAATTTAAAGGGAATCCACATTCCTACTGAGAGGGGAATCCAGATTCCCCCTGACATCTGATTTCTTAGCGTGATTTGCAACCAAACATGAGAATCTTTAAATATTCCTGAGAATCCTAAAGCATTACCCCGTACCAAATGACGCGTAAATGTGGTGGTGGATTTCAGTTCCGTTAAAATTAATGTTAGCATGCACTTCAAAATTCAAAGTACCAAGTTCTATCCATAAAATACGCATGCTTTGAAACCAAACCAAAAGCCTAACCGTCCTACCCTCCTCAGTGGCACGGTGAATAAACATAGATAAAACTACATTATTGGTTCTTAAAGTTTATATTGTGATTGTAATTAGTTACTTAAATTTCAAGTGAGTACTATTAGTCCCTCAAATTTTAAAAAATGAATATTGTTAGTTTTTTTGTTAACTATTGTTGTTGTTATTGCTTATGTGGCAAATAGAACAATAACGTGACATTTTTTTTTACTGAGGTGACATTTCTTTTTATTAAAAAAAAGAAAATTATATTTTACATGTATTATGCCACATAATTAACTTTAAAATACACGTACACATGCTTTAATTAAATTAATTAATTAATACATTATTCTATTAAAAACTTAAATATAAAAACTAGATAAGTCTCCCCCCTTCTCTCTCGCCTTCTTCCTCTGCCATCTGTTGGCAATACCCAAAATCAAACTCAAACCTGGTTGGTTCATTTGCATAGTACCAAAGTTCCTTTTGAGTAAGCAGTGAATACAATTGTTTCAATTTCAAAATATCTTCTTCTCAAATTTGAATCTAATCTAAGTCTCCCTTTTAGTTTCAATTTCACTGGGTTTCTAATCTAAATCTAACCTTAATCTTCTTCCCAAATCCAAATGTAAGTGTTCACAAGGCAGATGAAGTCATATGGGAAAAAGAAGGAGCAAAGCATATTCATCCAAATATAGATCCTATTTGAACTAAAGGACCACAATTGTTTCAGATACAATTGCTTCAACAAAAATAGAAAAAAGAAATAGAAAGAAGATTCAATGATAGTTAAGGACTAAAACAGAAAACCAGGAATGATGTTTGAAAGATCAATTACTAAACCCATATTTGGTATAAGAAAGCTCAATAACACCAAAAAAAAAAAAAAAAAACAAACAAACAAACAAAGACCCACTCTTGCTTTGGTGTCGAACGCAATAAAAACCCATTAAAAAATCAACATTATCAATAAATGCACTCTCGCCTACTTCATCCTATAACAAAAAACCAGAGACAAAAAAAAAAACTTGATCAATAAAATCTCAAATAAAGAAAATGCAACTCATGGCAGAATGGATGATTTATGACGAAGCATAAAAGGCAGAATGGAGATGAACAATTGGCTTACATTTGGGAATTTTGATGTTTTGATGTTTTGGCGTTTTGATTTTAAATCTATTTAAAAAAGAAATCTGATCTGTTAGTTTTTTTTTTGGTTTTTGAAAAAGCTAATGTGATATCGTGGCACGACAATTTTGTAAAACAGTTGTAGTAAAAAGAGGTGACGTCATTGTTCCATTAGCCACATAGACAATAACACTAATGATAGTTAACAAAAGGACTACCAACGCTAAGTTTTAAAATTTAAGGGACCAATAATGCTCACTTGAAATTTAATGGATCAATTGCACTCATAAGGTAAACTTTAGGGACAAATATTGAACTTTTTTGGTTGAAATTTGCGGTTTTATTTGATTTTAACAAGTTGTTAGACTTTTTTTAATACAAAATTATTGAAATACTTAATTGAGTCTAATAAAATAACATGTACATGAGTTTTTTTCCCCCATCTTCCCTTTCTCCTAAAAAATTGGGACTACACACTTGACACTTCACTTTCATTTTTGCAAATTCTTTTTCTATGCTATGAATAATGTATTAAAAGAAAATATAATTATTTTTTTATTTTTTTGTGATTTTATAAGTCTAAGAAGCTAGAATGCCAGGAAGAAATATGAAGGAAAAATTACTAAATAAAAGAACAAGAAAAGAGATAGTAAATATTGATGATGATGAAAAAAATGTCAATGAAAAAATGATTTTACAAGATGATGAACATAATAATAACATTGATTTAAATAGGGTTGATTAGGTAAGATTATAAAAAGAAATTACTATTCTGGCTCATATATTATGTATTATCACTTTTGAGTTTAATCAACTTGAATGTGTATTTTATAAACATATTTTAATTTGATTTATTTATTTAGCTTTGTTAAATATTGTAAAGTTGAATTTATTCAACTATGTGTTGGCTTTATTCTGTGCCAAATTTGCTTGTAATTCAGCATTTAGAAACCCAGTATTTAGGTGGGAATAATGTAAAGGTTGCGTGTGAGAGAGTGTGAACAATTGATCAAGTGTGTGGAACAAGAAAAAACTGGCGACTAGAACCGCGACTGACTCGCGAGTGGTGACCTGCCAAAATGTGACACACGTATGAAGCATGCAGGAAGTTAAAGGGTCACAACAGCTGGATCACTACAGGACAAAAAGTATAGTCTGACCTTTTTGTTATCTGGCAACTAGAACTCACGACTCACCCCAATTGCGAGTGACTCGTTTGTGCACCCTGTTTTGCTGAAAACAGACTTTTCACATTCCATCTTATACCTTACTATAAATACCCTTATACCCACGAAATGTAGAGAGCTTTCAGAGAGAATTTTGAGAGAAAAGCCCTAGAGAACAACAAGATTGATTCATCCCCAATCTTATACATTTGATTCTCCAAATTCCTCTACTCTCATCATCTCCATTGTCATACCCATGAGAGGATCATAAACCAAATCCTTAACTCACCAAATTCAGAGTAGTGAGAAGGTACTTGGTGTTTGGGAAGTAGTTCAAGAGAGAACCAATTCATATTGGTTAATGCAATGGGCTAATTGCGGGATCCGGTAAGCTAGAGAAGATAAGGTTCGGCGTAACTCTGTTGGAGTAAAAAGCTTGGAGGGCTTAGATGCATCTGGTAGATTAGGCTTGGAGGGTCTACTGCTATTCATGTATCCCAACTGATTTTCTAGTGGATCATTTACCGCTTGGAGGGCGGCGGAGAGGTTTTTTGTCGAGTTCTTCGGTTTCCTCTTCGATAACACGTGTTGGTGTTATCTTGTGTTTGCATCTCTCTTTCCCTTACTCTTTGTTTTTATTTACTGCTGTATTGTGATTAAAATATGGCTTAGAGTAGTTTGATAATTTGGGTATTGGTTATAGTTCATCTTCTACACATATATTGTTTGAATATAAGCTTGCTTTGAAATTTTGTAATTGGGAGTCTAAACATTCACAAGTGTTTTATATACTAAGTGAAGTTCAATTGGTATCAGAGTGGGTATACTTTGACGGATTTTTATATCCTTAGTGTGATCCTTGACCCCTAGGATGGACAGGTCTCAATCCCTCAATGCACCTCCCTTCTTTGATGGGAGTAATTATGTATTTTGGAAAGTGTGTATGCGTGCATTTTTGTGCTCCATTGATGAGAGTGTGTAGGATACTGTTGAGATTGGTTGGACAAGGCCGAAGGCTGCCAAATCTACTTGGGATAAGATAGCTCTCATAGCGGCTAATGCTAATAGCAAAGCACTTAATGCTATATTTTGTGGTGTCTCATCAAATGAATTTCACAGGATATTTCATGTGTCCATTGCCAAGGAGGCATGAAAAATTTTGGAGACTACCTATGAAGGCACTAAGAAGGTGAAAAATACCAAGCTTCAAATGCCTACCACTCGGTTTGAAGAATTGAAGACGAGTGAAGATGAATCATTCGACTCATTCTATGAAAAGTTGAATGAAGTGGTAATTGGGAAATTGAACTTGGGTGAGAAGATGGAAGAATTCAAAGTTGTAAGAAAGATTCTCAGATCATTGCTGGAGAGCTTTCGAGCTAAGGTGATCGCCATTGAGGAAAGCAAGGATCTTGATGAGATTATGGTCCAAAAACTTATCAGCTCCCTTTAAACATATAAGCTATCTCTACCATCTTATAGGAAGAGCAAATTCCTTGCTCTTAAGACAATCAATGAGAGAATTGAAGCTTAAGATTCCTCGGATGAGGACGAGGTTGAAAAAAAGGTGGCATACCTTGCAAAGAACTTTTGCAAGTTCTTGAAATTCAAAAAGGATGGGAAGTCCTTTGAGAAAGGAAATTTCTCCAATTTCAAGAAAGAAAAGAAGGATTTCAAGAGGAAGGATTCCAAAGACTCCTTTTCTTCTTAAGTAATGACTTGTTACGAGTGCAACGGGGCATGACCATTTGAAAAAAGAATGCCCCACCTATTTGAAGGCAAAGGGTAGAGCTCTTGCTACAACCCTTAGTAATTCGGATAACTCAAACTTTGATTATGAAAAAAGTTGTGATGGGGAAGGAAACTACTCCGCTTTCATGGCCATTGCACCCATAGATTCTTCGGAAGATTTAAGCAATCTAGTGGAAGAGCTTGGTAAGCATACCAAAGTGGAATCTATTGGCGTTGGAGATGAATCCAATGATGAAGAAGAAGAGTGTGTCTATGAAGGAACAAATAGATTGCAAGAATGCTACAATACACTTCTTGAAAAGCGTGGAGAATATGCAAGAGTGGCTAAGGCAGCCATTAGAAAGATGAAGAAAGCCGAAGAGGATTATAAAAGCATCCTCGTGCGGTACAAATAGACCAAGTGTGAAGTTGAAGGGTTAAATGAAGAACTCATCAATACCTATTCCAGGATAAAGCTTCTTGAGCTTGAAGTTTTTCAAGCAAATGCCAAAGTGGAGTGGGTTGCTTCCAAGAAACTTGATGAAGTGCTTGCCTATCAAAAGCCCTTTTCGGATAAAAGCGGCTTAGGGTATATCAAAGAAAGTAGCTCAAGCTCTAAAGTGTCTAAGGAAATGAATTTTGTCAGGGCTAAAGAACCATCAACTCCTCTTGTTGACAATGCAAAATCTGAAAAGAAACCAAATGTGGTGAATCAAATGGTTTTGTTGAAGTCTCCCAAGCCAATTGTCACTAAGCCTAAGGCAAAGGGAAAGTCTCTTCTTAAGACACAAAGAGGTCCACAAGCTCAACACTATTGCCATCATTGTGGAATTCGAGGGCACACTGAACCAAATTTCTACAAGCTCCAAGCATTGAAGAAGGCGGATCTTCAAAAGCCAGGAAGACAAGGAAAAGGCAATGAGAAATCCAAGCAACCAAAAGGGCAGGAAGGAGAACCCGTTATGAGTGATGTGATGAAGATGATTAACACCATCACCTCTTGTTTGGCCAACTTCACCTTAAGGTTTGAGAATCATGGCTTAAGTACGCAATCCTAAAAGGATATCACCCCAAACACACGTGCTATGTGGGCGAAGAAGGGTACTTATGCATAAGCATTATAACATATCCATGCATTAATTTTTTTGATATAATGTGACATTGTCGATTGTTTGCTTATTTTACATTCTAGCATGTTTGTATTGTTTTTGATGTTTAAAAGCTTTGGTTGTTTGTTGTTTGTTTTTGATCATTCTTTACTTAATTTGTGTCAAAAATTCAAAAACACATAAAAAGTATAAAATCCAAAAAATCTGATTGGCGGTGTTGTGCATTGTCACATGCATGTTTAGCCTTGTACCTCCATACTAATGGCTTTGTGCATTAATGAGCTTAGCTTGTTCTCTATGCACTTGTATCTTTGTGGGAAACATCTTGATATCTATGTGATTGTTGTAAATAGATCTTCAAACTTTTCATGAATGATTAGTCAATAGTTTTGTTGATCTTGAGACATGCATAAACTTGTGCCTATATCTCTTCCCACTCATTTAATTTTTTGCTTAATAGCTCAACCAATATCAAATCTCGAAAAGAGATAAGGAGCTGAAAAAGCTGTTGCACATACTAGTATTTGACTAGGAAAAAGGGAAAGCGACATGTATTTAAAATGTATGGTGCCAAAAGCCAAAGGCTTACTCATCAAATTGAAATATCAAAAATTTCAGGCATCAATCTCAAATGAGATGTAAAGATCAAAAGAAAAGAAGCCAAATCAAAAGCTTCTATAACTCAATGTAATCAAGTTTATGTGGGAGGTCATATATGTTCACTTTTACAATTGAGATTGGCCACTCTACTTAGTACTAGTTGTGTATGACATGGTTGAATCGATTATTAAAGTTTCACATTAGACTAAGGACTATCTCATGTTTGATACCCATCCACATCACACGTGTCTATGTTCAATGAATGCCTTATTCATTTGTGTGATTGTACTTGATTACATGTGATGTACATACTCAAGCATTTGTTGATCAAACCAAAAAAGATTTTTGAGTATTTTATTTATTTTTGGAAAGTATTTTTTTTTTGAAAAATTTTACAAAAATTCAAAAATTTGTAACTTTGTATATTGGCCACTCACTTGCGAGTTGCGAGTTTTCAAGCTCCAGTCGCGAGCTTACCTAGAAGGTTTCGCAACTCTCTGGCGAGTGAGAACTCAAGTCACGAAAAATACTTAGAAATTTTTTCAAAAACTTGAATTTTTGGCGACTTATTTGCGAGTCATGAGGTCATCTAGAAGCATTCACGACTCATTGGCAAGTGGAAGTCCCAGTCGTGAAAAAGACTTGGAGAAATTTTTCAAAATTTGGGTTTAAGGGATTTTAGCGACTCACTTGACAACTTACTCGCGAGTCAGTTGAGTTGCGAAAAACGCGTGTTTTGCAAAAATAGGGTTAAAAATTAGATTGTTTTTCAAAACTTTTCATTTTCCCTCGCATCATGTGTGTGCCTCTTTGTCTTCTCCACCTCTCCCTCTCTTAAAACCGCCATTTTCACTCCAAAAACCTCCATTTTTCTCTTCAATCTTCACTCCAAATCTAAGAAATGGTATGGGTTTTCACTCCTTTACACTTTATTTTAAGTTTCAAGCATTATATTTCATGGATTTGTTGTATTTGTTGAGATATTGAAATATTAATGATGAACATGGGTTTTTGTTGTGTTTTGATGAAATTGTCATGTAGGTTTTGTTGAGAATGATGGTATGATGTTTGTTTTGCATGTTTTTACTACATGCTCATGCATTGTACAATGTTTTGTGTTGTGGTGTGCATATCATCTTGTTGAGAAAATGTCTATTTAGATGTTTTTGTGTGCAATATTGGACTCCGTTGAGTATAATATTTGGGGATAATCATGTTTCCATGTTTGGAACAAATAATGGTTATGTGTTTCACACTTTGCCCCTTGCATGTTTTCATGCCTCTTATGTGCACACTTTCTTATATGATGCGCACACACACATACAATCTTTGACATGCTGAGTGTACAATGCCATGATTCTGTCATGATTTGATGTTTAGCATCTTCACATGTCATTTTTTTGAATTTCTCTTTAAATTTCAGTTTTTAGGGTTTAATTCTTGGTACTAACGTGTTGCTAATTAAGTTTGTTGCCGTTTATTGTGCTCTGTTTTTGTGGAATTTGCTGCTCTATTTTGTAGATAGCTCTACGAAAAACTGTTGCTCAACGTGGTGATAAGAGAAAGCACCTTGACAACAGCTTGTTTCGTTCCTCTCAACACTTTGAGAGATATACCAATCAATTCGAAACAGCTCCTATCATTCAAGAGAGACATGTGAATCTTGTTGATCTCAAGGACTCCTTCATTCCTAGGTATTTTGAAGGATGGGGCTGGGATACTCTTCTTGGTGGATTCCCCGATATTTGTGAACCATTGATCAGAGAGTTCTATGCTAATGCGTCCTTCAAAGAGGATCACATAGAGTGCTGGGTTAGAGGTTGTCAATTCACTCTTAATGTTGATGACATTGATACTTGGACTTGGAGAACAAGATCATGAAGGGTTCATTCCGTTCAAGGATAGAATGATCTCTCTAGAAACTGTGCAACTTCACATTGGTGGCTATAGGGAAGGAAGAAGCCTCAACACAACCTCCTTTCCTCCGGATTTGAGATTCTTAGCATACATCATGCTGTTCAACTTGTATCTGATCAAGCAACAATGTGAGAGCCATCTTCCTCATGGAGCTTCGTGAGAAAACCTACATTGACATCGGTGCACACATGTATAGCATCATTGCCGAGTCCACAAAGACAACCTCAAGATCAAAGCTTGTTGTCCCAAGTCTCATAATGAGGATTCTTCATGAAAATGGTGTGGAGACTCCACAAACCATAAGTCTAATGTCTCAAGCTCCTTCCATTAACTCTCAAACCATCTCAAGAAGTAGGGTTCGACTTCCTGGAGATGAACAAGCTGAAGAGACTAAAGAAGCACCTCAAGCTAATACAGAAACTGAAGCAGAAGGACAACAAACTCTCCTAAGACATGGTGGTGGTCGAGGTAGGAGTGGAGCATTATCATTGTCATCAGTCCCTCCCGATGCTTTTCAGATCATACTTGAGAGGATTGATGGTTTTCGAGATGTGGCAAATGAGCACTCCAACAACCTTGTAGCAATCCAGGACCAAATCAACTTGTTGGCAGCCAAGTTTGACAGCTTCACTCACCAGCTGTAGCCCTTTGGCCATTCTAGTAAAAAAGGGGGAGAAGTATTCGGTAGCTCTCGAGGGGGTGCTTATCTTGAGGGGGAGAACATTGGTTTTAAGACTATGGTTTATGGTTTTTATAGTAAGACTATGGTTTATGGTTTTTATAGCTTATGGTTTTCATAGCACTTTATTTTAGTACTTTATGGTTATAGTATTTTGGTTTTAATATACTTGGATACTTTGTGTTATAGATACTTGGATATTTTAGACTATGTTATATGTACCCTTGCTTATGTAGCTTAGTACTTTTAGTTAATGTTTTGCATTTTCTTTAGTACTCCACTCTTGTACCATTGTTGGATCTTGTATCTTTGATGCAATTCAAACCTAATGCTTGGTGCTTTAGTGTTCTTGCATCAGTTGAATGCTGGACATGCAAATGATTCTTTGCATTGAGCTTATTTGCTTGCATGTTTGGATTTTCATTTACTTTGTAAATGTTCATTGTAGTCACTGTTTATAGTGATTGTTCGTATATGGTCAAGTTATGCTTATTTGTCATATTCATACTTGCTTGATCGCATTGTGCTTGCTCTATATGCATTCTAAGTTTACAGCTTACAATAAACTTAATGGTTGCATTTTGTGATATTGTTTTCAGGAGACTTGTTCGTATGGTTCAAGAGCTTCACATATTTAAAACTAGGTGTGAGTGAGTTTTGGCAAATGTTTCCAACTCATATTTCAAGTCTAGAGTCTGTTTTAGGGTTTTGTTACGGGATAGCCAAAGGGGGAGATTGTAAAGTTGAATTTATTCAACTATGTGTTGGCTTTATTTGGTGTCAAATTTGCTTGTAATTCAGCATTTAAAAACCCTGTATTTAGGTGGGAATAATGTAAGGGTTGTGTGTGAGAGAGTGTGAAGAATTGATCAAGTGTGTGCAACAAGGAAAAACTGGTGACTGGAACTCACGATGACTCGCGAGTGGTGACTCACCAAAATGTGGCAACGAGTGAAGCATGCAAGAAGTTAAAGGGTCATGATAGTTGGATCACTACAGGATAAAAAGTACAGTCTAGCCTTTTTGTTATTTGGCGACTAGAACTCACGACTCATCCCAGTTGCGAGTGACTCGTCAGTGCACCTTGTTTTATTGAAAACTGACTTTTTACATTCCATCTCATACCCTACTATAAATACCCTTATACCCACGAAACGTAGAGAGCTTCCAAAGAGAATTTTGAGAGAGAAACCCTAGAGAACAACAAGATTGATTCATCCATAATCTTATACATTTGATTCTCCAAATTCCTCTACTCTCATCCTCTCCATTGTCATACCCATGAGAGGATCATAAACCAAATCCTTATCTCACCAAATTCAGAGCAGTGAGAAGGTACTTGATGTTTGGGAAGCAGTTCAAGAGAGAACCAATTCATATTGGTTGATGCAATGAGCTAATTGCGGGATTCGGTAAGCTAGAGAAGACGAGGTGCATCAGGTAGATTAGGCTTGGACGGTCTATTGCTATTCATGTATCCCAATTGATTTTTTGGTGGATCATTTACAGCTTGGAGGGCGGCAGAGAGGTTTTTCCCTAATTAGTTTGGGAAGTGGGGCATTTGCAGCTTGAGAAAATCGAGTTTCAAAATAGGGGCATTTCTTTAATTAGTTTGGAAAATGGGGCATTTGCCCATTTTTTTGCGCGAAATGGGCATTTGCCCATTTTCGCCCTATCCCAACTGATAATGGACTTCAAATTAATGTTACACGATTCCTCCACAATAGAAAAGTAGGCGAGGCTTCTATGCAAGCCCACAAAACTTCATACAACTCCAATGGCCATACTTTTGTACCCAAAGATACTTGTATCAACTTTGGGGCCTAAAGAAGACCATCATATTCAAATGGTTGAAGCAAAACAAGATCCACTCTATTCATTAGAATTGAAGAAAGTATATCTCAGAATGAATTAAGATTTATTTGAGCTAGAAGTCCATACACTTTTAGAATTGTAATATTTAATTTGAAATTATGAATTAGATCCATTTCAAATGGAGTTGATTCTTTTTCAGTTGAAGCAATCTTGTTAATACCTTATCAAAGTTCATTTTGAATTGATAACTAAAATAAAATATATGGATATTGTTGAATATAGTTGGTTTATTACCATTAATTTAATAAGTATTTGCCCAAGCCAAAATAATTTGTTAATAGTGCTTAAAATTGAAAGTCTATGACTCAACCAAAATGCCAACCCATAGCCTAAGATACCTATCAATTAACTTAGGCTAAGAAAAGAACAAAAATATTACAATTTAAAGGAAATAAGTGGAGGAAAATTAAGAATATCTCACTTATTAGCTAATTTCCCTTGGAAGATGAAATATTTTGGCCTCATGTGAAAAATAGCAGAGGAGATAGGAATTACTAAGGCCATTATGGAAGGAGATTGGCGAAAATGGGCAAATGCCTATTTTGCACAAAACAAATGGGCAAATGCCCCATTTCCCAAACTAATTAGGGAAATGCCCCTCTCTTGAAACTCGATTTACTCAAAATCAAGTTTCAAAAAAAAAAAAAATTTTTGGAGCCCTATAGCGACGTTTTAAGGAGCCTATAGTGATGTTTTAAAGACCTATAGCGGCATTTTGTAACTCGACCTCCATGAAATCGAGTTACATGCAAGTTTTTTTTATTTTTTATTTTATTTTTTTTATACCTATAACTCAACTTCATGGAGCTCGAGTTACAAAACGCCACTATAGGTCCTTAAAAATGTTACTATAGGCTCCTTAAAACGTCGCTAGAGGGCTTAACTCGATTTTGAAAAAATCGAGTTTCAAAAAAGGGGCATTTCCCTAATTAGTTTGGGAAAGGGGGCAACATGCTGATTTTTTTTTTGCGTAAAGGGCAAAAACCCATTTTGGCCGAAGGAGATTAATAGTCCATTGTGAACTCATTTGGTCACTTGATTTCCGAGGCTATGTTGTTTGTAGATTCCTTTTAAGCATGTTAGCTTCTCTCGTTTTCATTGCCAAGAAAATTCTACTCTTCATAATTTTGCTAAATATGCTAAACATGTTATAAGTTTTTTGGCATGGATGGAGAATGTTCTATTACATCTTAATGTTGTAATCCAAGCTGATAAGGCTTTTCTTGAATAGAATTTTTATCCTTCTTCCAATAAAATAAAAAAAATAAAAAATAAATTCAATTAAATAAATGTAAAGAAAAATTTAAATGTTTTTCATCTAGGTCTCCCATTTTTCTATCATTTCCCAAGTTTCTAATTTTCTCATATTTTTATTCAATTAAACACACTTAATGAAACATACTCTTTGTATAAGAATTCTTTCTTTTTTCAACGAATAAGAAAATCAATTCATAAATTCGGAAACAAGAATTCCTTTACATTTGTACTATCCTAGACTCAGGGACGGACCCAGAATTCAAGCTAAAGGGGCTTGGAATATAAGAAAAAAAAAAAAAAAAACTCCAGTTAAGCATCCATATAGTATTAACAAACTATAAATACACAAAATCGTTGTTTCTTAATACATTAAGATGCAATCATTTACCAACAAAAACTAATTTTTTTTTTTAATATTAGGTTGGTTAGGATTTTTTATTTTTGATTTTGAAATTAGAGCATTTATAGTAATGGTGCTAAAAAAATTAGCTTTTAGCACCTCACAAAGCTACTTTATCTATTTTACCACCTCATTTTATAATACATTCAATATCAAATGTTCTATTTTTTTACCACTTCATTTAAAATAATATAAATAACTCATTAAAATAATAAAATAATAGAGAGAATTTGAGTTTTTTAATTGATCGAAGAGAGATAATCTTAATTAAAATATTATATTTTATTTTTAACAACTTGCTACAATCAACTGGTATTTATACCAATATATGATAGTTTCAAAAAATTTAGTTTTAGCTTCTCAAGTAACACATGGTTTTTTGGTAGTAAAATAATTTTTTTGCTAAAATACAATCACCATTGTGAATGTTTTTATCATTATTTATTTTTAAAATTTTTTTTGAGTTGGATAGTTGTTAGTTGAGCTAGGCTAGATAGGTTGATTGGGGAGGAGGGAGGCCCAACTACAAAAAATGAAATATATAATAAGTAAAAAAAAAAAGAAAGACCAAGGGAGGCTCGAACCCCTTGGCCTCCCACTTGAATCCGTCCCTGCCTAAACTATCAATAAATGCATCACACCTAAGAAAAGTCTCCTTGAAATAAATGACACTAATGTGGCTTTTATTATTTCTTTTGCAACCGAATTAGTAGTACACTTCCAAGTAGAATATATGTAGTATCGTGCCGTAGAGGGGTAGCCCATTAACAATTGTGAGGTGTGACTTTAACTAATTTAGTTAAGGATAAAATTTGACAATAAACTTGGTTGTAGCCTAATACTATAATTCTACTCAATATCTTTTTATTGGATATGAATTTTGACAAATTCGCCATTAGATTACGTTTTCTTCTTATATCCTTCATATTTGCAAAATTTCAAGAAGATCAAAAATCAATAATTATATCATCAATCAAATATATAAATTTCAAATTTTTGTAGTTTAAAATTATACATAAGAAATAAGTTCATGGATTAAATAGTAAATAACATTTGATTTACATGAAATTTGATACGTATGCTAAGAATATAAAGAACTTGCAATGTCAAAAAAGTGGACGTTGCTGGCAAACTCAATTGAGTATTGGTAGAATCTTTTGGTATGTATGAATTATAATACAGTTTGATATTGACCAATATTTCAAATGATATGTTTCATTGGATGATTTTTTGTTTCCAAAAACTAGTTTTTATCAGGAAAAATGAAAAATAGTTTCTTATATTTTCAATATCAAACACATGATTGGTTAGTTAAATCCAAAAATTGTTTTTCAAAAAGAAAAAAAACGAAGTTTGAAAATAATAATAATAATAACAACAATAACCTTATGGGTATAAATAGAGGCTTATGTTCACTTGAAATCATATGATTATTCTCTAGAATTGCTATTTGTAGAACCCAACAACTTGGTTATATTATGGGGGCAAGTTTATGATAACCATTTAGTAACAAGAGTGTGGGGGCAAATATTGTATAAGGATAGCAATTTTGTGCCTCCAAGTTATCTATTTTTGTTTGTCTTTTGTGTTATCCTTGTTCATCCTTGTTCTTGTGTTATCTTTTTTTTTTTTTTTTTTGTGTTTGGCCTTCTTTGCTTGACTTCTAAAACATGGTGGTGGGATTTCAATTCTGTTACGCTAGATTGTTTTCAAACTTAAATTAATGTTAGTACGTACTTCAAAATTCAAATTTAAACTTAAATTAATGTTAGTACATACTTTAAAACTCGAATAGTACAAAGTTCTACCTATGAAATAGGTGTGCTTTGAAACCAAACCACAAGCCTAACCATCCTACACTCTGTCAGTAAATAAATATAACCAGTTTAAGAGTATTCACCTCAGTTAATACAAAATTTTTGTTTACTTTACAATAAACCATACCTTTTTTTATTTATTTATATTTTACATACTTTTTAAAACACCTCACATTAGATTATTTATTTTATAATACATTTCATTGATTAATTGTTTACTTTACAATAAACCATACCTTTCATTAATTGTTTCTCTATTTTACATACTTTTTCTCTTAGGATACATAAAAAAAGAATAAAAAAACTAAATGCAAAATGAATAATGTTAGTGTTATACAATTACAGTAATAAAACCTATCCATCTCTGCCGAGCTTAGTACGTAAGCTTGTAATCAAATTAGGGCATTAAAGTAGTTGAATGTATGGTGGAACCTCTAGGTGGGAGAGGTGGCTGTTGATCTGTCCCCCTATGCTTGCCCCGTGTCCATGGGTTGAAGGGTACTTCCATCCACCAAGGGTGGGTAGCTCTCAATATCAAACTGATTAAAAAAACCCATCGATCTCTGCGACTTATTATGAAACCACAAAGCTTGTATTAACTCCAATGGCCATACTACTTTTGTACCCCGAGATACTTGTAGTAATATTTCTATGCTTCCTTTTTCTTTGTCAATGGAGATGGAGCAAAACCCGAAGCGCCATCACAAATTGGCCTGTTGTCGGAATGCTCACGGGCCTACTTCAAAATGCATACAATTTGCACGAGTATGTTACTTGGGTCCTAAAACAAAATGGGGGCACTTTCGAGTTTAAGGGCCCTTGGTTCACTAACATGAACTTCATGGTCACGAGTGATCCCATGAACATCCACCTCATGTTGAGCAAAAACTTCTCTAACTACATAAAAGGGCAGAAGTTCCATGAAATTTTGATGTTCTGGGAGATGGGATTTTCAATTCTGAGTCAGACTCGTGGAGATATCAGAGGAAGCTACTTCAGTCATTGATAAAGCACAGAAAGTTTGAGTTGTTCTTTCAGCAAGTTGTCAAGGGAATTGTGGACAAGAGCCTCATTCCAGTCCTTAATCATGTCTCAAGTTTCGGAATTGAGGTGGATTAATTACAAGACATTTTTCACCGGTTCACTTTCGATAGTGTTTGCTTAGTGGCTTTGGGTTTTGATCCAAAATGCCTCTCCATTGAATTCCCACATGTTTCCCACGCAAAAGCGTTTGATCAATTAGAGGAAGGTGCGTTCTACCGACACATTGTGCCAGAAAGCTACTGGAAGCTACAAAGATGGCTTCAAATCGGAAGTGAGAAGAAGTTCAGCATTGCTTGGAAAATTTTAGATCAATTTATATACAATTGCATCTCATCCAGGCATGAAGAACTAAGCCAAAGTAGAGTCCCAAAGGCTGAGGAAGAAAAGTTCGACTTGTTGACAGCTATTGGGGAACAAGCAGAAGAAATTGGAGGTATTATAAAATCTGACAAGTTTCTAAGGGACATTGCATTTAATCTCTTGGCAGCTGGGAGAGATACTGTAAGTGCAGGCCTCACTTGGCTTTTTTGGATTGTTGCAACACACCCTTCTGTGGAAGCTAAAATTCTAGGAGAGATCAAGGAGCATTTGTTGGACAAAGGAAAGTTGAAAGATTTTAGCATAGATGAGCTAAGTAAGCTAGTTTATCTCCATGGAGCGATATGTGAATCCTTACGCCTTTATCCACCTGTACCTTTCGAGCACAAATGTTCAGTTCAATCTGATATTCTTCCTAGTGGTCACTCTATCAGGCCAAATACAACAATGATATACTCTTTATACTCAATGGGAAGGATGGAGAGCATATGGGGTCAAGATTGCTTGGGCTTCAAGCCAGAGAGATGGATTTCAGAGCGTGGAGGAATAGTGCATGTACCATCTTTCAAGTTCATAGCATTTAATGCAGGGCCAAGAACTTGTCTAGTTAAGGATATAACCTTCATTCAAATGAAAATAATCGCAATTGCCATCCTTTGGAATTACAGTGTTCAAGTGGTTGAAGGTCATCCTGTATCACCTAGTATCTCGGTTATACTTCACATGAAGCATGGTTTGAAGGTGAGAATCCGCAAAAGATTTGCTTGACAAAGAAATTGTACTACTTGCTAAAGCTCATTGGTGGCAAGGGAGTTTACCTTGTCACCCAATAAATATAGTTGAAAGTATTGTTTCCGAATAAATATAGTTGTGTGATTTACTTGGATTGTGCACTTGCAATTCTTCATGTAAGCATTTACTATATATATATAGGAGCCACATGATTTGGGTTGGATGTAATTTCAATAAATGAAAAGGGCTTTGATTGTTTTACATTACTCTTTTACAACATTTCGACATTCTTTTAAATTATGTTTAGATTTTAGGTACTTGTTGAGAATGTATGAACATTGTGCGAAACTTTTACCTACGAAAGGGTGAAACAATTACTTAAGACTGTTATGTTCAAATGGTCGAAGCCAAACAAGATCCTCTCTATTTTATTAGATTGAAGAAAGTATATTTTAGATCTAATTTGAAATTATGAAACAGATCCATTTCAAATGGAGTTGATTCTTTTTTCAGTTGAAGCAATGTTGTTAATACCATATCAAAGTTCATTTTCATTTGTGGGTTCCAGTTACCTCAATTGGTAAAGTTTTTGAAAGTTGAATAAGAGATTTGGGGCTATTTAAATTTTTTTTTTTTGAATTGATTACTAAAATAAAATGTGGATATTGGTGAATACAGCTGGTATATTACCATTAATTTAATAAGTATTTGTCCAACCCAATATAATTTTTTAATAGTGTTTAAAATTGGAAGTCTATGCCTCAAACAAAATGCGAACCCCTAGCCTAAGATACCTACCAATTAAAAAGAGCAGCAACAATCGAATCCTTACGCCTTTTTCCACCTTTACCTTTTGAGCACAAATGTTCAGCTCAATCTAACATTCTTCCTAGTGGTCACTCTATGAGGCCAAATACAACAATGTTATACTCTTTATACTCAATGGGAAGGATGGAAAGCATATGGGGTGAAGATTGCTTGGACTTCAAGCCAAAGAGATGGATTACAGAGTTTGGAGGAATAGTGCATGTACCATCTTTCAAGTTCATAGCATTTAATGCGGGAGCGAGGACTTGTTTAGGTAAAGATATAGCTTTCGTTCAAATGAAAATAATTACAAGTGCCTTCATTTGGAAATACCATGTTCATGTGGTTGAAGATCATCCTGTTTCATCAAGTATTTCCATTGTTCTTCATATGAAACATGGTTTGAAGGTGAGGATCAACAAGAGATATGTTTGACAAAGAAATTTTAGTACTAGCTAAAGTTGCATTTAGGGAAATGATCACTCATGACCCTTCAAACCAACTTCGGCTATATATGTATTTCCTTATTTAGTTTTATGTTTCATTGTAATTTCTATAAGTCGAGGTGATGTATTAGTCCTATATAAATGCCAATGCTCATGAGTCATGACCCTTTCACAACAATAAAGAATTTTCCAAGAAATTGAATCGAAAAATTGAGATGGAAAAATGGATTAAATTTAATAAGAATCTGGTGCTCAAGTCCTTATTTTTACATTATTCATTTGGTACTAGTGTTCAATATTAGATTTTTACACAGCCTTTCAAATTTCCCATTTGAGAGAGAGAGAGAGAGAGAGAGAGAGAGAGAGAGAGAGAGAGAGAGAGAGAGAGAGAGAGAGAGAGAGAGAGAGTCATGCACAACCTTTCTCTCTTCTCTTTCCCTCTCCCCATTTCCATATCAATGAGAGGAGACTATTTTCATCACTATCTTCACCATACTTGAGTGTTGAGAGTTTTTTGAAACTAGGAATCATTGTAGCAATACCACAAATCCAAGGAGACTTGGCTGCTTGCGGTTGGTGGCTTAACTTGCAAATCTCGCAACTAGATGAAGAAATGACCCGGCATAATAGGTTGTTAGCTAGAACTTGGAGAGTTCAAGTATGAGGATAGCGTTAGGCTTGGAGGGTTTATTGTGCATCTTGTACAACAAATATTAATCTAGTTTATGGTTTCAGTGTTGGTTTCGGAAAGAGGTTTTTTATTTTTTATTTTATTTTATTTTATTTTTGTCTATGTTAGGTTATAGTAGATTGACCTTGGTTAATTAATTCAATTACTCAAGTTGATTAATTAGATCAAATTATATGCAAATCGTGGGGCACCAACAAATCACCAAATAAACTAAGTGCATTGAAAATAAAATAGACACAATGATTTGTTGACGAATAGAGAGAAAATCTTTCGCAACGCGAAACCCTACCGGGTGAATTTCAGGTCACCACTCCCAAGAATCCACTAAGCAAGAACAAGCGGTTACAAGTATAAGGAATCTTAACACTGCCAAGCCTATCTTAAAATATCAACCTACAGTTTGACCTGCTCCAATCCCCATTTGGACTTGATCTTGTAGAAGATTTCTTCCTTATCTGAACTAGATAACAAACAAGTGGACTTATTTCTTTATATCCTAACTGATATTTTACTTCAATAGAAGGGTAGGCAAAGACTCTTCTATGCAAGCCTAAAAACTTCATACAACTTTGGGGCCTAAAGAAAACTTCATACAACTCCGATGGCCACACTTTTGTACCCAGAGATACTTGTAGCAATATTTCTATGCCTCCTTTTTGTTTGTCATTTGAGGAGATGGAACAAAAGCCGAACCATAACAAATTGGCGTGTTGTCAGAATGCTCCCAGGCCTTCTTCAAAATGCATCCAATGTGTACGAGTATGTTACCTGGCTCCTAAAACAAAATGGGGGCACATTCAAGTTTAAGGGTCCTTGGCTCACTAACATGACCTTCATGGTCACGAGTGATCCCATGAACATCCACCACATGTTTAGCAAAAAATTTTCTAACTACCCAAAAGGGCAAAAGTTCCAGGATATTTTTGATGTTCTGGGAGATGGGATTTTCAATTCTGATTCTAACTCGTGAACATATCAGAGGAAGCTACTTCATACAGTGTTAAAAGACAACAAGTTTAAGTTGTTCTTTGAGCAATTTATCAAGGGAAAAGTGGAAAAGAGCCTCATTCCTGCTCTTGATCATGTCTCAAGTTTTGGAATCGAGGTGGATTTACAAGACATTTTTCAACGGTTCACATTTGATACTGCTTGCTTAGTGGTTTTGGGTTTTGATCCAAACTGTCTCTCCATTGAATTCCCAGATGTTTCCCATGCAAAAGCTTTTGATCAATTAGAGGAATGTTTATTATACCGGCACATTGTGCCAGAAAGCTGTTGGAAGCAACAAAGATGGCTTCAAATTGGAATTGAGAAGAAGTTAAGCAGTGCTTGGAATTTTTTTTTTAATCAATTTATATACAAATGCATCTCATCTAGGCAAGAAGAACTAAGCCAAAGTAAAGCCCCAAAGACCGAGGAAGAAAAATTTGACTTGTTGACAGCTTTAGGGGAACAAGTAGAAAAATTGGTGGTATTATAAAATCCGACAAGTTTCTAAGGGACATAGCATTTAATCTCATGGTAGCCGGGAGAGATACCATAAGTGCAGGCCTCACTTGGCTTTTTTGGATTGTTGCAACACACCCACATGTGGAAGCAAAAATACTAGAAGAGATCAAGGAGCATTTGTTGGACAACGGAAAGTCGAAGGATTTTAACATAGATGAAATAAGTAAGCTAATTTATCTCCATGGAGTGATATGCGAATCCTTACGCCTTTATCCACCTGTACCTTTCGAGCACAAATGTTTAGTTTGAAAGTTCAAAATGTGTATAAAATACCTATGAACGTTTAGACCCCCAAATTACAATTTACCAATTCAAGCTTAATATCAAACAAAGTATGTGCGGAAAATGAATATAAGCTTATAACAGAATTGATAAACAATCTAAACCAAATAAAATCACATCCACAACAGAAATTAAATGGCAAAGATTAAGGAAAGAGAGATGCAAACACAAGGACAACACAACGATGTGTTATCGAAGAGGAAACCGAAGCCCTCGGTGTAAAACCTCTCCGCCGCCCTCTAAGCGGTCAATAATCCACTAAAGAATATAGTTGGGGTACATGAACAGCAGAAGACCCTCCAAGCCTAATCTACCTAGTGTACCTAAGCCCTCAAAGCTCTTACTCCAACGAGGTTGCACCGAACCTATTTCTTCTTTAGCTTACTGGATTCCGCTATAGCTTATAGCATCAACCAATATGAAATTGGTCCCTTCCTAACTGCTTCCCAAAGCACCAAACAACTTTCTCATAGATATGGGTATGGTGAGAAAAGGTTTTGGTAATGTACCTCTCAAGGATGTAACAATGGAGAGGAAGAGAGTGGAGGAATTTGAAGAGTCTCTATGTGAAGATTGTGGATGAGTCAATCTTGTTTTTCTCGAGGGTTTCTCTCTTAAAATTCTCTCTAGAAGCTCTCTACATTTTGTGGGTATAAGGGGTATTTATACTGGAGAGAGAAAGGAATGCAAAGAGTTAGTTTTTCCAAAATAGAGCTGTCTAGTGACGTGGCCTCGCGACTTGACTGAGTCGCAAGTTCAAGCCACGAGCAAACAGAATGGCCAGATTGGACTTTTTGTCTTGTAGTGCTCCAGCTGGCGTGACTGTTCATCTTATCTGCATGCTTCACTTGTGTGCATCATCTAGCGGCTTGCAAGCCGCGAGCCACCCGCAAGATCCAGCCGCGAGTCCCTGTTTCATTGCACAGTCTTGAGCATTTCTTCACGCTCTCTCACACACTACCCTTACATGAATCCCACCTAAATATAGGGCTTCTAAGTGCTGAATTACAAGCAAATTGGCACGGAATAAAACCAACAAAATGGTTGATAAATTTCAACTTTACAATCTCCCCCTTTGGCTATTCCGTGACAAAACCCTAAAACAAACTCTAGACTTAACATGTGAGTTAGGAACAGTTGAACAAAACTCACTCACACCTAACTCTAGAATCTATGTAGCTCTTGAATCATAAGTACAAGTGTCTCTTGAAACTCAACAATATAATATGATCATTGTATGCAGGAAAAAACTTATAATGCATATGAGACAAGCATAATGTGATCAAGTAAGATGGAGTAAAGTAATAAACCAAAGCTTGACCATACAAGCAATCACTATAAAATAGTGACCACAGTGCTCATTCACACTTGGAATGAAAATCCGGACATGCAAGCTAATAAGCTTAAATGCAAAGTATCATTTGCATGTCCAACACTCAACCAATGCACAATACATGAAGTATATGCATCTAGGAACAAGATCCTACTAGAGCATAAGAGTGGTGTACTTAAAGTAGTGCATAGCATAACATTAAGTACATAAGCTACAAAGCATAGGTACAAAAACATAAAGGCTGCATAAGCATGGTACAAACCATAAAAGCCTACAAAACATAGAAAACAAACCCTAAAAGCTTACAAAAGCAACATGGGTACAAACAGAACATATATATATCCAAAAGTTTTAAAAACATCCATGAGTTTAAACCAGCAAAATAACCAAAATATTTAACAAAGTATGCAGCAAATCCATAATTAAAAACATTATCCAAAACACACCACCAGAAACTATAGATAACAAAAGCATAAACTAAATAGCTTAAAATGAGTTTTTGGCATGCTCCCCCTCAAGAGCTGCCCTTCAAAAATTTCTCCCCTTTTTTGACCAGAATGGCCAAAGGGTCACTGATGAGCGGAGAAGCTATCAAACTTTGCTGAGAGGATGTTCATCTGATCTTGTATTGCAGCTTGCCTGTCAGATTGTTCATTCTGGACATCTTTGAGTCCATCAATCATCTCTAGGATGATCTGGAATGCATCTGGAGGTATTGCTGATGAAGATGAAGCTCTGCTCCTTTTGTCGTGGCCTCTTAAGCTTGAAGCTTGTCCTGCAGCTCTGTCTCAGTGTCCATGGGTTCACCTTTAGCTTGTTCACCTTCCTCTTCATCACCTGGGAGACGAACTTGTATCCTTGTGATGGTCAGTTTGTTGATGGCTGACGATATAGGCATGGGACTGATATCTTGAGGGATGACAACACCTTTTAGTCTGAACAGCCTCATAAGAAGGCTAGGAAAAATCAGCTTGGCCCTAGAGGTTGTTCTAGTCTCATCCACAATGGTGTCAAAGATGTGAGAGCTAATGTCTATGAAGGTGTTTTCCTTGAGCTCCATGAGAAATATAGCTTTGGCATTATTGATTGTAGTCAGCTTCCTAACTGGGTACAAATTGAACATCATGATGGTGGTTAGACACCTCATGTTAGCAGGGAAGGTAGTAGTGTTGAGGCATCTCCCCTTTCTTGCTCCACCAATGCAAGATTGGACAGTTTCTATGGACAACATCCCGTCCTTGAAGTTGGTGAAGTCATGGTCATCTAAACCTTCCAGACCTAGCACCTTATCTATATCACCTGCATCTATAGTGAATTCCTTTCCTCTCATCCAACAATTTAACTCATCTTCTCTTAGCACAACATTTTCATAAAATTCTCTGATAAGAGGCTCACACACTCCATGCAAGTCACTTGGCAACTTATCCTAACCTTTGCCCTCAAAACAGTTTGGAATGAAGGTGTCCTTCAAATCCACCAAGTCTACAAATCTTTCTTGAATGATGGTTGCCTTTAAGTAGAAATCTCTATATCTCTCAAAGTGTTAAGGTGATCTAAACTTGGTGTTGTCCATTTTCAACCTTTTGTCACCCTTCTTGGCAGTGGTTTTCTTCTTGGTAGGAGTCATCTGCAAACATAGCAGAAAGGGCCACAAAAAAAAAAAAGCACAATAGATGGAAATTCAACCATTAGTAACAGGTTAGTATAATAGAAAAGAACATAGAACTATACCACCATTCAGTCCATAAGAAAAGCATATGTCTATGAGACATATCTTAATGAGTATGAGATGATCAAACCAACATAGAGCAGACAATATCCTCAAGGCAGAAGCAACACACATGATAACAATAATCTATAGCAATTGAAGTCAAAACATTATAACCCAACTATCAAAACTCAACCATATTGAACCAACCATACTCACAAATAGAGTATATCATAGTAAACCTAAACAAATAGCATATGACAATGAAACATATTATCATGGGTTTGAGATTTACCACCTAACACAAAAACAACTTACAAACTCAAACAGTGAAACTAAAACATGATAACGACCATATTTAGTATCCTAGGAACAAGATCAACCAAACCCAAACACCCAAACACAACACACATGAACCCAACCTATATCCGAAATTACAGATATCACAAATCATAACCACAACTCATAGATTCAAGAAAATAAAGCTTAAAACATGAAATATGTAGTGAGAAAGAGAAAACCCTTACCTTTTTCTTGATGATTTGAAGTTGAACAGATACAAAAATGGAAGTTTTTCGATAGAGACACGGTGAGTTTGAGAGAGTTTCAGGTTAGGAAGATAATGAAAAGTCACAAAAGTTCGAGGGAAAACTAAAAAGGTTTAAAAACTGACCTTAAAACGAAAAACACGTGTTTTTCGCGACTGAGTCAAGTTGGGTGCAAGTTGCTAGGGCCAGTCGCTAGAACACTTAAAACAAAATTTTTGAAACTTTTTTAAGTGTTTTTTGCGACTGGAAGTTCTACCCACGAGGAAGTCGC
The DNA here is from genome assembly GCF_040712315.1 of Castanea sativa. Classification (NCBI taxonomy): domain Eukaryota; kingdom Viridiplantae; phylum Streptophyta; class Magnoliopsida; order Fagales; family Fagaceae; genus Castanea; species Castanea sativa. The sequence goes on from NC_134013.1 coordinate 65,826,732, forward strand.
GAAGTAAGCCACAAAAATCTTTGTGTACCCCCCGCGACTGGACCTTCCACCTGCGAACAAGTTGCCACTATAAGCCGCAAAAAACATAAAGACCCAAATTTTGAAAAATATTCTAAGTATTTTTCGCGACTGGGACATTTACCTGCCAGTGAGTTGCGAGAAATCTCTGTATGGGCTCGCGACTGGGGCATGCGACTGGACCAACCTGCGACTGAGTCGCCAAAACAGGGAACCACTGTTTTTTTTTTTTTGTTGAAATTTTGACACTTTTTAAAAGAACAAAATACTTTCCAAACACAACTTAAAACACTCAAAAATATTTTTGTGTTTGATCAACAAAGATTGAGCATGTGAAAACACATTTAAGCAAGTACAATCACACAAATGAATATGCCATTCATTGATCATAGACTTGTGTGATGTGTGTGGATATCAACAATGAGATAGTCCTTAGTCTAATATGAAGCTTCAATGATCAATTCAACCAAGACATACACAATTAGCACTAGATAATGTGACCTATCTCAATTATAGAAGTATGCATATATGACCTCCCACAAAACTTGATAGCATAAGATGAAGCTTTTCATTTGGCTCCATATACATCATATCATTTGATCTTTTTGAATCAATACATCTCATTGTGATATCGATGCGAGAAATTCTGATATTTCAATTGATGAGATAGCCTTTAGCTTTTTTGGCATCATACAATTTTATAAAGGTCTCTTTCCTTTTTTCCTAGTCAAATACTAGTATGTGCGACAGGCTTTTGCAGCTCAATATCTCTTTTCATTTGGAGATTTACATTTGGTGAGCTCTTTTAAGCAAAAAAAATAAATAAAAGAGTGGGAAGATATATAGGCACAAGTCTATGCATGTCTTAAGATTGACAAAACAATTCACTAATCATTCATGACAAGTTTGAAGATCTATTTACAATAGTCACATAGATGTCAAGATTTCTCCCTCAATGATATGAGTGCATAGGGAACAAGCTATGCTCGTAGATGCACAAGGCCATTAGTACAAAAGTACAAGGCAAAACATGTTTTGAGACAAAACTCAACAAAGATGATCAAACTTTTAGGATTTTCTACTTTTTATGTGTTTTTGGATTTTTGACAAAAACAAGAAAAGATTGATCAAAAGCAGCAATGTAAAAACATTTAAAGCGAAAACAAACAAACAACCAATTTTTTAACTAACACAAACAATAAGCATACAATTAAGCATATTCACACAACATAGGAAGTATTAATGCATGGACATGTTGTAATGCTTATGCATGAGTGCTCTTTTTCACCCACACGACACGTGCGTTTGGGGTGATATCCCTATAGAATTGGGTACGAGAGTTAGGACTTTCAAACTTTCTTGTGAAGCTTTCCAAGTAGTTGGTGAATGCACGAATCATCTTCATCATGTCCATCATTCTGGGATTACCATTTCGACCTCTTGATGGCTCAACAGCCCAAGTTCTTTTGTCATTTCTTGGTCCTCTTGACCTTTGATCACTAGCATTCCTTAATGCTCTCAGCTTATGACAATTGGGTCGGGTGTGCCCTTGAAGTCCGCAACGATGACATGGATGGTTCGTTCTAGGACCTCTTTGCTATCGTGGAAGAGATTTTGCTCTAGCTTCAGACCTGACCACAGATTGATTACGGGACTTGTTCAACATCCATTAGTCAACTACATTATTCTTCTTCTCAACCTTTGCCTTCTCCACAGTTGGGGCTGAAGGAAAAATTCCGGTTTTGCATCTCATGCAAAACCCACAGCGGAAGCAACGAACTAGGGTCTATTTCATTCATGATTGATAACATGCACAATGTAAATTTCAGAATTTAAGAACAAGATAGCGTACCTTGGTATGGAGAATTTCAAAACAAAGATTAGAAGCACTTGGGAACACTTTTAATCTTCACTCCAATTCCACTTTACGCCCAAGATGTGTGGTCTCTCAATTAGTTTTTCAAAAGGGAGAATGAAAGTGTGTCTCACACTTTCTCACACATCGTTTCTTTTTCTTTTCTAATCTCTTCTTATAAAAATTCTGTATGTTTCTCCCTTTATAACTAACTGATTATCTAATTGGGTTGGCCTATTGGGCCTTTCCAATTGGGCTTTAGTGTGTGGCTTGGAGTGGGACCAAAAGGGACCAATAAGACACTAGCTCCAATGGGCCTTGGGCTTTTCCGTCAACTCTTGACAAGTCCAAAGTTACCATTAATTATATTTAATACCACTATATAAATATAATTGCACTCTAGGCCTTATTAATAAATTATATCCCAAGACTTTATTATACACGTAACCCCTTCATAAAATATTTGTAGTAACACAAAGTCATAAATGTAGACTGCCACTTTGTAAATTACTACATCTTATCCTTGAGTACCCGGTTTAATTCTTTAAAGTTATTCATTATATATTTATGAAATCCAATTTCATAAATATATACTTTAGCAATTTCTTACTAAAGTGGTTAGGCCTAACTCTCTGAATAACTGAACCCATTAAACTTATCTCAAGGGAATATTTTATATCTCCATCAAGAGACTATGAATTCCATCTTGAGAATATATGTTCCATCAACACTAAATGTGGTTGCCCAACATACTGAGGTTTTGATCGTCACTTCAGATCTCACTCTTGATATATCAAAGCAACCTACACTTCATGATCATGTCCATTACTCTCTCAGGATTAAGAGTTCATGCAAATAGAAGTCGTGAGATTTATTATTCATTTGACAGTCGTTAGGAGAATAATAAATCTCACAGCGGTCCTGTTCAATATGTCTTAACTCTTAAAACATATCAACATATCAACTAGAAGTCTCCACTTCCATGATCAAGACAAATCATCTTAGTTGACACGTTATAGTCTTCGCAGATGAAATGCCCAATTTCATCACCGACTACGAACTATAAATTCTGAGTTTACAAAGAACTTGTGATTTACATCTTCTATGACTTTTCACATAAATCACATACAATGCATCTCATGGACTATATGATAATGTCCCATATTCATGTTACCATTATTTTAGATAATAATAAAATAACTTTATCAACCACAATATTAAGTCATACATCATGTCATACATAATGTCATGCATAATATCATACATAGCATCATACAATAGGATTTAAGGGCACTAATACTAACAGAGGCAACTACAGCCGGCTCTTTGGCCTTCACAAACTTCACTTCTTTGGAGGTATTCACAGTTGAGCTACTTTCTCTGGTGTATCCTAATTCGGTTCTGTCAGAAAAAGATTTTTGAGAGGAAAGGACATCATCGAGCTTCTTTGTGGATACGCGCTCTATTTTGGCATTTGCTTGAACCACCTCAAGCTCAAGGAATTTCACCTTGGTGTAACCTTCGGTTAGTTCGCCATTTAGCATCTCAATCTCACACTTGGCCTCCTTGTATCTCACTAGGAGACTTCGATAGTCCTCCTATGCTTTCTTCATCTTCTTTACAGCCACCTTGGCCACCTTTGCATACTCTCCCGGCTTCTCAAAGAGTGAATTGTAGTTCTCTTGAAGATCAGTTGTATCTTCATCTTCTTCAGCATCCGATTCTTCTACACAATTCCCATGGATTCCTCATCACTATGCTCTCCAAGCTCTTGCACAAGCAAATTCAAATCCTCCGAAGACTCAACATGAGCAATAGTCATGAATGCTGAGAAATTCCCTTCTTCATCACAGCTATCCTTCGAATCAAAGGTGGAAGAATCTAAGTCACTGAGAGTGGTGGCATAAGCCTTCCCCTTCAATCTCAAATAATTAGGACATTCCTTTTTGAAATGGCCATGACCATTACATTCAAAATAAGTGACTCCTTGGGTAGATTGGGACTCCTTCCCGTCTCTCTTTTTGAAGTCCTTTTTTTCCTTTCCGGAACTTGTGAATTGCCCTTTATCACCAAACTTCCCTCTGTTCTTGAACTTCAGGAATTTTCGGAAATTCTTTTCAAGGTAAGCTACATCCTTTTCGACTACATCCTCATCCGATGAGTCGTGTGCTTCTACCCTTTCATTTATCATCTTAAGAGCAAGTGATTTGCTCTTTCTTTGATTTGGCAATGAAAGCTCATATGTTTGTAGAGAGCCAATCAGCTCTTGGACTTTGATTTCATCAAGGTCTTTGCTCTCCTCAATTGCAGTTACCTTTGCACGGAAGCTCTCTAGCAATGAACGAAGAATTTTTCGTACAACTTCTGAGTCCTCCGTTTTCTCTCCCAAGTTAAACTTGCCGATGACCACTTCATTCAGCTTGCTATAGAAAGAGTCACAGGACTCATCCTCACTCATTTTCAGCTCTTCAAACCGAGTGGTCAGCATCCGCAACTTGGTCTCTAATATCTGCCATGTGTACGTGGTCTCCAATATCTGCCATGCCTCCTTGGCAATGGTTATGTGAGATATCCTGTGGAACTCATCTGGAGATACACCACAAAAAATAGCGTTAAATGCTTTGCTATTTGCATTAGACGGAGGGCTGCCTTATCCCATGTGGATTTGGTTGCCTTCAGCCTAGTCCAGCCGACATCAACGGCATCCCAAACAGATTCATTTATTGAACATAAGAATGCTCTCATTCGTACCTTCCAAAAGGCATAATTGCTACCATCAAAATATGGTGGAACATTCAAAGATTGAGACTGGTCCATCTCAATACGGGGTCAAGGATCGCACTAAGGTCTTTAAACCATAAAGAGTGCACCCGCTCTGATACCAATTGAAAGTTCAAAATGTGTATAAAACACCTATGAACGTTTAGACCCCCAAATTACAAATTACCAATTCAAGCTTAATATCAAACAAAGTATGTGCGGAAAATGAACATAAGCTTATAACAGAATTGATAAACAATCTAAACCAAATAAAATCACATCCATAGTAGAAATTCAATGGCAAAGATTAAGGAAAGAGAGATGCAAACACAAGGACAACACAACGATGTGTTATCAAAGAGAAAACCGAAGCCCTCGGCGTAAAACCTCTCTTCCGCCCTCCAAGTGGTCAATAATCCACTAAAAAATGTAGTTGGGATACATGAACAGTAGAAGACCCTCCAAGCTTAATCTACCTAGTGTACCTAAGCCCTCCATGCTCCTACTCCAACGAGGTTGCGTCGAACCTATTTCTTCTTTAGCTTACCAAATTCCGCTATAGCCTATAGCATCAACCAATATGAAATTGGTCCCTTCCTAACTGCTTCCCAAAGCACCAAACATCCTTCTCACAGATATGGGTATGATGAGAAAATGTTTTGGTAATGTACCTCTCAAGGATGTAACAATGGAGAGGAAGAGAGTAGAGGAATTTGAAAAGTCTCTTTGTGAAGATTGTGGATGAGTCAATCTTGTTTTTCTCTAGGGTTTCTCTCTCAAAATTCTCTCTGGAAGCTCTCTACATTTCGTAGGTATAAGGGGTATTTATACTGGAGAGAGAAAGGAATGCGAAGAGTCAGTTTTTCCAAAACAGAGCTGTCTGGTGACTTGGCCTCGCGACTTGATTGAGTCGCGAGTTCAAGCTGTGAGCAAACAGAATGGCCAGACTGGACTTTTTGTCCTGTAGTGCTCCAGCTGGTGTGACTGTTCATCTTCTCTGCATGCTTCACTCGTGTGCATCATCTGGCAGCTTGCAAGCCGCGAGCCACCGGCGAGATCCAACCGCAAGTCCCTGCTTCACTCCACAGTCTTGAGCATTTCTTCACACTCTCTCACACACTACCTTACATCAATCCCACCTGAATACAGGGTTTTTAAGTGTTGAATTACAAGCAAATTGGCACTGAATAAAGCCAACAAAATGGTTGATAAATTTCAACCTTACATAGTTCAATTTGATATTCTTCCTAGTGGTCACTCTATCAGGCCAAATACAACAATGCTATGCTCTTTATACTCAATGGGAAGCATAAAGAGCATATGAGGTCAAGATTATATGGACTTCAAGCCAGAGAGATGGATTTCAGAGTGTGGAAGAATATTGCATACACCATCTTTCAAGTTCATAGCATTTAATGCAGGACCAAGGACTTGTATAGGTAAGGATATAGCTTTCATTCAAATGAAAATAATTGCAAGTGGCCATCATTTGGAATTACCATCTATGAAGCACCGACGCAGCATTTCGGCCGTCGAACCCGTGTTTGACACGGCCTAATGCAGGGTGTGGCGGGCGATGCCGTTGCCTACATGTCAGTGTTGTGTCCTTTTTTTTTTCCTCGGCGTGATACCCGCCAACTCCAGCCGAATCAGTCTGTAACGACCAATATTGGCATTGAACCGGCTAATTTAGGCTAAAAAGAAAAGAAAAAGAAAGGTGTGAAACGCACCGTTTGGACAAAATCACAAAAACCTTATATCTCATCTTCAGACTTCACTCACTTTAGCTCTCTCTCACTCTCTGCCTCTACTGCTCCTGCCACGACATCTCCCCTCTCTCTATCTCCCCTGTCTCACACAATCTCACTCTCAAGTCTCAACTTAGTGACTCACTCTCACACTCTCAAGTCTCAACTCACTCTCAAGTCTCAACTCACTATCAAGTCTCGACTCGCTCTCACTCTCTATCTCCCCTCAGGTATCAATCTCAAGCTTTCAATCTTAGTTTTTCATAACTCTCACATGGTCTAACTTTTTTCATAGCTCTCACACTCTTAGTTTTTCAATCTTAGGTCTCTGTGATATGATTTTTTTTAATTTTTAATTTTTATTTTTTATATAAGCTGTAATGTAATAATGTTGTGACTTGAGTTTGATTTTTTATTTATTTAATAGTTATTACTCATTGTGATTTGTGATTGTGAATTTGTGAACACTGAACTGTGATATGATTTTTTTATTATTTTTTATATAAGTTGTCTGTAATGTTGTGAGTCTTGTGACACTGGGGTTTGATTTTTTTATTTAGTTAATAGTTAATATATATTTGTCAAATTATTTGTAGGTGATAGGCCAAGAATGTATTGACCCATTGTGATGAATTTATTGATTAATTAGCCAAGTTTATTAATGAATCAAATTAACATGCAATATACGTGGCAGTACAAACAAATTACTAACTAAAATAAAATGCAGCGAAAAATAAAGTTGGCAAGGTAATTTGTTTACGAATTGGGAAAACCTCTAAGGTAAAAATTCCACCGGATGATTTTAAAGTTACCACTCTCGAGAATTCACTATTATCATAACAAGCGGTTACAAGCAAATGAATCCCAGTACCTTATACAAACCTACAGTTGAACTCTTACCCCAATACCCAATTGGACTTGTTTTGTAGTAACAATCTTTTTTTAATGCTTGGCTCCCAGTACGTGACTAACCAATAGATGCGTGGATCCCAGTATGCGATTTAATCACCAACTTAAGAAGGATGTTGGATGTAAAATTCTTCAATTCATCACACTATGAAGATCACGAAGCTCCTTGGTCACAAAATTTCACGGTGTACAAACGCAACAGCTTCTTCAAGAGAAAGAAGAACTAGGGCAAATTAGGTTTTCGGTCACAATTTGCATAAACAACACTTTGCTTCACATTCGTGCAATTGTGCTCACTGTGACGGCCATTAAAATAATCTTTATATATGTTTAGGGTTGTAAGAAAAGAAAGCTTAAATACATACTCACGGATTGGAATGAAATTAGAACTAAAAATATGATTTTCTTAAATCTCGATAGATACGCTATCTATCAAGCAACTGTCGAGCATTGGGCTAAAACAGCTTTTTAAATCTCGATAGATACTAGCTGTCGAGTTTTAAAAACTAGCACTTCATCATTTGATTATTGGACAGACTTGCATGGCTTTAACACTTGAACTTGAAATCTTGTTTTTTGAAGCATTAAACATGTCCTAGATCTACCCAATTACAAGTAAAGTGCGTTTTGTCAAAGGATTAGCCAATACACGATGACATATGTTCCTACAAGAGACACAAAGCTTATAAAGCTTTGTTTCATTGGCCATTCAAGGTACACAAGTATCAATGTACACAAACAAACACTGTTTTTATATTTTTCTGATTTTTCATTTTTTTTATATAAAAAATGAAACAAAACTGAAAAAAAAGGTTAAACAAAGCAATGCATAAAAACTAGACCGACTCAAAATAATAAAGCAAAACGCACCAGTATTGCAAACACAAAAAAATAGAGAGAGAGAAAAGTGATTAAATCACTTGGAGCTTTTTTCCTTCCATACCTTGGAAGAACCTTTCCTTTTAGTGAACCTTTGAACCGGCAGAGAGGGGGAATAATTACAACCGTTCAAGTTCGAAAGGAACATGAGGGCTTTAAGGAGATCTCCAAGAGAAGCAAGAGAGGATGGAAACTGACTCAGGTTTCCCGATCAGACCACGCTGTTGCTCTGTTGAGTGGCTAGCCAATTATAACAATTAGGTTGAGTATGTCCAGCAGCTCCATAATGATGATAGAGACGCTACTTCTTTTCTTTAGACTTTTGAGCATTACTTTTTTTAGTCCTAGGGTTTTTGGTTTCTTTCTTAGCAAGTTTACGGGGTGCTCCTAAGATGGATTTGCCATTGTCTATGTTCTTACTAGCTATCACAGTTTTAACATCATTACTCTCAGATTCAACATTATTAGCATGAGAAACAAACACAGTAGTACTAGAAGAAGAAATATTAGGAGAAGAGAAATCGTACCCTAAACTGGTTTGATCGGAAGTAGATTTATGCATATTGAGCATCTCATCAAGCTTTGCACTTGAAGTCCTCTCCAACTGAGCTCTGACTTGAAACAGGTTTGCTTCAAGCTTCTTGGTCTTTTCAGCCAAGAAATTGTTCTCAAACCTCAGTGCTCCAATAGTCTGATTGGCTTCATCAAACTTTGTGGAGATTTCTTCTCGTTCAAGCTCCATATCACTAAGCTTCTTGGTGTCTAACCTATACAATTTCTCATGATTTTTTGAAACCTTGTATAATTTTTCATAGGCTGTGTGGATGTCATCTTGTTCATCCATCTTCTCAAACTTTGATTCCACCAAGTCCTCTTCTTCATCCACATCTTCTACAATCCCCTCAGTAGGATTGATAGTGGCGGTGAAGGCATTTAGGATTCTGTCACCCTCATTCTCAGATTCATCCTCAAGTTAGGTGTCGCTCAAAGTAGCAGCAAATGCCTTGCTCTTCTCAATGGACTTGAGATAAGTAGGGCACTCTTGTTTCATGTGACCAAAGCCTTGACACTTGAAGCACTTAGGTCCTAAGGGAACAATGTACTAACCACCATCCCTAGCATCCTTCTTCCCTTTGTTTAGGCTCTTATGTTAGGACATATGTGTTTTACTTGTTAGGAACATATGCCATTATTTTATGTAATTGGCTAATCCTTTGACAAAACACACTTTACTTGTATTTGGGTAGATCTAGGATGTTTTTGATACTTTAAGAAACAAGGTTTCAAGATAAAGTGTTAAAGCCATGCAAGTCTGTCCAAAAAACAAGCTGAAGAAGTGCCTGTCATTAATGTTCGATAGCTAGCTCGACAGCTAGCATCTATTGAGCTTAAGAAGTTGTTCTAGCCCCGTGGCTTGACAGCTTCTTGAAAAATGCTATCTATCGAGATTTAAGAAAAGCAGAAATTTTGATCTATTTTCTTCCAATCTATGGATATGTCTTTGGGCATTCTTTTTTCAAAACCCTAGACATATAAAAGGATTATTTTAAGAGCCGTCAAAGAGAACACAAGTTGCACAAGCATTGAGCAAAGTCTGTTCAAGCAATTTGTGATCGGAGACAAAGTTTTCCCTAGTTCGTCTCTATTGTGAAGAAGTTGCTGTGTTTGTGTACCAAAGGGTTTTGTAACCGAGCATCTTTTTGACCTTCATCGTGTGGATGAACTGAAGAACTTTGCAGTCAACATCTTTCTCAAGTTGGTGATTGAAGTCGCGTACTGGGATCCGCGCAATTGGTTAGTCACGTACTAGAAGTCGTGCATCAAAAGGAGAAATTGTCACTACAGAATAACCTACAGTTGAACCCTTACCCCAATACTCAATTGGACTTGTTCTGTAGTGACAATCTCTCCTTTTAATGCATGACTCCTAGTATGTGACTAACCAATAGATGTGCGGATCTCAGTATGTGACTTAATCACCCACTTGAGAAGGATGTTAGCTGCAAAGTTCTTCAGTTCATCACATGATGAAGATCACGAAGTTCCTTGGTTACAAAACCATACGGTGTACAAATGTAGCAGCTTCTTCAAGAAGAACTAGGGCAAACTTGGTTTCTGGTCACAATTTGCATGAACAACACTTTGCACACTTGTGCAATTGTACTCCTTGTGTCGGCCCGTAAAATAATCCTTTATATGTTTAGGGTTGTGAGAAAAGAAAGCCTACACACATACTCACAGATTGGAATGAAATCAAAACTGAAAATATGATTTTTCATAATTCTTGATAGATACCCTATCTGTTGAGCAGCTGTCGAGTTTTGGGCTTAGATAGCTTTTTAAATCTTGATAGATACTAGCTGTTGAAATTAAAAACCAGCACTTCATCACTTGATTCTTGGACAGACTTGCATGGCTGTAACACTTGAACTTAAAACCTTGTTCCTTGAAGCATTAAACACATCCAAGATCTACCCAATTACAAGTAAAGTGCGTTTTGTCAAAGGATTAGCCAATACATGATGACATATGTTCCTAACATGAATCACATATGTCCTAACACATTTAAATTGAATGATAAATAAAAATAAAATAATAAAATACGGTGATTTGCTACTTTTATAAGACGTTATCTTTACTAATTTAAGTGATAAAATTTTTCCCATATATAGTGTGTGTTTGGCTCCAACTTAAAAAACTAGTTTATTTTTCTATTTAACTTATTTTTGCTATTATTCATGGGCTTCACTGCATTTTTTGATACTATTCATGAGTCTCACTATACTATTTCAGCTAATTTTTACCTTTATCTACGGTACTTTCAGTAAAAAGTTTTTAATTTCAATAAAATAAGTACATTCCAAACAAACCCATAATAAAGAAAGATTTTAAATCTTATATAAAATTAAAAATTAGCTTCTATATAATAACGCATTAATAGTAAAGTTAGAAAAGCAAACTTTTTTCTCATCTAGTTTTTCTTCCCAAAAAAAAAAAAAAAATCAATTAAATACACCTAATGAAACAAACTCTTTGTATAAGATTAAGGAAAGAACTTTTTTCATTTTTTTAATGAATAATTAAGAAAATCAATTCATAAAACTAGAGCAAAAAGTCTTTTAACTAAGTACTACCCTAGACTAACCTATAAGTGCCTCACACCTAAGAAAAGTCTTCTTGAAATCAATAACACTAATGTGGCTTTCAATTTTTTCTTTGGCAACCTAATAGTAGTACACTTCCAACTCCCAAGTAGTTTCTCTGAAGTATTGTGCCGTAGACTGTAGAGCGATAGCCCATTAATAATTGTGATGTGTGACTTTGACTAATTCGATAAATCACATTATTATTATTTGTTTACATTTAATTTGACTTCTACAAGTGATGGAGGATTTTCTTTCCGTTATGGTGGGACGAAATTGTTTTCTTTCTTAAATTAATGTTAGTACCACAAGCCTTAGCTATTAGTAATAGAATTAGTATGTAACTCATGCCTACGCACATGAGTGATAAATTGTAGTGGTGTTATTGATGTTGATTGGAGTTATTAAACATATAGAACATAATTCGACAAGGATATTTTGAGGTACTAAAATAATTTTTCCCTACAATTTTCATTTATGCCAAGTTTCTCATTATATTGTTATTACGTATATAATTTTGAAAATTACTATTGGATACTATTTATACAATATTAATTCACAATTATTGTCAGTGTATGCAGTCCTCTAGTTCCACATGCACCAAGTTAGAAAAGCAAACTATTTTCTCATCTAATTTGTCTTTCCAAAAAAAAAAAAAAATTCAATTAAATACACATAATGAACAACTAAAATCTTCTTCATCCTTCCATTTTTCAATAATTTTATAATTTTCTCAAAATTTTCATTCAATTAAATACACGTAGGGAAACAAATTTTTGTATAAGATTAAGAAAAGAAATTCTTTCATTTTTCTAATGAATAATTAAGAAAATCAATTCAGTGGAACAAAAAATCTTTTACCTAAGAACTGCCCTAGACTAACCTATAAGTACCTCACACCTAAGAAAAGTCTTCTTGAAATCAATGACACTAACGTGGCTTTCATTTTTTCTTCGGCAACCTAATTAGTAGTATACTTTTTTTTTTTTTTTTTTTTTTCAGTAGTATACTTCCAATTCCTAGAATGATAGCCCATTAAAAAATATGATGTGTGACTTTTAGCGGGGTTCCAAGATTTTTGTTTAGAGTGATTAATAAGAAACATAAAATATACAAAATTTAACACAAAAAATAATTTGAATATATCGAAATTACAAGAAAAAAAAAACATAAACTGAAATACATAATTTTTTAAAATTGCTTTCTATGATGTTTCATATTTTGCATTTTCAATCCTACAAGCTATATTTCTTTCAATGAACATCACCAAACAATCATTTATCCATTGATCTCACATTTGATTGATTCATTTCAAATTTGTTAAGATCTAAATGAGCATGTTCTAATGTTTAAAATTAAAAAAAAAATTCTACTTTTGTTGTTGGGCTGATTAATTTTTTTTTCCAGATTTTAGATCAAATTGGTTTGTTATTTAGTTTTTTTTTTGTTGGTATGATTAAAAAGTCTAAAATATTGTTCAAATAATCATATTCAAACTTATTTAAGCCGACCTTAAAAAAAGGCTAGAGTTACGGTGTTCAAATACTTATTTAATTTTAGGGGGTTAAAACAATTTTTATTTTTATTTTTTTTATAATTTATGTATATTTTTTTTTTTTGCCAGCTTAGAGGGGTTCATTTGAAGAAGAAGTCTACAATGCTGCTAAGCTCAATCTAGTGGATTTGGTTTACCTTTAGTAATTTTTTAACTAAAAATTTCATTTTGTTTTAAATATACAATGACAAATGGTGGTAAGTTTTAATCTTTACCTTTTATTTAGTTAGTGGGTGATGTGGTAGTTCATATTAAAACAAAAAGAGATTTCAATTAAAAAATTACTGGAAGTAAGCCAAACTCCAATCTAGTATTGGTCGAATCTTTTGGTATGCACGAAGCATAATACAGTTTGAATGATATTGACCAATATTTTTTTTTTGAGAGAGAGTTTCAACTTATGGCGTCTGCTCTTGATGATTGCTCTTTTTTATTAGACCAATACACCAATCAGTTTTTGGTGTAGGCGGGGATTGAACCCCGGATCTCTTATTCAACCATCAGAGACTTTACTAGTTGAGTTAGTTGGAACCCACATATTGACCAATATTTAAAATGATATTTTTCATTGGATGATTTTGTACCTGTTCATCCTTCATTACAATAAATTTTTTTTTTTGGTAACTCATTACAATAAATTTCAATCATACCAGCCTATACGCTACAATTTTTTTTGGAGAATGATATACGTTACAATATTGACTATCGAAAGCTCAAATTAGTGTGAAAACATTAGAGCTTATTCAGACCCCAGATTAAAAATTACTACTAATTGCTTTTACTCTAACTTAACAAAGTGTGCAACAAGAGTAAATGTGCGCAATAAACTGATAACACTACTCTAAGCCATATCCATCCGCAATGAACAATAAAATGAAAGTTTAAAGAGTAGGGAAGAGAGATGCAAATACAAGATAACACCAAGACGTGTTATCAAAGAGGAAACTGAAGAACTTGACGAAAAACCTCTTTGCGACCCTCCAAATCGAAACCGATCCACTGGTGAATAAGTTGGAGTATACGAATAATAAAAGACCCTCTAAGCCTAGTTTCTTCCATGTACTTGAGCCCTCCACGCTCTTGCTACCAACGAACTTCTTGGAGTCTTGTCTTCACTAACTTTCCAAATCCCGCAATTCAGCTTGATTGCATCTGCCACTCAATGGCTCATTCCAATACTTCCCAACGGCACCAAAACTTCACTCAACACTCAGATTGGACACTCATATTGGGTGTGGTAAGTGTTTGGGTTAAGAACCTCTCGAGGATGTGGAGATGGAGAGGTAGGAGTAGAGGAAAACCAAGAGAAAATGTATAAATAATTGCGCGTATAACAATCTCTAACTCTCAAGTGTATTTGCTAAGAGTTTTCTCTCTGAAAAGCACTCCTTACAATTTGTGGGTAATGAGAGTATTTATAGTATTGGTAAAGAATAAACCCACACTTATCCCTTACAAATAAACTCACATAAATACAAGAAAATGATTGAAGAAATTACAATAAATTTTGGCACGGAATTAAAGCCAAGAAAGGCTAGTTGAAAATCACAACTTTACAACTACTAATTGTACCTTCCATCTATTCTATGTTATACTTGATGATTCTATGTTATACTTGATATGAAACGTGGTTGAAGGTGCGATCAGCAATATGGACGATGAAGAAACTTTTTATTTTTTTTTTTGAGAAGGAACTAACTAATGGCAAAAAGTAGTGCTAGCAATATAGTTGTCTACCCCAAGGAAGTCAATACCATACCGGAGGCTGTATCGGGTTGGCCACTGGTACGATATATTTCGGATACCGGTCAATACCGGTGTACTGTTTCAGGTTTACTGCTATTTTATACACACACACACACACACACACACCAAAATCTCTAGAACCATGTTTATAAGCATATAATATTTCACTTATATTATAGTAAATATAAAAGTTTATCATAAAACATTACCTCAATTCAGAACAAATTATTCATAGTTTTAGACTTTAGTATCAATTAAAAGGAAAAAAAAAACACAATATAAAAAATAGAAAGCTTAGTTGTTCATTGCATACTAAGAAAACAAATAATACTAATAAGTTAATATAAATAAGTTACCATTATGCCCTTACAAAAATTCAAAAATTACAAAACTAAAAAAAAAAAAAAAGGCTTTTTTCTATACCGGCCGGTACGCCCGGTATCGGTCGGTATTGCCCGAAATTGGCCGGTATGGCCGGTATTTTTTCCGGTACAAAATAAAAGTGTACCGGTATCGATAACCTTGGTCTACCCATATATTAATATGTAGCATGAGATGCATAAATTTCTTTATGATTTGTGAGCCCTTATTTATTGGCCTTTTTATTATATTTATAACACCACCTATTTTATTAACCAAAATTTTTGTTAATGTTCTATATATATTATAATATTTAAAAAATTTTAAAATCCATTATTTTTACTTGTTAATATGATTAATTCACTTGAGTAATGTTAGGAATATTAAAAATTCTATTACATAGCCCTTATGTATTGATGTGTCAATCATCAAAAAACATTAATTTATTATATTGTTTGAGTAGCACACCGATCATATTCTTGGCACATCAATTAATTGAAAGTTTTTTTTGGTAGTAATTTTAGCATTTTTTTCAATCACTTAATGGTGATTTTGGTTGGATTCTTATCAATATATATTTATTTTTTGCCTAAAATACAAATTGCACCCTTAAAATTTAGGGGTCTTTGAATTCATATCCCCTGAATTTCAAAATTTAAATTTCACTCCTTGAAATTAATGTAATTATTGAATATATCAAAACAAAGTTGCCAAGTATCTCTTCTTCATACTCCCCAATATGAGAAAATATCTTACAATTTTGCCATCAAGAGCATTAGCATCAATCGTTCAGTCTTAACTGCCATTTTAACACACCAAACTCTATTTTATACATTTTAACACTCCACTTTATAATATAGTCAGCATCACATATTCTATTTTAAACTTCAGTACCTTAAAATAATAATATTTAATCAATTTAAAGAATTCAATTTACTCTACAACCCATAAACCCAATAAAAAATTAAATCAACAACCTACCCGCCCATAACCATTGGTCACCATGACAACAACCCAAATCCACCAAAAATGAAACAAATTTGCAACAAAAATCCTCTAAAAAACCAACCCAAATCACAATAAAAAAAAAAAAAAAAACCCATTGGAGGAAATTAAATAAACCCAACCCCATCAGAGAAAAAAAAAAACACAAAACATCCTTACCATCCGAAACTCACCACAACCGGAAGGAAAAGTAAAATCAGCACAACCCACCAACAAGCAGTCAAAATCAACTCAAGACCCACATAATAAACCCAAGCCAAAAATCAGTTAGCCCATGACCCAAGCCGAAATCAGCAGGTTTATTTGAGATAGATAGATAGCTGAAAAGGAGAGAGTGAAAGAGGCTGATGGTGAGAGAGTGGGAGATGGTTTCAATTAAATACAAGCCAACAAGCAGTCAAAATCAACTCAAGACCCACATAATAAACCCAAGCCAAAAATCAGTTAGCCCATGACCCAAGCCGAAATCAGCAGGTTTATTTGAGATAGATAGATAGCTGAAAAGGAGAGAGTGAAAGAGGCTGATGGTGAGAGAGTGGGAGATGGTTTCAATTAAATACAAGTAGAGTCTGTATGGAAACCGCTTATTTTGCTAAAAACTGAAAAATTATTGCTAAAAATACTGTAACAAAATAATTTTTAAACTATGAATAGTACCGTGAGACCTATGATTTACTGCTTATTGTTGCGTTTTTTAATACTTGAATGGTTTGTAAACGGTGTTGTAGGACCCAATAAAAAAACGCGCAAAATCATTGCTTGGTAAACACAAGCTTAATGAAACAAACTCTTTGTATAAGATTAAGGAAAGAAATTCTTTCATTTTTTTTTAATGAATAATTAAGAAAATCAATTGATAAAAGTAGAGCAAAAAGTCTTTTACCTAAGTGCTACCCTAGACTAACCTATAAGTACCTCACTCCTAAGAAAAGTCTTCTTGAAATCAATGACACTAATGTGGCTCTCATTTTTTCTTTGGCAACCTAATTAGTTGTACACTTCCAACTCCAAGTAGTTTCTCTGTAGTATCGTGCCGTAGACTGCATGTAGAGGGATAGCCCATTAATAATTGTGATGTGTGACTTTGGCTAATTCGATAAATCACATTATTATTATTTTTTACATTTAATTTGACTTCTACAAGTGATGGGGGATTTTCATTCCGTTATGGTGGGACGAAATTATTTTCTTTCTTAAATTAATGTTAGTACCACAAGCCTAACATCCTACAGTTGGCGGTGAATAAAGTAAAGTCAGACAAAGTAATTTTTTTATTATCTCATTTTTTCTCAACCAAGCAAAATAAATTCATATTAGACATATACTAAAAAACTGAAATCTTTGTCATCCTTCAATTTTTCTATCTTCTCAAATATATTTTTTTAATCTTGCCATCCATACAAATCCTAAACATCTATCTATTAAAGCAATAAATATACTCGTTAAAGAAACTCTTTGTATAGGATCATTCCCATTGGTGTAAAATCCATATTATGCATTTAAGATGCTATTTGTTTGTTCGTCTAGATCCCTTAAAATAGATTATTTAACCTAATACATTAACCGAGTGATTAATTATTCAGATCTAGGTTAAACACAAATAAATCATATCATGTAAAGTAGTGAAAAACAAATAACACCAAGCAGTGGAAAATAAATAACACCTCGATATGATGATCTAGGAAAACCGATGAAACGAACAATTTCAATGTAAAAATCTGGGGAGGATTTGACCTAGCTATCCTCAAGGTAAAGTAAATCCATTATAAGAGAATTGAAAATTTTACAATCAGATTTAACCCTAAATCTATTGCTTCCTCATGTAGTAACTTACTGACATGACCACGTGTAAGCTCTGAATCCTCAGACTCCTTCTCTTCTTGGATTTACACCAACACAAGCACCCTTACTTGTGACTTTTATATCTCACTCAAAGGTTTCAAATCACAATCAGTAATGATCTTGATGCAGCAACTATGTTCTACCAACGCTTGATTGTAGTTCTTGCTTCGGTAGATTCTTATGTTGTTAGAAGGTACAAAACCTCTCAGATCTCACAAAGAGTAACATACAAGTCTTCTAAAAGTCTTCAAAAATTGGCTAGAGTTTCCCTTTTATATGTGGAGAAGTTTAAATGAAATCCTAAATGTTTTTGTGGGCTTGGGCCTGTTTAAAAATTCTACAAAAAATCTAGACTTGCGATTTTCAATCGGTTGAGTCTAATTCTCAATCGGTTGAGCAAGGCAGAAACTCACTTCCTTTTTCTATAGTCAGCTGGACTTGAAACTTGAAACCTACACTTTTAAGCATTACCTTACACTTAGACTAAACATGTTTTGTTCTTGGTTTGCCAACACAATACAAACATGATTCTAAACATTTATACCTAAATCTTTAGAACTTAACAATCTCCTCATTTGGCAATCCGTGACAAAACACACATACAACATGTAATGCTTAAATTACAAGATATTGCCCTAATACAATTATTATACAACTACTAACTATTAGTTGCTAGTATAAACAACAACTGTTGAAAGAAAGAACATGTAAATTACGAATACACTAAAAAAAACCATAAACGCATGTGTGGAAAATGCAGAACCATAATCTAAGTAATAATCTGAACTTTAATTCACAAAACATATAAAGAGACAATTAACACATCAATAATGAATAACCTTATCATCAATAACTATCATAACTAATAAGCACATCAATGTTTGTGAATCAAGTTCATAAACACTAAACAGATATAAACATCAAAATTAAATAAAACAAAGAAAATACATCAAACTCCTCCTAAATACAAAAACTCTACTCCCCCTAAGTACAAAAAATTCCTAAACCTACTTCCCCTTTTTGTTACGAATTGCCAAAGGCAAAATCAGTCATCAGAGGGTGGAGGAGGTGGAAAAACACTCCTATACTCCACAAAATCTACTCTCTAGGAAGCAACCTATGTCAACAACTCATCAAGAAGCTGTCCATGAGTGGCTTGAGTAGTCATGAAAGACTCTATCATGGCAAAAAGTGAGAGAGGGGGAGCAATAGTAGGGTCTGCATCATCAGCACCACCAGAAGGATCCACAGCTACAATCGGATCCACAAAAGTCTCCTCAGCAGCAGGCATAGTACCAAAGGGAGGAGCTGTAGTAGAAGCTTCTCCTCGTGATCTCTTAGACGTCCTAGTGCTTGGCTTAGCACTCTTCATCTGTGCCTGTTGTTGTCTAAGAAAGGTGGCTCCTATAGGGGCGGTGATGTGAACTAACTCTAAGGGAGGAAACTTAGAAAACCCTAAAAACCTCAAAATCTTATAAATATACATGGGAAAGAACAATTTCATACCTTTACTCTTATTCCTAGAAATATCAATAATAGTTTGGATAAACAGAGAAGGAAAACACATAGACCATCAGTAACAAGAGCATAAAGAAAAGCACTTCTATCTATAGGAACAGTATGAACATGTGAAATAGGATAGATGTTATGACAGAAAATCCTTAATTATAAATAATTAAGTTCAGTAAACTCAAAGGAATTAATTCTTGGTTCAGTAACCCAAGAAACAAGTTTACCACAAAGAAGTGACATCATGTCATCAACAGATGGAACTCAGTGTATGGGTATGTTGGTTTACGAACTAAAGGTACTTCTAAAGCTTCAGAGACAATTTGTTTAGCTATGGTAAACCACTACAACAAAATGTATTTTTAGTGACGAAAATTAGTGAGGAAATATTTTGCGTCGCTAAAAATACAGCTTTAGTGACGAAATATGCATTTCGTCACTAAAGCTGAAAAAACTTATAACATTTATTGACGAAAAATAAATTTCGTCACTATTGTGATCTGAAAAATGGGCGCCAGGGGAGGGAAACTTTGGCGCGAGTTTAATTAATCTATAGTGACGAAATATTTCGTCACTAAAAGTTGAAATTTTTAGTGACGAAATATTTCGTCACTGTAGGTTTTGCACTTACATATTTTTAGTGACAAAATCACAATTCGTCACTAAAAGTATGCTTTAGTGACGAAATATGAATTTTGTCACTAAAAACCTTAACAAAGCATAAAAACTTGATACCTTTAGCGACGACGAAGTAGGCATTCGCGACAGAAAAGGTTCGTTGCTAAAGACCTAAGGATATTAGATCACTTAAGCCTTTTATTTTGTCATTTCTCTCTTTTATTTCAGCTCCTAAAAGCCTCCCACACCAAAGAACCTTCAGACCAAAAACACTGAACCATCAGATCAACACACAATCAGCGACGGCGACGGTTCCTATCGGCGACGGCGAAGGTTCCTATCGGCGACGACGACGGTTCTATCGGCAAGACGGCGACGCTTCAGTTCTATCTAATCCGTGACGCTTCAGTTCTATCGGATCGGCGACTGAAGGATTGACGACGCTTCAGTTCTATCGGCGACGCTTCAGTTGGATCGGCGATGCTTCAGTTGGATCAACGACGCTTCAGTTCTATCGGCGACGCTTTAGTTCTAATGGAACGGCGACGCTTCAGTTCTTTTAGATCGGCGACGCTTCAGTTCTTTCAGATCGGTGACGCTTCAGTTATCTCGGATCGACGACGCTTCAGTTTTATCGGCGACGCTTCCTATCGGCGGTTTCTACCGGCGACGGTTCCCATTCGTCGCCGATTTGGTGTCCATCGCGACGATTTAGACGCCGGCGACGCTTCAGCTCCCAATCGCAACGCTTCAGCTCCCAATCGCCGGCAACGCTTCCGAAGACGCTTCCGGCGACGCTTCCGGCGACGCTTCCGGCGACGCTTCCAGGTTTTTTTTTTTTTTTTTTTTTTTTTTTTTTCCTTTTTGAGTTAATTTTTGTTTCTAAATGCTTGATGTTAATTTTTCTGCTTGATGTTTTTTTTTTCCCTTTTTTTTTTTTTTTCAAGTTTTAGAAATAATAATAATAATAATAATAATTTGTTTACTTCTATAGTTCAGTTTTTGTAGCTTACAGAGTTATAGCCAATGCTTTGCTTTAGGGATATTTGCATTTTTGTTTTCGTTTTGATATTGATAAGAATGTGAGTTACTCTTTTTGCTGAACAAAGATTAGTAATTATTAAACTAAAAGTAATTGCCTTTGATTAGCTTTTTTTACTTACAGGTTGTGAGATTAGATATGGGTGTGAATTTCAAATTTCAAGCTGTGTGTTCTTATTTCCATTTGTGTGTTTTTTTTTTTTGAGTTATTTGCTGATTGTTTAGTACTGTGGCTGTTTTTGAACTTCATGAGTGGAATGGAACCAAACTCTGCCTTCAGGGGTGAAAAGCCCATCAATTACCTGTACTGTGGTTGTTTTCTGCGATGGTTGATGATTATTTGTATGATCTCAGTTAATTATCTTATTCTTTTCAATGATTACATGATTGTTATATGATTAGAGAATCACTATGTGGGAAAAATTCTTATGGAGTTAGGATCACTTTTAATCCAATCTCTCTTTGCTTCTTGAGTGAACATGGGAAATTTAGATGTATGACTATGATGTTAGATTGTTAATTAGATAGTTAAAGGACTCTCCTTTGTCTTTTTGTTTGGGTAAGCAATTCTGTTTTCAAAAAGGTGGAGCTGTGTTAACTAAGCTAATAAATTTAAAGAACTAGACTTAGGAGAGTGGATGATTCTGTTTGATGGCTGAAACACTGAATAAATTCAGTCAATATTTTCTGTTTGAGATTTGTTCTTTGTGGTGGGACGGTTTGTCTAAGTTTGAATAGAGACCGTTCTCATTTTGTATAGATTGTTTTGGATGAGGGCTGTGCTGTTGTTGTTTGTGAACTGGAATGGTGGTTGTGGTTGTGGAATGGTGATTGTTTTAGCATTTTGGTGACTTTGATAGTACCCTTTTTGGGTTAGCTGAAATTGTTGTGAAATGTTTTTGGGTCTCAGTTTTGGGTCTTCACTTTGATAAAGGCAGATTATTGTTTTATGGTTTAGTTAGTTATTTTATATTATTGTTTGTGTTCCTCAATTTTCAATTTTGTTTCTCTTTCTGCAGGAAAGCATTTCAACAGTAAGTGTCCCTTTGGCAAAAACTAGTGATTGATCACTCCTGGCCTAGTGCCTTCGCTTCTTTTTATTATGAGAGGATCATTTTCAAGATTGAAGTACTTATAAATTTAACTTTTCTTTTGCAAGTTAAATACACATTGTTTGCAATAACTTTGAATTTTTTCTAAAAGTTGTAAGCTTAGCTTGAGCAAAGTAAGTAAATTTTAGTAGAAAACCTTATAAAACTTTATACGTGTGATGTTGGAAATTGGATTTGTGGTGGTATGTTGTGTTGGAGCAAGCAGGTGGCTTGCATGGTGTTATAAGGTGGGTTAAACTAATATTGTGAGTGTTTTTTATTTCTTGCAAATGTTAATGAGTATTGTTGATTATATGTGATGAATAGTATTTTATTTGATTTAAATACTTGTAAAACTCTATACTTGTGATGTTTGTGATTAGTTTTGTGGTGGTATGTTGTGTTGGAGCAAGCGGGTGGCTTGCATGGTGTTATAAGGTGGGTTAAACTAATATTGGGAGTGTTTTTCATTTCTTGCAAATGTTAATGAGTATTATTGATTAGATATGATGAATAGTATTTTATTTGATTTCAATACTTGTAAAACTCTATACTTATGATGTTTGTGATTGGTTTTGTGGTGGTATGTTGTGTTGGAGCAAGCGGGTGGCTTGCATGGTGTTATAAAGTGGGTTAAACTAATATTGGGAGTGTTTTTCATTTCTTGCAAATGTTAATGAGTATTGTTGATTAGATGTGATGAATAGTATTTTATTTGATTTCAATATTTGTAAAACTCTATACTTGTGATGTTTGTGATGATTTCAGTTCTAATTAGATTAATACTTAGATAAAGTAAATATATACTGTTTTATTCATGATCTAATAGATATCTTGAATGTTGTTTATTAGAAAAAATCAATAAAGAACTTTGAAAATAGGAAGAAAACTTCAGGCAAACATAGATGCAGGACAAAGGCATTTGCTATTAGGGTTGATGAGAAGGTGCGTGTTTTTTTCATTTTTCTTAAACTTTAGTATATTACATGTTGTGATTAATTAAGTATAACTATCTAACACTTGAATGTTAATTAATCATACAAATAGTAATGACAGTCAAGTTCCTGAATTGACAAAAATCTTCAAAGATGTTCATTTCAATCCAAATACAAATATGTGGATACACCATGAGAATGAAGTGACATATGTATGTATATCATTCCATCCTTATCATTCCATCTCTATCATGTTTGTAAAGCTATAACATATGTATTATTAATGTTGTGATTGTTTGTTTTTTTCTCTTTTTCAAATGATAGGAAAATATTCTCAAAGTGCAAGAGGATCATTGTCAAGATCCTAATGCAATTCCCCTTACACAAGAGGAGATCTCAAACTTGGTTTTTTAGAAGAAGTCCGGTATTGTAAAAGGACTTGGCATGAGACCTTCCTCTTCTCTAGTAACCACCGCCTCATCTAATTCCTCGATGGAGTATATTCAACGGTTAGAAAATGAGATCATTGAGCTCAAAGAGGCAAGAGCTAGGGACCAAGAGGAGCGAGCTAGGGACCAAGAGGCACGAGCTAGGGACCAAGAGGCACGAGCTAAGCAAGAAGAGGTCCAAAAGAATATTCTTAACTTTTTAAGGAGAAATGGTTATGATGACGCTCTTACCTATGGGGGTGATTCAACTTCAAGTTAAAACATGTTTTGGTTAGTACTTTCTTCTAGCAATTGACCCACATTACATGGTGTGACTACTCTTAATGTATTATTAGAAATGTTTCTCCTTACATAATTAATGTTTTTACTTTACGATTTTAATGTAGTATTGGTTTTATATTTGTGCAGATTTCTTATTGGTGGTTTTAAGGAGATTTACTTTTGGCATTACTTGAAGACATATGAGGACATCTTCCGTTTGTTCTAATTATATTATGCTACACTTTTTATATTGTTATAAAACATCTTGAGTTATTTCATATGTTGAAAATAATTGTTGTATGGAAGGAGTTTGAATTAGATATTTGTTTTATTTTTTACTTGTGGAATGTATGGATCTTTTTTTATAAATGTGTTGTTGAAATAAATGTATTATTCAAATGTGAGGTTTTAGTAATGTAATAACAGGTTACAGGTTAATATCAAAACCATGAAAAAAGTAAAAATAGAAAATAAGTTTTAGTGACGAAATATTTCGTCACTAAATGTAACAAAATTTTGTAAGAAATAGTTTTAGTGACGAAAATTTTCATCACTATATGTGCATGGATTTTCTTAAAAATAGTTTTAGTGACGAACTTTTTCGTCACTATATGTACCCAATAAATAGTTTTAGTGACGAAATTATTCGTCACTAAATATGATTTAATAAACTAAAGTGTTTTTAGTGACGAAATATTTTCGTCACTGAATGGTGTTTTTAGTGAGGAAAACATTTAGTGATGAAACATTTTCGTCTCTAAAAGTCAAAAAAAAAAATCAAATCAGACTTTTAGTGACGAAATTTTTCGTCACCAAGACTTTTAGTGACGGGGTTTCAGCGACGAAATGAATTTCGTCACTAAAAGTCCAATTTCGTCACTAAAGGGTCTTAGTGACGAAATACTGGAATTTTAGTAACAATTTTTTTTGTCACTGAAAATACATTTTGTTGTAGTGAACTCTTGACCTCTAATCCAGGAAGTCAAGTAATGACCACCTATGACCTCAGAATAAACAGAGAGGTTAGAGTAAAACTCTCTAATCAAGACTACAGGAGGAGAATTAGAAACCTTACACAAAGACATCGAGTTCCTTGACACAAAGTTTCTACAAATAGAGGGATCCAACTCACTCAAAACAGTTTCCCTTTCATCCCATATGGACCTATACTTAGTCAAGGTCTCATATGTCTCCTCACATTTGGCAGACATAAATTGAACTCTATCAACTAAGGCTGAACTGGAAGAGGATGACCCAGGGTTCCTATTTGCTTTATCTTAAATTTCCAACCAACCTTAGGAGCCATCACTAAAGACAGAAAAAAAAAAAAAAAACGAAACCAAGGGCAGACTACATTAAGAAGGGTTAGACACAAGATAACATGCAATTTTTGAAAACTATATGATGCACGACATTAGAATACCCATGATGCATGATCTAATGCTCCAAAACAGTCTAATTCCACCAAAATTTTGAAAATTGATGAAGAAAATTAAGAATTTCATAAAAACCCCAATATTGAAAAACCTAATTTTCAAAAAAAGAAAAAAAAACTTCATATTGATCAATTGAACAACATAACAAGCATAAATCATGTTATAATTGCTCAAACTATTAATAACACAAGTCAATTTTATCCAATTTAGCCCAATTTCACAAATCCCCAAGTCTCTCAAGAACATAAGAACCCTAATTCAAAAATTTTAATAAACCATGAAAATTTTGAAATTAAAGCATGTGAATCATGTTTATATGATGCATGAACAAAAACCCACGAAAAAAATTTGATCAAAATGCACAAAAATCATCAAAAGCCCAATTTTCTTTTGATGCGAAAATTATAGAAAATTCATGAATGCATGTAATATGATAAAAAAGAAAGGGCAGAAGTGTCTTACCTTAAGATTAGGAAAAAAACCTTTGAATCTTTGACCAAGAAAACGACATTTTTTTTTTTGGTGAGAAGGGATCGAGAGGGGAATCGGAGAGAAAGACAAAGAACAATTGAAAATGTCTGATCTGATTCCTGTATGTTTTAAAAAAATTGAAATCCGATTGGTTGAGAGGAATCGGGCAGGAATCGAAATATGCATAAGAAAAGGCTCAACTGATCGAAAGGAATTGGGAAGGAATCAAAGAGACCCAAGAGTTTAAGCTGAAAACATAAATTTCCTCTTCCCATTTCAATCGGTCGAAAAATAGGCTTGATCAGTTGAATCCTGAAGAAATAGAAATTTTGAAAATTTTGGAAAAACTTTTTCTGCAGAACCATTTGGAAAACTGTTTTATGATATGTAATGTATGTTCATGACTTCAAATGATTTACAAAACCAAACTTTTCTAAGAAAAATTCAAACTTTATCAAATTTCTTTAATCTTTTCTTTCCTCACTCTCCCAAAATGCCTTAAACACATCAAAAAGTTTAATTTTGGAAGGCCACAAAACTTAACACAGAATCACATGTACAAAGTTTAACAAAGTTTTGCTTGTGGTGTATGCAACTAGTAAGTGTATGAGATACTTACAAGGTGATATGTAGATAGAGAATAAGCACACTTTCTACATTATTCATCACATAATTTTGAAAGTGACTATCACCTAAAGAGTTACATCATATAACTCCCGCATCTCCTAGAAAACACGCTTGCAACCATGTAAATTTTTTTTTCAATTTTGTTTTTTCTTTTTCTTTTGAAGCATATTTTTCTTTGTTTTACATTTTTCATTTTGCTTCTTTTATCTATTGTACAATAACACCTTAAGTATTTTGCTATGCAAGTGCTATAGCTTATCGAGCACGGCTTTTATGATTTGCACACAAGTGTTCATGATTGGCAAGTAACAGTGGTGAGATGGTTATTTTGGCATTTCTTCTCAAATTTTTTAGTCCATACAATCAAAAAAATGTGACTTCAAAATCAAGAGCATGTGTTTAAAGACCATAAACAACTCACACAATATAATCACTACATAGCACAAACTAGTAAAGTGCAGAAAAATAAAACTTACCAGAGCTAAACAAGGTACACAGTCATGAAATGTAAATTTCATAGGCCAATCTTAATTACATATCTTGAAGATGTATAATACAAAAACCCTTTTTTTTTTTTCGATTTTTTATTTTTTTATTTTATTTTTTTTGAAAAAACTGAAAAACAAAAAAAAAAAACCTAGAATGCAATGTATGAACGTGATGCAAGTGCAAATCCTAAAGAAAAACAATTTTAGTCACAGGAGATAGAAAGAATTAACACAAGGACCATGTCAGACAGACTCACTAAGACTGAGTCTTTTGCATCTAGACTCTTTTAGATGCAAACTTGGAGTTGGGATTTCTATTTGAATTTGCCTTAATTTTAGCTCTAGTATTGGTATAAAGGTTAAAAACCTTTACCAGCTAATGAATAAGTGCCACAATATCTTGTTCTTTTGGCACATACACTTTTTGTTTGGAAGTTTACATTAAAGCTTATAGCTTAAAACAATTTGGCCTAGTATGCCCAGCTCCACCACAAAAGTGACAAAACCACTGAGGTTTGTGATTTTTCTTGTTTTTGGATTGATTGGAATTCTTAGGTTTAGACTCACTTAGATCTACCCTAGTTTTTTTAAAAGCTGGAACTACTTCCTTATGTACCTTAACTTCAGATAGAGTTGGATGAACAACAGAAGTGGACGTAGTAAGTACAAACTTAGGAGGATTCACAACAGGAGTAGATCCATTCTCTACAAACCCTGAACCTATCTTATCAGAAACAGACTTTTGAACATGTAACATATAATCTAGTTTAGAAGTTGAAGTTCTATCTATTTGTTCTCTAGCAACAGATAATTCTAATTCTAAACTTTTAACATTATCAAACAAAGTCATGTTCTTAATCATAACAGAGTTCAAGAGTTCATTGGCATCAAACAGTTTTAGCAGCAAATTCTTCTTTTCTTGTTCAAGAGTGTTTATCTTTTTCAACCCTATCTCAACACTCATAGCATCTTTGGCTGCAATTGTGCATAACTTGTTATAAACCTCTTGCAAATCTTCATTCTTAGAGAGTTCCCTATCAGAAGGGTTCTCATAAGCAGTCTCAATTTCACTTACTACAGCAGTAGCAGTGAAAGCCATGAAGTTTCTTTCTTGATGACTTTCATACTCATTATTAGAAACTTCATCATCACTCACAGCCATAGCTATACCTTTGGATCTCAAGAAAGTTGGACACTCAGATTTTAGGTGACCAAAACCCTGACAACCATAACACTTTTGTCTTAGAGAATTATTTGAAGATTGACTTACCTTATCTTTTGATTTTTTAGAATTGTTGTTTTTGGTAGTGTCACTCTTCTCCACATTCTTAGTATCAACATTGTTTTTATTTCTTGCCCTCCTGTTATTATTTCTTAGAAAATTTCTAAAGTTCTTAGCAAGATAAGCAATCTCAGTAGACAAGATTTCATCATCAAATCCACAATCATCAACAGATTTTAAGGTCATAGATTTGGATTTATTAGATTTTGGTAAGTCAGATTCATAGGATTGAAAAGATCCTACAAATTCATCTATAGGGATAGAGTCAACATCTTTACTTTCAGCTATGGCAGTCACTTTAGGTAAAAAATCCTCAGTTAATGATCTAAGAATTTTCCTAACATTTTTTGGTTGATCATAAACTTCACTCAAATTAAAAGCAAAATTGACAAAATCATTCAACTTAGCATAGAATTTATCAAAAGATTCATCATCAGACATTCTAATACTTTCAAATCTAGAAGTCAACTGCTGCAATTTATTGATTTTTACTGCCTTAGTGCCTTCACGCACTGTTTGTAAGATGTTCCATGCAGTGTGAGAAATCTCTACATTTGAGATCCTCTTAAATTCTTCCATGGAAACAACATTGAATATCGCATTCATAGCCTTATTCTCTTTGCAAGAAATTACTGCATCTTTGCGTCATAGAGTTTTGCAACCAAGTGCTTCTTGATCTTCATTGTTGATGAAGTGAAGAATTTTGCAGCCAACAACATCTTCTTCAAGTTGTTAGGGTTAGTCACGTACTGGGATTCGTGCAAAGAAGTTAGTCACATATTGAGATCCATGCATCATTGGTGGCATTCATATCCTAGAGAGTTCGGAGGTTTTGAAGCAGTAGAAGGTTTCTGCTGTAAGTTCATCTACGGGGATTGTAGAGTCTAGGGACAAAGGTTTTGTACTAGATCTAAAACTTCTCTTTATTATAGTGGATTGCTTTTTGGGAAGGTTTCCCTCCAGGTGTTTTTACTGTGAAACATGTTTGTTTCATTAGTTTTCTTGGGTCATCATATTTTGTTTTATTTTCTATTCCGCTGTGCATGATATTGATGTTTGTTTGTTTTAACAAGGTTTATTCATAATAATTCTAATTAACAACTTTGGTTTAAAACTTGTTAATTCTATCAACTGGGGTCTAAATTTTTCCAATGGAAACAAACCATTTTAAGGTAAAAATTAGGGAGGATTTGACCTAGCTATCCTCAAGGTAAAGTAAATCCACTATAAGAGAATTGAAGTTTTTACAATCAGATTTAACCCTAAATCTATTGCTATCTCATGTAGTAACTTATTGACACGACCATGTGTAAGCTTTGAATCCACAGATTCCTTCTCTTCTTGGATTTACACCAATACAAGAACCCTTGCTTGTGACTTTGAGATCTCACTCAAAGGTTTCAAATCACCATCAATAATGATCTTGATGTAGCAACTATGTTTTACCAACGCTTGATTGTAGTTCTTGCTTCGGTAGATTCTTGTGTCGTTAGAACGTACAAAACCTCTCAGATCTTATAAAGAGTAACACACAAGTCTTCATAAAGTGGCTAGGGTTTCCCATTTATATGTGAAGAAGTTTAAATGAAACCCAAAACATTTTCGCGGGCTTGGCCTGTTTACAAATTCTGCAAAAAATCTAGACTTGCGATTTTCGATCAGTCGAGTCTAATTCTTGATTGTTCAAGTAAGGCAGAAACTCACTTCCTTTTTCTGCAGTCAGCTGAACTTGAAACGTGAAACCTACACTTTTAAGCATTGCCTTACACCTAGACTAAACATGTTTTGTTTTTGGTTTGCCAACACAATACAAACATGATTCTAAACATTTAAACCTAAATATTTAGAACCTAACAATATTGTTATAAAAAATCACCAAAAACACACCTACATCCGGTGCTTTATTATTGTTCAAATTTATATATGACATTGTAGAAAAATCTAAAAATTAAAAGCTTATATTCTTTTCCATCTCAGGTCTCTCTTTGTGGCAAACAAAGAAATCTCTCTCTATTGCACTTATCGAGACTTGAAATCTCTCTCTCTCTCTCTCTCTCTCACATTGTTGTTGGAGGAGGACGAAATTAATGGCGCCAATTTTAGGCACTTTCTGCCTCCGTTGGGTTTGGGTTTGATCTCAACAGCGTTGATCTCAAATCGGTTAGGGTTTGGGTCTCAGAGACTAGTAGGATGTTGTGGTGTTGGCCGAGTTTGTGTTGATGGGTTTGAAAATCAGGGTTTCCGTTGATGAATTTTTCGAGCCACTGACTGGGTTTGATTTTGGCTTTATTATTTATTTCCATTAATGGATTTTCCATGCTTCCGTCTTGTTGACTAGGTTTGATATTAGGTTTGGATTGCAGTTGAAATTGTACAAATTCCATGTTTGAGAAGTACTTTAATACCTATTTATAAGAACAAGAGGACATTCAAAACTGTACAAATTATCATGGAATTAAACTTGTTAGTCATACTATGAAACTTTGGAAAAGAGTGATTAAATAGAGTCTAAAACATGAAACAACAACATCTAAGAATCACTTTTGTTTTATACCATGATCTACCATGGGAGCTATTTTCTTACTTAGATGTCAAATGAAAAAATATAGATAGGCCTATAAAGTTCTCCAAGTGGTGTTATTGATCTAGGGAAAGTATATGATAGTGTCCCTAGAGAGGTTATGTTGTAAGTTTTGGAAAAGAAATGAGTTCCTATAAAGTATATTAAGTTTTGAATAGTCTTTTGCCAGTATTTCGCGAGTCACTTCGCGACTTGGCCAACTCATGAGTGACCTGCAAAACTCTCTACTTGGAGGATTTTAAAGAGTGCTTTCCTCATTTCTTTACACATTCTATATAAGCCCACTTTACCCACAAAATTGTAAGGAGACTTTCAGAGAGAAAACCCTAGCAATACACTTGAAAGTTAGAAATTATAAACCCACAATCATCTACACAATTTCTCTTAGTTTTTCTCTACTCCTACTTCTCTAATTACATATCCTTGAGAGGTTCTTAGCCCAAACACAAATGCAATTTGGAGCTAATTGCGGGATCCGGATAACTAGTGAAGACGTGACTCGGTAAAGTCCGTTGGTAGTTAGAACTTGGAGGGTTCAAGTATATTGGGTAGATTAAGTTTCAAGGGTCTTTTTGATATCCTTGTACTCCAACTTTATTCACTAGTGAATTGATTTGGCTTGGAGGGCCGTAAAAAGGTTTTCGCCGAGTATTTTGGTTTCCTCTTTGATAACATGTCTCGGTGTTATCTTGTGTTTGCAGCTCTCTTCTCTTACTCTTTATGCTTTACACCTATTGTTTATTGTATTTGCATATGCTATAGAGTAGTTCTGGCCTTATTACGTTACACTTACTTTTATTCAGCACTTAGTTAAGTAGGGTAAAAGCAATCTAGCCGTTTGTTTAAAATTGGGGGTCTAAACAAAGGATAGTGTTTCACACTATTTGAGTTGTCACTATCACTATAGGTTTGTATCAAGGATCAGAATTAAGTCCATATTTCTTTACACTAGTGATGGATGAGACCACTAATTTGATTAAAGAGGAAATCCTTAATTGTATTCTTTTTGTTCATGATACAATTTTTTTTTTTTTTTTTTTGTGTGGATGAAACTACATATGAAGTTAATTTACACTTAAAAATTTGGTGAAATGCTCTAGAATTTAAAGGCTTTTGATTAAGTAGGATTCAAATAGAACGAGAGACGCTTGTGATGGTTTGGTCATGTTTAGAGGAGAGTGATTAATACATCAATGAGAAAGAGTGAGTTTATTCATGTTGAGAGAACAAAAAACAAAAGTAGAGGAAGATAAAAGTTAACATTAGTAGAATAGTAAAATATGACATATCAATTAGGAAAGTAATAGAGAGTATGACTTTTGATATAATAAAATTGCACAAAAGAATACATGTGGTCAGCCGTAACTAATTTGTTAAGGATTGACAACCAATTCCAAAAATTTGGGACTAAGACTTGTTTTTGTTGTTGTTGTTGTTGTATGTATGTATGTATAAAAAAATACTAATAAGATTTGAGATTGGATTGTGAAAGTTTGTAATTAATAATTTCATAAGATATGAAATTATTATTTGTGATTTATTGATAATAGAAACATTCAATTTCGGGTTAAAATTATTAAAAATAGAAGTTTGGTGAATCTTATTTTTGTAATTTATTAATAAAAATCATGTTATTTAATTAATTAAATCAACTTGTTAATCAAAAAAATGAATCATGGTTTAACATGTAATTTAATTTGGTGATGATTTTGAGTCTAGCTCTTATTTGAATAAAAATAGATGAGCAAATTCTAAAATTTTAATGCTCAGCTAGAATCGAATTATTTTCATTTCTCATGAGAGCATGGACCCTAGAGATCCAATGGTGGTGCAGATTTTGTCGACAGTGAGATCAATAGTTGGAATGAGTTTTGCAAAGACAGCATGTGGAAAAGGTCAGTAACAAAAGATACTACTGAATTTCATTTAAGGCTGTATTCTAGTGTTAACGCCAAAAAAAAGAAAAAAAAGACATAATTATTCAATTCTGTTATCTTGAATTCTTGGAAATAGATTCTCATTCATCATTCACGTCATAATGACAAAAAAAAAAGAAAAAAAAAGTGAATATAGTTAACACCTCTTAAGTTTGGACTAATATCAATCAAGTTTAAAACATTTTAAAACCGACCAATTTGGTCCATAATCACCCGGACAGATAACAAAAAAATGAGTAACAGTTTACAGACCAAGTTGGTTAGAAAAATAAGTATCCCTAACTATAAGAAAAAAATGAACGTTTCACGCAGGCAACCATTTCTTATTCTAATTAAATAATTGGTGATGGTCTGGAGTGGCCTTAAGTGCTCTCATTCCTTTTTTGCCTTCTTTGATTGACTTCTACAGGTAATGGAGGATTTTCATTCCGTTATGGTGGGACGACGATTGTTTTCTTTCTTAAATTAATGTTAGTACCACAAGCCTAACTATCCTACAGTTGGCGGGTGAATAAATACATTCAGCCTTAGCAATTTGTATGCCTATAAAAGCCATCCACCTCTGGGGCTTTATGAAACCACAAAGCTTCTATCAACTTCAATGGCCACACTACCTTTGTACCCAGAGATACTTGTAGCAATATTTTTATGCTTCCTTTTTCTTTGTCATTGGAGATGGAGCAAAACCCGAACCATCACCAATTGGCCTATTGTTGGAATGTTGCCGGGAATTCTTCAAAATCTATCGAATGTGCATGAGTATTTTATATGGCTCCTAAAACATAATGGGGGCACTTTCGAGTTTAAGGGTCCTTGGTTCACTGGCATGAACACTGTGCTCACTAGCGATCCCATGAACATCCACCACATTTGCAGCAAAAACTTTTCTAACTACCCAAAAGGGTCGGAGTTTCAAGAGATTTTTGATGTTTTGGGAGATGGGATTTTCACTTCTGATCATGACTCGTGGAGATATCAAAGGAAGCTACTTCAGACATTGTTAAAGGACAACAAGTTCAAGTTGTTCTTTGAGGAAGGTGTAAAGGGAAAGGTGGAAAAGGGCCTCATTCCAATTCTTGATTACGTCTCAAGTCTGGGAATTGAGGTTGATTTACAAGACATTTTTCAACGGTTCACCTTTGATAGTGTTTGCTTAACGGTTTTAGGTCACGATCCAAATTGCCTCTCCATTGAATTCCCTAAAGTTGCACATTCAAAAGCGTTTGATGAACTGGAGAAAAGTCTGTTATATCGACACTTTGTACCAGAAAGATGGTGGAAGTTACAAAAAAAGCTTCAGATTGGATCAGAGAAGAAGCTATCAGATGCTTGGAAAGTTTTGGATGAATTTGTAAACGAATGCATCTCAACCAAGCGAGATGAACTGACCCTGAAGAAGGAGGAACTAAAATTCAACTTGTTTACAGCGATAGTTATGGAGGAAAAGGAAGAAGAAATGAACGGTAATATTACAAAATCCAACAAGTTTCTAAGGGACACTGCAACTAATCTCTTGGCAGCAGGGAGAGACACCGTAAGTGCCGGACTCACGTGGCTTTTTGGGCTTCTTGCAGCACACCCATTAGTGGAAGCCAAGATTTTAGAAGAGATCAAGGAGCATTTGTTGGACAACGGAAAGTCCAAGGACTTGAACATAGACGAGCTAAGTAAGCTAGTCTATCTCCATGGAGCGATATGTGAATCCTTACGCCTTTTTCCACCTGTACCTTTCAATCTAAAATATTCAGTTCAATCTGATATTCTTCCTAGCGGTCACTCTATCAGACCAAATACAAGAATGGGTTACTCTTTATACTCAATGGGAAGGATGGAGAGCATATGGGGTCAAGATTGCTTGGACTTCAAGCCAGAGAGATGGATTTCAGAGCGTGGAGGAATAGTGCATGTACCGTCTTTCAAGTTCATAGCATTTAATTCAGGGCCGAGGACTTGTTTAGGTAAGGATATAACCTTCATTCAAATGAAAATAATTGCAAGCACCATTATTTGGAACTATCGTGTTCACACGGTTGAAAGTCATCCTGTTTTGCCGCGTTTCTCCATTATACTTCACATGAAACATGGTTTGAAGGTGAGAATAAGCAAAAGATTTGTTTGACAAAGAAAGGGAACACCTTGTTACGCACACATTTGCATACACCCAAAAATTGCACTAAATTCATGACTTTAAGTCACGATTTCCAACTTGGAAAGAGTGACTTCAAGTCATGTTTTCAGTGCAATATTTATGATGTGTGCGCAAATGTATGTACAAATGTATGTATAACAAGTAGTGTGTAATAAACTACTCAAAAAAAAAAAAAAAGTACTTGCTAAAGTACGTCGGTGGCAAAGTAGTTCTCATTGTCATCCAATAAATATTATTTCCTAATTATTATAGTTGTGTGAGATACTTGGATTGTTTACTTGCAATACTTCGTGTAAGCACTTTGTGTAGGAGCCACACGTTTTGGGCTGGATAGAAATTTCAATAAACTCTTTCACAACATTTCTACATTCTGTCATATAATATGTAAATTGTAGATACTTGGTGTGAAAGTATGACCATTCTAAGAAATGTTCTACCTCCAAGAGGGAGAAACAATAATTACCCAAATGAAAATACTTGCAAGATTAATTACTTAAGACTATCATGTTCAAGTGGTTGAAGTCAAACAACATCCTTTATATTTCATTAGAATTGAAGAGAGTATATTTTAAAATTAAAATTTATTTCATGTAGAAGTCCATACACTTTTTAAATTGTAATATTTAATTTGAAATTATGAAAGATCCCTTTCAAATGGAGTTGATTGATTCCTTTTCAGTAGAAGCAATGCTGTTAATACAATATCGAAGTTGGTTTTGAGTTGATAACTGAAAAAAAATATTTTGATATCGGTGAGTATTAGTATATTGCCAATAATTTAATAAGTATTTGTGATTAGTTTAAAGTTGTTAAGGTCTAAAAGTGATCAATTAATTTTAAGAACTAAAATAGCTCATAAACTATAACTTTGGAATGAACAATGGATTTTGACCTTCAAAATTTTGAAAAGTGAGAATTCAATTTTTTATTTAAATTCATATTAAAATTAATTCTAGCTCAAAATTAGGAAATAATTATTCTTTTACCAAAGTTTAGTACCCTTTCTCTCTCACTCAAATAATTCTGCCTTTAAAAGTGAACCTCACCATGAATATGAGAAAATTGAACACTATTTTCTGCGTTTTGAGAATATCTAAGAATTACTCTATTTCAAGGATCAACGCCCAAGAAATTCAACTCACTATGTCAGAATATTCCTTTTCCAACCAAAACTTTTGTTCTAAAGGAAATATTGACTTCACCAGCAGTGTGAGTAGACAATAATATTGGTGTGATTGAAGCCCTTAGTGACAACACTTTTATAAGTATCAGAAGGGATATGGTTTGTGGGAGCTTAGAGTCTAATAAGATTTATCTAGGGTTGTCAATGAACTAAGCTATTGATGAATAGTTTGATCTTATTTTTTAAAAAATGTTTATTAATATTTTTTTATGGATAAAATTTAACTACAAAATTGGTTATAGCCAATGTTACAACTTTCTTTAATAAAATTAACATTATTACATATTTTGAAAATCTAACTGTTGAATTACAAATTTTTTAAGCTCTTAATACACATCAAATTTTGTGTCAGTCAGATAATATTTACTGTATGATTTATAAGCTTATATTTTATGTATAATTTCAATTACAAAAACTTGCAATTTTTCAAAATTCAACTCGAATAAAAAGAGCATAAAGAAAATTCAACTTCAATAAAAATAAATTGAGTAAGGTTATAACCTTAAGCTACAACCCATTTTGTAATTAAAATTTGTCTTTTATTTATTTATTTAGTAGATATGCAAGCTCAAGCATTGGATTAGAATCGACTATTAGATAAGTCAAGCTCAAACATTTATATATTTATTTATTTTAATGAACAAGCTCTCAAATATGAAGTTTGATGGTGAGTTTTTGAAAAGAAAAAAAAAGAAGAAGATTGCTAGTGTGTGAAAGAGAATTTTAAAATTGGCCTTTCTCCAATGAAATTTAATTTCTCCCAAAGACACTTTGCTTTTCATGGTTCTTCATCTATAAAGCCAAAGACATGTGTTATGTGAGTGAGAAAAAAAAAAATCTGAAGTTAGTGTTATTCACATCGTCCCTGATTTAATTCTCTCATTTATTTTAGGAAATTTGTGATTTTTTTTTTTTGGGTTTGGTTTATTTTTAGTTTGTTTTGATTATTCAAATATTTAAAAACATTGAAAATTTTCGAAAAGACAAATATATATATATATATATATATATATATATATTATTTTCACCTCATGAGTTCAGAAGTAAATTTTGGACTACTAAAAAGCAAAATATTTAGTAAAAAAAATGGTGTGGTTGAAATGAGAATGTTAAAACAGATAAGTGAAAATGCACGGAAAGATTTAATTTAAAATGAGGAAATTCCATAAAGATAGGAGTACTATTTCTTATTGATGGAAGTATGAGAGAGAGTCACTTGAAATGGTTTAGTCATGTTTGGATGAGAGCAATGAATACATCGATGAGAAAAAAATGAGCTGATTCACGTTGAGGGAAGGGAGAAATGATGAGGAAGATAAAAAATAACATTAGTAGAGAATATGGGGTGAAGCATGGAGAGCATATAGGGTCACTCAATCAAGCCAAATACAACAATGATATACTCTTTATACTCAATGGAAAGCATGGAGAGCATATGGGGTGAAGATTGCTTGGACTTCAAGCTAGAGTGATGGGTTTTAGAGCGTGGAGGAATAGTGCATGTACAATCTTTCAAGTTCATTACATTTGACGCAAGACTGAGGACCTGTATAGGTAAGGATATGACTTTCATTCAAATGAAAATAATTGTAAGCGCCATCATTTGGAATTACTATGTTCATGTGGTTGAAGTGTTGGGGTTTATGCCCTAAAATCCAATTTATTGGCATGTCATTAATAATTAAATTGTTTAATTATATGAGACTATTTATAAATGAACTAATGAGACATTATCTTACTCCATGAGATGCATTGTATGTGATTTATGTGATTTAGTCACAGAAGATGTAAATCACAAGTTCCTTGTAAACTCAAAATGTAGTTCGTAGTCGGTAATGACATTGGGCGTTTCATCTGCGAAGACTATAACATATCAACTAAGATTATTTGTCTTGATCATAGAAATAGAGATTTCTAGTTGGTATGTTGATATATTTTAAGAGTTAAGACATATTGAATTGGACCACTGTGAGATTTATTATTCTCCTAATGACTGTCAAATGAATAATAAATCTCACAACTTTTATTTACATGAACTCTTAATCCTGAGAGATAATGGACATGATAATGAGATATAGGTTGATTTGATATATCAGGAGTGAGATCTATTAGTCACGGTCAAAACCTCAGCATGTTGGGCAGCCACATTTAGTGTTGATGGAACATGTATTCTCAAGATCGAATTCATAGTTTCTTAACGGAAATACAAAATGTTCTCTTCAGATAAGTTTAATGGGTTTGGTTATTCAGAGAGTTGGGCTCAACCACTTTAGTAAGGAGTTACTAAAGTATATATTTATGGAATTGGATTTCATAAATATATAATGAATAACTTAAAGGATTAAACCGGATATTCAAGGATTAAGATATAGTAATCTTCAAAGTGGCAGTCTATATTCATGACTTTGTATTACTACA
The DNA here is from genome assembly GCF_040712315.1 of Castanea sativa. Taxonomy (NCBI): domain Eukaryota; kingdom Viridiplantae; phylum Streptophyta; class Magnoliopsida; order Fagales; family Fagaceae; genus Castanea; species Castanea sativa. Next base: position 65,865,028 of record NC_134013.1, read on the forward strand.
AATATTTTATAAAGGGGTTGCATGTATAATAAAGTCTTGAGATATAATTTATAGATAAGGCCTAGAGTGCAATTATATTTATATAGTGGTATTAAATATAGTTAATGGTAACTTTGGACTTGTCAAGAGTTGACAGAAAAGCCCAAGACCCATTGGAGCTAATGTCTTATTGATCCCTCTTGGTCTAACTCCAAGCCACACACAAGAGCCCAATTGGAATGGCCCGAAAGGTTATCCCAATTAGATAATCATTTATATATAAGAAGAGAAACATATAGAATTTTGGGGGTGGTGTGAGACATCATTCTGAAATGGTGAGTATGTGAGTGTTGGACACTCTCCTATTCTCTCCTTGAAAACTGATTGAGAGACCACACATCTTGGGCATTAAGTGGAATTGGAGTGAAAATTAAAAGTATTCCCAAGTGCTTCTGATCTTCGGTTTTGAATTTCACCGTACCAAGGTACGCTTTCTTGTTCTCTAATTTTGAAACTTACATAGTACATGTTATCAATTGCGAATGAAGTAGATCTATTAATTTTTCTGCTGCGCATGTTTGCATGAGATACAAACAAGTATTTTCCATGCATTTTTCTAACATGAAGGTCATCCTATTTCACCAAGTATCTCGGTTGTACTTCACATGAAGCATGGTTTGAAGGTGAGACTGTGAGAATCTGCAAAAGGTGTCTTTGACATTGGTGGCAAGGAATCTTTCCCCGGCACCCAATAAATATAGTTGAAAGTATTGTTTTAGAATAAATATAGTTATGTGATATGCTTGGATTGTGCACTTGCAATACTAAAGGGCTTTGATTGTTTTAAATTACTTTTTCACAGCATTTTCACATTCTTTTATATTATGTATATATTGTAGGCACTTAGTGTGAAAGTATGAACATTGTGCAAAACGTTTTTCCTACAAAATGGTTAAACAATAATTACCCAAATGAAAATAATTACAAAGCGCAATCACTTAAGATTATCATGTTCAAGTGGTTGAAGTTGAACAAGATCCTCTCTATTTAATTAGAATTGAAGAAAGTATATTTCAGAATTAAGATTTGTTTGATGTAGAAGTTCATACACTTTTAAAATTGTATTATTTAATTTGAAATTATGAAATAAATCCATTCTAATGGATTTGATTATTTTTTCAGTTGAAGCAATGTTGTTAATACCATATCAAAGTTCGTTCTGAATTGATCACTGAAATAAAATATTTGGATATTGGTGAATACAATCGGCATATTACCATTAATTTAGTAAGTATTTCTCCAAGCCAATATAATTTGTTAATAGTGCTTAAAATTGGAAGTCTATGCCTCAACCAAAATGGCAACCTTTAGCCTAAGATACCTATCAATTAACATAGGCTAGAAAAAGGGGAAAAAATAAAATTTAAAGGAGATAAAATTGTGGAAAATTAAGAATATCACACTTAGCCGATTTCCTTTGGAAGATATAATATTTTGGCCTAATATGAATAAAGGCGTTTATACCATTAAGGGTCTGTTTGGATAGAACTTTTTTTGCTGAAACTGAAAACTGAAAACTGAAAACACTGTAACAAAATAATTTTTAAATGTGTGAATAGTATTGTGGGACCCATTTTTAATGAAAAAGTTGATGAAAAGTGAAATTTGTGGGACCCATTTTTAATGAAAAAGTTGATAAAAAGTGAAATTTGTGGGACCCATGAACAGTAATTTTGTGTACTGTTCATAGCTAAAAGTCAATATGTGCGGCTGCTTTAAAAAAAAAAAAAAAAAAAAAAGTCTCCAAAACGTGGACGTGGGCTGGACGTGAATCCAAACGCCCTCTAAGTCCAGCTATTGTTTCCTCACTATGGTAGAAGAGTAGCAACAATCGGGTACAGCAGTAACTAATCCAAATTAAAGCCTGTGAAAAAAAGTTAAACCAAAACCTGTCTCAGAACGTCGCTTTTCCACATTCAGTTGCAGAAATTGAAGCTATGGCAGAAGTTAAAGCTCTTGAGTTCCCTTTAGAGATAGGAATTACTAAGGCTATTATGGAGGGAGATTAATAGTCAATTGTGAATTCTTTGAAAGCAAAGGAGGCCTCCCAGGCCTTGTTTGATCACTTGATTTCGGATGCTATGTTGTTTGCGGATTCAGATCCTCTAGAGTTTTTAGGGTACTCTACCAGTAGAGTTTATTAAATCCTAACCACTCTTTAATGATTTAATGGTTTAGATTCTGCCATGTCAGCATTTCATTAATAATATTCTTGAAATAATAAAATAATGTTGTAAACAAAACAATTAAGATGATTGTTAATAAAATGCTGACATGGCAAAATCTAGACCATTAAACCATTAAATCATTAAAAAGTGGTTAGGATTTAATGAACTCTACTTGGTAGAGTACCCTAGGAACTCTACTTGGTAGAGTACCCTAGGAACTCTAGAGGATCTGAATCCGTTGTTTGCAAATTCCTTTATGATCAGTTTGGATCCCTTAGATTTGGATTTATATTTGGATTTGAGGGGGCTTAAATCCAAATCCTTTGTTTGGGAAGTTTAAAAAATGTCAAGATTTGGATTTGACAAATCCACCAAGAATTTTAAATATTTAAAATGCTTGAATTTGAAATAATTCCTAAAATCAATGGATTTAATTTCAAATCTAAATCCAAGCTCCCAAATGTAACCTTAGGCATATATTCATGTTCAAGGAAATTCTATTGCGAATATCTTGCTAGATATGCTAAACATGTCCTAGGTTTTTCAGTGTTAATGGAAAATGTTTACATCATATCTTAATGCTGTAATCCAAGCCTATATAACATTTCTTTAATTAAATTTTCAGTCTTCTTCTAAACAAAAAACAAAAAACAGAAAAAAATAAATTCAATTAAATAAACGTAATGAAAAATCAAAATCTTTTTCATCCCGGCCTTCATTTTTCTATCATTCCCTAATTTACTAATTTTCTCATATTTTAATCCAATTAAGTACACGTAATGAAGCAAATTCTTTGTCTAAGAATTCTTTTATTATTTTTTTAAAGAATAAGAAAATCAATTCTTTTTCCTAAGTACTATTTTATAGCCAAAAGCCTATGAGCATCTACAGATAAATGTGGGATGAAGTTTTTTAACTATTCCGTTCTCCACTCAGAATTTTTGCCCCAGACAGATACATTTCGCTGAGATCACTATCCTAACCGGTAATCTTACAACGAAATGTCTTCTAGCTAATTATTATCTGATACTAACGTATCTGGAACCTTATCTTGAACTGGATAACAATCAATCTTTTCTATCCTAATTGATAATGGACTTCAAGTTAATGGTACACCATTCTTCCTGGTCCTGCCTTGAGATCAAAACTTCATATAACTTTGAGGAACTAAGAAAACATCATACAACTCCAATGGCCACACTACTTTTGTACCCAGAGATACTTATAGCAATATTTTTATGCTTCCTTTTTCGTTGTCATTTGAGATGGAACAAAAGCCAAACCATCACAGATTTGCCTATTGTCGGAATATCAAGACAATGTACATCAACAGAGTTCATATGCAAAGCTAGCTGATCAGTCAGAACAGAGTGAGCAAGCTTTAGTAGATGCACTTGCAGTTGAAGATCAATCAGACTTGCTAAGAAGAAAGAGCAAGACCAGAAACGGTTGTAGTTTAGTCTTACTGTTGTATTAGTTCTTACAGAAAACGACATGTAGTTTGCTTTATTTCAGTCTTTCTGTTTTTTGTGTTCCCACGTGTCACATGTGCGTGAGGTTGTTAGGAATTTTGTTAGTCGATTTTTTTTTTTTTTTTTTTCCATTTAACTATATTATCAGAAGAATTTTGTTAGTTGACAAGCTGCGAAAGAAATTGGAAAATTAGCATCTCGAGTTTTAAAAACTCGAGTTCCAGAATTCTGAGTCAACTGATGTGGATAAAAATTCCACGTGAAATCCACGTGGAACTCAAGTCTCTAAGACTCGAGTTCTAGTGCGTACTAACTTTGCAAGAACTTTGAGCCAAGAGACCGTTCAAGAAGAGGAAGAGAAGAAGAAGAAGACCTAAACAAAACTATCTGTAACCTCTCAAATCTCATTCAATTTCATCTCTCTTCCATTGCTTTTTCTTTCAAATGATTCACATCTTTATGAGTTGTGTGTAATTTGTTTAGATCGTTTGCTCGGTGATGGAGATCGTGAACTGTACCGTAGATCGACGATTGGGATGTGCTTGATAGAGACTGGGTTTGTGTGTGTCATGGGTCTTCTTCTTTGCTGTGGATCTTCTTCTTTTTTCTTTCTTTCTTCTGGGTTTCCTTCTTTCTTCAAGGTTCTTTCTTCTTTTTCTGGGTTTTCTTTTTCTGAGGTTTGTACTTCTTTCTTTTGGGATCTTTCTTCTTTTTTTGGGTTTGTATTCATCTGTGTTTTTTGAAATCGAGTGTAAAAAACTTGAGATCTATGTGGCATAAATGTGTCTACCTTAGCAAGTAGGAAGCGAGTCTCTAAGGCTTGAGTTTTATATGGAACTCGAGTTTCTAAAACTCGAGATGCGAGTTGGCAAATATCTTTCAAACCCATGTTAACTTACTATATTCTATCCCCTCACTATGCTAGTCTCCAAATATCCCCTCTGTTAGTCTGTTAGTTAGGTTGTTTTGCATTTCTTCTTTTTTGGGTTGAGCCCAATCCTATATATAAAGCCTTGCGCTAATTAATTAATGAAGTAATTTAGTTTCTCTCCCAAATTCTATTTTCTCACACAGAATGCTCCTAGGCCTTCTATGAAATGCGCCCAATGTGCACGAGTATGTTACTTGGGTTCGGAAAAAAAAAACGGAGGCACCTTCGAGTTTGAGGGTCCTTGGTTCACTAACACAAACTTCATGATCACGAGTGATCCCATGAACATCCACCACATGTTGAGCAAAAACTTTTCTAACTACAAAAAAAGGAGGAAGTTCCATGAAATTTTTGATGTTTTGGGAGATGAGATTTTCAATTCCGATCATGACTCGAGGAGATATCAGAGGAAGCTGCTTCAGTTATTGTTAAAGGACAAGTTCAAGTTGTTCTTTGAGGAAGTTGTCAAGGGAAAGGTGGAGAAAGGGCCTCAGTCCAATTCTTGATCACGTCTCAAGTCTTGGAATTGAGGTTGATTTACAAGACGTTTTTCAACGGTTCACCTTTGATAGTGCTTGCTTAACGGTTTTAGGTCAAGATCCAAATTGCCTCTCCATTAAATCCCCTAAAGATGCACATTCAAAGCACTTGATGAAGTCGATGAAAGTATGCTATATCAGCACCTTATGCCAGAAAGATGATGGAAGTTACAAAGAAGGCTTTAAATCATGGTTTTAAAATCCGGACCGGATTGGCCGGTCAGACTACAATAACAGAAAGCCAGTCATCAGTACGGTTCTTTAAAAGTATAAAACCGAAAATTTTAATTTGCAGCGAACCACTTGGACCACAGTCAGACCTCCTGGTTTGCAAGACCGGACACGGTTTACTGGTTGGGTAACAAATACTTTAAACAAAAAATTTGCGGTGGTCTATCTCATTTTTCTTTACCAGAAGCCAGAGCCTGATATCTTGTTTAGCCAAAATACTTCACCGTCACAAGATCTTGCTCTATTATCACTGGTTCTTGCCGTTTATTTTCTATTGAAGGGAGAATAAATCTGTGTTTGTAAAGAGAGACTATGAGGATAGAGAGAATCTAGGGGAGTGAAAGAGAAAAGAAGACGAAAAGGGAAGAGGAGAGAGTGGTAAGTGGGGGTAGGTTGGGTTTGATGTTGTATTAAAGAGAGGGTGATATGACATATGAGTGAGTTGCTTTGGAAATAGTAAATTGTTTTTAATTAAATAAGACAGAGTACATAAGTGGTTGTTGTAGATTTTTTTGTTTGTTTCTCGCTTTGTTTGAAATTTAAAATTTGAATTTGAAGGGGTTATAAAAAGTGACAGTAAGTTCCTGATTTGGGGTAAAGTGTTTTTTCTTTATTAAAAAAAAATAAATAAATAAGACAAGAGATTTGTTGGCTCATGGCATTGTGGCAGTAGGTTTTTCGTTTTTTTCATTCGGTTTGTTACAGTTTTGGGCCTAAAAGTATTAAAATATAAAAGTTGTGAAAACATATTTGAAAGAGATTTACTATTCTATATTTTTTTGAACAAATATTCTATATTTTTAGATCAATATTGTTTATTTTTATAAATTTGTTACATTTTTTATTTTATTTTATTATTAAATTATTTATGACGTCATCAAGGTTCAATTTCGGTTGAACCTTGGTTTGACCTTTAAAACCTTGAACCTCTCTCTTTTATGGTTCATTGAATGGTTCGGGTTTCAAAACCATGCTTCAAATTGGATCGGCGAAGAAGCTATTAGGTGCTCGGAAAGTTTTTAATGAATTTGTATGTGAATGCATCTCAACCAAGCGAGAAGAATTGACCCTGAAGAATGAGGAACTAAAATTCAACTTATTTACAACTGTTACGTATATTAACAACGCGATATGTTATATCATATTGTATATGCTAGAGTAGATGTGGAAGGGAAAGCAACTGAGAACACAAGAATTACGTGGTTTAGTCTTGTCAGCTTACGTACACGGAGGAAACCCTTTAAGCTACATATTTATTATGTAAGAGTGTAGTACAATAACTTGTGTTGTAATGAACTATAACATGAGAATATATAAACGACTAAACGCTAGACTATTAATACAAGTAGGAGTGGATTTGGGCTTATTATATTGGACTAATATGTCTAATATATCTCTAACAATAGCTATAGTCATAGAGGAACAACAAGGAGAAATGAGTAGTAATATTACAAAATCCAGCAAGTTTCTAAGGGACATTTTAACTAATCTCTTAGCAGTAGGGAGAGACACCATAAACGTCAGACTCACATGGCTATTTTGGCTTGTTGCAACACACCCATCAGTGGTAGCTAAGATTTTAGAAGAAACCAAGGAGTATTTGTTGGACAACGGAAAGTCAAAGGATTTGAACATAGATAAGCTAAGTAAGCTAGTTTATCTTCATGGAGCGATATGCGAATCCTTACGCCTTTTTCCACCCTTAACTTTTGAGCACAAATATTCAGTTTAAAATGATATTCTTCCTAGTTGTCACTCTATATGAGGCCAAATACAACAATGTTATACTCTTTATACTCAATGGGAAGGATGGAAAGCATATAGGATGGAGATTGCTTGGACTTTAAGCTAGAGAGATAGATTACAGAGCGTAGAGGAATAGTAGTGCATGTACTATCTTTCAAGTTCATAGCATTTAATGTGGGACTGAGGACTTGTTTTGGTAAGGATATAGCTTTCATTCAAATGAAAATAATTGCAAGTGTCATGCATCATTTGGAAATACCATGTTCATGTGGTTGAAGGTCATCCTGTGTCACCAAGTATTTCCATTATTCTTCATATGAAACATTGTTTGAAGGTGAAGATTAGCAAGAGATATGTTTGAAAAAGAAATTTCAGTACCGGCTAAAGTTGAATTTAGTGATATAATCACTCATGATCCTTCAAATAAACTACAGCTATATATGTATTTCCTTATTTAGTTTTGTTTTTCGTTGTAATTTTTGTAAGTCGAGGTGGTGTAGTAGTCCTAAATTAATGCCAATGCTCATGAGTCGTGACCCTTTCACAATCACAACAATAAAGAATTTTCCAAGAAATTGAATAAAAAAATTGAGATGAAAAAAGGGATTAAATTTAATATGATCCGGTGTTAATGTCTTTATTTTTACATTATTCATTCGGTACTGGTGTGCAATATTAGAGGTTTACAACTCAACTATAGGAAGTATGTATAATCTATTTTTGCTTAAGTGTTCATATCCAATATGTATCCGTAACAGATACTTCTGGGATACCTTCTCATCTGTCCCAACTTCTATTTTTTTTTTTTCTTTTTTCATTTTAAAAGACGATACATCCAAGATATGCTCATGTTATGGCATGAATACAATTGTAACCTAAAGCTCTGATTGCGAGAGATAACTGAAAATTATAATGAGGATTTTTATTTGTATTTTTTTACATATTGGTTTTAATCTTTATTTATTTATTTTTAATACAAAATAGAATTTCTACTATAGCTTAATTTAAGTGTATATGTGTGTGAAACTCCCTCTTGGAGACTTGAACTCCAACCCTTGCCCCCTACACCCCACAAACACTTATACTTGTAGAGTGACGATCGCACCAAAGATGTGTGGTAGTTGGTTTTAATCTTAGACACTTATCTAGTTATCTTTTATTTACTCTTTTGAATCTTAATTTATATTCATTAATGGTAAGGGATTCAATTTATTATTTGTTATAGCTCTTAAATTGATATATGCTTAACAATGTATTAAAAATTAAATGCTAATCACTGTGCACCTTTGGCGTGATGATTACTAACTCTGCAAGTACAAGTTCTTGTGGGATGAGAAGGGCAATGGCCAGGGATCAAGTCTACAGGAAGAAGTTTCTTATATGTACACTTAAATTATGTTAGAGTAAGATTTTTATATCAATAAAAGTTTAACAAAAAAAAAAATTAATAATTAATTTTATACATATTCAAACTATTTTTAAAAAAAATTTCAGTATCATTGTATCTCATACGGTACTGTACACATACCCATGTGTCTTAGTTATTTAATCAATTAAATTCATCAATGAAATTGTTTCTAATTAATTTAACTCAACTAGTAAAGTCTCTTATTGTCGAATAAGAGATTTGAGATTCGAATCCCGCCTATATAATAAACTGATTGGTATATATTTTAGCCTGATGATAAAGAGCAATCATTATGGATATGTCATAGGTTAAAATTCTATCATATATAAAAATTAAAAAAAAACATATATGTTCATAAAAGTCCCTACTAGAAATTCTAATGCACACGAACTAGCTGTGTTTAGATACCTACACTAATCTATGTTTTTATCCATTCAATATCCTATGCTAATTATTTAATCATTTGGAATTTTTTTTAGAAATAGTATCAACTTATGGTATTCACTCCTAGTGATAGTTATTTATTATCAGACTAAGATACCAATTTATTTTTGTTTTTGTTTTTGTTTTTTGTTTTTTGTTTTTTGTTTTATGTGTAGGCAGAGATCGAACCTTAGATATCTATTTAATAACAAAAGACTTTATTAGTTGAGTTAATTAGAACCTACATTTAGGAATTTAAAGAGAAATGAGAAACTTAACTTGGACCAAAAGCACATGTGAATAACGTTTATTTAAAGGAAATAATGAAATAGAGGCAAACTAGAGTTTTATGTAGTTTTAAGGCAGGTGTGATGTAGGAACAGGCTGCATACGTACCTTGGAGGTAGAAACCCTAAATGCCTACTGCCTAAGTATGTTATTACTCTTACTTGAACAATAGCAAGGAAACAAAAGTAAACTATAGGGCAGAACCTAAATTTGAAGTGCTGATAATTCAAGCCAAACTTTTTAACTGAAAAAAAAAAATCTAAATTAGAAATTAGGTGCACATCATTGTAATAAAATTTCTATTGCTGGCTTACCTTCTTTAATTATTCTGAAAATGTCACCAAACTAGGGTTGTTTTAGATTGTCTAGGGGATTCGCTCCAATACTCCAGAGAACCATGGGACTTCAGCTTTGTCCTACATAGCTTCTTACAGTTCCGACTTTGCTTAACCAATATCTCACGGTGATGGTGTACACTACGAGAGTGATACACATGATTTTTATAAACTAAGAACCTCACTCGCTTAAAGAATACACTCAGAGAGAGATATTTTTGCTTCAAGGTAATTATTTACCTTTCTGTTTCTCATACCATTCATTATAGTGAAGTAAAAAAAAATGATATGTCAATCAAGAAAGAAATCAAGAGTATAGCATCAAATTGAATAGAAGGGAGAAAAAGAATACATGCATGTGACAAACCCTAACTAATATGTTGTAGTTTCATAGTCAACTGCAAAATTTTGGTTATAATTAAGGAGGGTATTGTGAAAAAAGGTTGACTTCAAACTTCAAAGGTTTACTTTGAGGGTATAAATGTTTCAGTTTTTAAACTAGGTTTTATACATGGTGTAGGCTATGTATACTCGGTCTTTCACATCCATCCCTATCATGTCTTATTCTATTCTATCATGGCTATCTTCCCTACTTGCCATAAATTAAAAAGAGAGAACTACCTCCCTTGGGAGTATAAATTGTATAATTCTTATGCCATTTATGAGTTCAAATCTGAAACTAAGCCGCAATGACCTTGACTCTATCATCTGATTGATCACCATCACTTCGACCATGCTTTATGGGTTTGTGAAATTCTTTGCTATTTTACCTATTCTTTAGTTTTCTTCTCTGTTTTGGAGACCCGTTTATTGCAATTTAGTTTAGGACTTTGATCAAACTTTTTTTTTCTTTTATCAGAAATACTTTCCCAACCTATGGGTTAGTGCATGTTCGTGTTTACAAAAAAATGAAATAATTGAAATGCCAATTTAATAAGCAGGTTCGGAAAAAGGGAGAGCTGACCGATGGCACTTTCTTCTGAATTGTCGGGGGCAATTCAATAAACAAACCAAAGTAACAAGAATGATCAAAGACATCATCAACTAGAATTTTATTACATTTTGACATGCTATATTGTAACTTTAAAAAAAAAACAAATTGACATTTCTAATTATTTTTATGAATTTGATGAGTTTACAGTGTCTGTTATAAGTTGACATTTAATATTATAAGTCATGCGTTTCTAGTGATCTTCCCTCAAGAAATTTCGGATGTATTCCTCACAAAAGGGATGTATGAACTAGTGACAGAAAGTCAGCAACGCATGCCACCTACCACCATTGTTATATTGTTTCTTTCCAAAACAAACATTAAGATTGCGTCTGGCATTGGCTTAAAAAGCCAATTTTTTTTAAAATTTTTTTTATTACTATTTAACTTATTTTTGCCATTATTCATAGGCCTTATTACACTTTTTAGTACTATTTATGGGTTCTACTGTACTATTTCAACTACCTTTTAGTTTTATCTACAATACTTTCAGCTAAAAATTTTCAGTTTCAGCTAAATATGTTGTTCCCAAATGAACTCTAAATTTGAATTTGATATCTTAGCTTACGTGAATTTAAATCTTCCATCACATTTTTAGTATTTCATTTTATGTTTCTCAATCACAACTAATCATGTCTTCAATTTTTTTTTTTTAATTTCTATTATTTTGGTTATTTTAAAAGAAAAAAAAAATAATGTAGCAAGTTGTGATTAGTAGAGTACAAAACAAACATGGGTTAGAAGATGATTTTTTTTTTTTTGGGTACAAAGGAACAAATGAAAGTACTAGAATTGGACTTCTGATTCATGGTCATTATATTTTTCTAGGGGTATTCAAAATGCTGACCAAACTAATTGAATTGCCCAAAACCAACCCCATGGATTGTGGTGAGTTTGTATGTGACCTGGGCTTAAGGAATATGATCTTTGAAGGTGTTAAATATTAGTATGAATTTACCATGATAAATATGTTGGAATAGATGCGGAAGTGGAAGTATAAAATATAAAACACGAGGATTATGGAGGAAACCCTTATATGCTACATCTTTATTATACAAGAGTATAGCACAAATCTTGTGCTACAATAAACATAACATTAGTATATATAGGAAGTTAAACCCTAAATTTACTAGTACAAGTAAGAGACTTGTCTTGCACAAAAAAAAAAAAAAAGGTTTGGACCTATACTAATGGGCCAATATATCCAATAAAAGGATACCCCAGTTGGCTTACTAACGAACTATGTGCTCAAGGTCTCTCTCTTTCGGCATAGGACCATGTCATTGAGGATATTAAAAAGGACCTTGGCCCATTATGCCTGTACTCGTTGCAGATATTTGGAGAGCCCACCATTTCTGAATTCATGTCAAGTGGCAGATGCGAATAGATTGTAATCCTATAGTTTTCTTGACTTGATTACTTTTACCCGTATTTTTTGGATAAACGTATTCGCATTAAAAAGCTAAAGAGCTAAAAGGGGTTCAGGATAAATTTCGAGGATGTACGTCCACAGGAAGACTATCATAATATGAGAGAGAAAGAGAGGCGATAACTGATAATAACTGAAAAAATAAAAAATTGATAATGCACTTCTTTCATGACCATGGGGACATTTCTATGAATTGATCTTTAATATATGAATTGAAATTCTTTGGTTAAAAAAAAAAAGAAAAAAAAAAGAATTGAAATTCTTGAATGGCCGAAAACCAAAACAACATAAGCCAATGGGCTTGCAGTGGGCCTTTAACACTGGATTCAACCCAACACCCCGAAGGCACCGACTTGAGTTGTTCAACGTCGGAATCATTAAAAGAATCTCTATATAGATATATTTTTTTTACCACTAATAAGGGACCCTACATTAATTTCTCATAGATAGGATTGTAAATGGAATCGGACTTAGCTCGAGTTTGACTCATTAGATGCTCCAATGAGATCTTTTATTAATTGAAAAAAAATCAAAATCGAGCAAAAATTAAAAGCTCTGTTATTTAACGAACCATGCTTAAAAAAAAAAAAAAAAAATCCAAGCTTGGCTTCATTTGTTCTTGGACATTAATGTTGGGTAATATGTTGTAGTTTGAAGAAAACATTTACAATAAAAAAGAATGCACTTTTGCTTAATTTTTAATAAAATTTATTACTATTAAGGTGAAAAATTAATTCATAGTAGATTGAGAGATAGTTTAGCGGCCAATACACATTAACAAATGTCAAAGCATAAGTTTCATAAGTAAAATTTGAATTAGGCTTATGACTTGAATTATACACGAATTATAATTATACACGAATTATGCTTCTACCACACCATGAGATGGTCGCATGTGACATCTCTCTCACAATATGTGAGACTTACATGTGTGGAACTCACACATATTGCAAGGTAGATGTCTTACAAGATAGTCTCATAAGATAACTTTTTTCATATTACTCAAAGTGAAGATATGATACAAATAACTGTGTTGTTGTTAAAGAAGACTAAAAATGCATATTAATAATTTTCAAGAGCTATTTCTGAGATTGTTGTTCCCTCTTGATTTGGGCAACTAATTAGCTCGATAGTTGGTTCTAATTGAGATGCCTGGTCATTTGGACTGGGATCACCATATTCTCTAGGAGGCATTTCTAAAGCTCCCAGGCAAGCGAGGGGGGGGGGTGGGGTCATTGTGGGTTGAATAGCTTGATGGAATTTGTGGGCAGTTAGTATTTGGTAAGGCTTCACTTTCACCAATAACATGAACACTATCAATGCCATTTTCGTCTTGCAATGATCTCTTTTTAAAAGTATGAAAACTGGAGTCTATTCCACCAAAGATTCTTAAGATGTTAGGAATTTTTCTCCATGTTAAGCCTTTTGAATGAAATTCGATCAAGATTTGTTGCCTCTCCTTGTAAAGGAACATAGACATGGAGACAATAAGAGCTAATAAGGAAGCAACCCCAGAAATGAGGAATAGGCCCCAAAAGCTAGCAAGGCTAAGACTCGCAGGAGAAACTTGGTTGTTGGAGTTTGTACAATTGTTTTGATTCCCTAGCCACGCATTCTCAATCTCTTTCATTTTCTTTCCTTCTGTTACATTTAAGACTGCTCTTGACACATCAGATACTAGGGGGGAAACTATTGGGAAGACCTGCAAGTCATAAAAAAAAAAATCAATTTGAGAGAGAGAGAGAGAGAGAGAGAGAGATCTTACAAAGCCAAACCCATTAGTTTTGTATATTGATTCAACCATGGTATACTTGGAGCAATATTGTTCGAGAAAAAGTTTCATGTAAGGAATTTCAAAAATAGCAACAGCTATACCACCATAAAGTTCATCACATTGTTCTGCAGAATCATATGCCCTAAGTTTAGTTTCATCAAACTTCATTTCTTGTAATATTCCCAAAACAAATGATCCTCCTTTGTAGCCGACATACTCTCCATTCTTAATAAGTTGCATTGGTTGATACCAGTAACAGTCGGTAATAGTTGTTGAATTATTCAGAGTGATGTCAAACTTGCAGTGTAACTTTGAGTGAGTATAAGCACCACAAAAACCCATATGATCACCACAAACCTTGCCAAGTTGCTTACCACTGTCTCCCCTGTAAATTAAATTAAAGAGATTTCTAAAAAATAATTTATTTGCATCATAAATAACAAGCTTTTGTAATATTTGAGATATGCAAATCATTCAAATATAATATTTCCTTTTTAAATCATGATGATAGAGATTTCAAGGAATCTTCAGTTTTCCTTTAAATTGGATTGAAAATTCAAACACTACAAAAAACGCGCGCTATAGCCGCGTTTAAAAGAAACGCGGCTTCAGACCCAACCTATAGCTGCGTTTTGTTAAACGCGGCCATAAGTTAGGTCTAAAGCCACGTTTCTAGTGTCTTGAGCTGCGTTTTACGTCCGGACTATAGCCGCGTTTATCAAAACGTGGCTATAGGTCCAGTCAAATAATATATATATTTTAAAAAGATGACTTGTGTATCCAAATAATTTTTTTTTTTTTTTTTTTTTTTTTTTTTTTTTTTATATAAGGGGGGGCTATAGCCGCGTTGAAACGCGGCTATAGGTCCAGTCAAATAATATATATATTTTAAAAAGATTACCTGTGCATCCGAATAAATTTTTTTTTTATAAGGGAGGGGCTATAGCCGCGTTTTAAAAACGCGGCTATAGGTCCAGTGAAATAATATATGTATTTTTTAAAAGGATGAGTTGTACGTGCATCCGAATAAATTGATATTTTAACATAAGGGAGGGGCTATAGCCGCGTTTTCAAAAACGCAGCTATAGATCACACCATTAAAAAGACCCAGAACCCCACTTTCCCACCTACCCCCACTCTTATCTTTTCTTTCTTGGTCATTGTTGTTTGCTTTCTTCAGTTCTTTCTTTCTTTCTTCTCTGCAAGTCACACCCAGCTCTCCTTTCTTTCTCTTTTTTTTTTTTTCTTTTTTTTTTCCTTCTTCACTCCAACACTGCTCTTTTTTTTTTCTTTGTTTCTTTACTGCTGCTTCTTCTTTCTTTTTTTCTCTCGTTCCTTCTTTTTTTCTTTCAACATAACGCACACACCGGTACACTCCACACCACCATATACTTCATTTTTCAAGCAAGGGTCACTGGAAAACTTCATAAGAAAAGCTAAAGGCTCACTCATCTCTATTATTTGAGGTAAAAATTCTCTAATTTTTTTTTATGGGTATTATACTTTTGCTAGAAGTTATTTTTGCTATTGTATTGTTGATATTGTGCTTATGTTTAAATAAGTTTGTGTTCTTGAGCTTTTGTGTTCTTTGAATGGATTTAGTGTTAAATTTGGGTTGGTTTTGTTGAATGAGAGGAGATTCATGGTTTGTATTGTTATATTTTGGAGCATGTTGCATTTGTATTGTCAGTATATTGTGTTTGATTTTGAATTTTATGGGTGTGTTTGATTTTAAAATTTTTGGGTTTGTGTTTGATTTTGAATTTTTTGGGTTTGTGTTTAATTTAAAAATTTTTTTTGTTTGAATTTTGAATTTTTTGGGGAAAAAAAAACCCAGAAATTTTTTTTTGTTTTAAAAAAAAGCTGAATTTTTTGGGGGAAAAAAAACCCCGATAATTTTTTTTTTGTTTTTAAAAAGACCTATAGACGCGGTTTAAACGCAGCTCAAAGCAGGTTTGTAGCCGCGTTTTTTAAAAATGCGGCTATAGGTCGCTGACTATAGCCGCGTTTTCAAAAAACGTGGCTATAGACCTGAAGCCTATAGCCGTGGTTCAAAAACGCGGCTTCAGGTCTGGACTGTAGCCGCGGTTTTAAAAACGCGGCTACAGACCCGCAGGGTCTGTTGCTGCGCCACTTAGGCCGGGGTTGTAAACGCGGCCATAGAAAATGCGGCTTCAGGTCTATAGCCGCGTTTTCGGGGTCTATAGCCGCGTTTTTGAAACGCGGCTATAGACCCCGTATTTTGTAGTGAAATGACCATACAAGATTACTTTAGTAGATAATTTATTAAACTATTTTAACAACTCATATGATTTTTAAATAAATTGTGTAACTCTATGTACACATTTGAGCAGTTTTGTTGGAGTAGCCCTTCTCCTAGTTTGATGGAAAATTCAGACCGTAGTAATATAATTTAGAAGTCGTAATATAACTCCAGTCCATGATACAAAAACTTTGAGGGTTTCTCCATTGGTTTTGGAACTTTACATTAATTAGAAGTGTTAGGTTCTGAAGGTTTAAGATTAAATATATAGAATCATATTTTATTTGTGTTAGCAAACTGAGAACAAAACATGTCTAGTCTATGTATTAGGCAATGTTTAAAGGTGTAGGTTTCAACCTTCAAATTTGAGTAGACTACAAAAAAAGGGAGTCACTTTCTGCCAAGCTCAACCGATCAAGAAATTAGACTCGACTGATCAAGAATCATAGAAATCATATTCTACAGAATGTTTAAACAAGGCTCAAGACTGTGAAAACGTTTAGGGTCTCATTCTAACTTGTTCACATATAAAAGAGAAACCTTAACTATGTTTTTCAGACTTTTGGAAGACTTGTGTGTTACTCTTTGTGAGATCTGAGAGGTTTTGTACCTTCTAACTGCACAAGAATCTATGGTAACAAGATCTACAATCAAACAATGGTAAAATCTAGTTGCTGCTACAAGATCATTACTGATGATAATCTGAAACCTTTGAGTGGGATCTCAAAGTCACAATTAAGGGTGCTTGTGTTGCTGTAAATCCAAGAAGAGAAGGAGCCTGTGGATTCGGAACTTGCATGTGGTCGTGTTATTAAGTTACTACATGAGGTAGCAAAAGATTTAGGGTTAAATCTGATTGTAAAAACTTCAATTTTCTTATAGTGGATTTACTCTACCTTGAGAATAGTTAGGTCAAATCCTCCCCGGGTTTATAACTTGAAACGGTTCATTTCATCGGTTTTCCTGGGTCGTCATATGCTTGTTTAACCTAGATTTGAATAATAAACTTAGTAATCAACTTGGTTAATTAATTAGGTTAAGAGTCCGTTTGGATAGAACTTATTTTGCTGAGACTGAAAACTGAAAACTGAAAACACTGTAGCAAAATAATTTTTAAATGTGTGAATAGTGCTGTGGGACCCATTTTTAATGAAAAAGTTACTGAAAAGTAAAATTTGTGGGACCCATGAACAGTGCATTTGTGCACTGTTCATGGCTGAAAAGTCCAAACTTGCGGCTGGGTTAAAAAAAGAAAAAGAAAAAAAAGAAGCAAAACGCGGACGCAAGAAACTTGGACGCGCTATCCAAACTCCACCTAAACAATCTGGTTTAAGGGGTTTAAACGAACAAACAAGAAGAATAACAAAGAGGTGGAAAATTATTGTTTTTTGTAGTAATATAGATTACATGCTATTGAGTCCAATGCATGATGAGAAAATTTGAAGAGTTTCTCTATTGGTTTGGAATCATATCAATCAGAAGAGCTGCAAAGAAGTGCATTAATATTCCTACAAAAATTTTAGCTAAGCTTTGTGTGTATTGCGATGGTGTTTGTTTATGGGAAATAAGTTTCTAGAGTTATAACAAAAACTTACGTTTTGCAAACACCATGGTTGAGAAAGAGAACCATAAGCTTGTCCCAATTTGATGTAAGGGAGGCCCGCAGAAATCTTCATTTATTCGGTGTTCAAGAACCTAGACTATAAAGCCGATAAAGACGAAGAAACACCCGCTTGTCACCCAAAGGTCCCAACTTAAAGGCTTCAGAAACACCCATGCATTTTTGTTCCCACAATCCTTGATTGGCACTACCAAGGATACTCCAAATTCTGTGTATGACAATGTGAAGTCGACAAAGTTAGACCTATTTGCTATAATGGTTGTATCTCCTACCACAGCATCGAAAATCTATCATGTAAAATATTGATTACTTAGATCATTTTCATTAGTATGATAGCTTTAGTAATAAAGTAAGAGAATTTTCAGTTATTTTCTTATTGAATAGTATAAGCAATCCTACAAATATCAAATGCAATCATAGTTGTTAAAAAATAGCAAGATGAAGGTTTCTATCAACCCCAAGGTAAACTTAGTAGACCAAATCATTATAACTACTAGCGCTTTCACCACTTGAATTTGCAAAGGGAATGAACTCGTAGCTAACAACATATATGGTAATGTTTTTATGACAACTTTGAAGATGTCTATGCAGTATCCTGTTACCTCTGTTCTGTTGGTGCTAGGATCATATGTTACCTTAACAAATTCAGTGAAACCGTCCTTCACTGGAACTCATATTTTCAACCTTTTCCCGTTTGTTGGAATCTCCCAACCTTTGGGAATGGAACTTGAATCACCTGGCCATATAATATCTCCTACATTTGTCTTGGAAGAAAAATATGTGCTTCTGTTCTCAAAATTCAATTTCCTTGTGAGTCCATTTTCTGGAGTCCAAAATGCAACCAATCTTTCTCCATTACCATTCACATTAATTATTTTAAAAGTTGATGATTGTGATTGAAAACAGTATCACAGAAGTTGAACCAAAGGTTGAAGCACGAAAACAGAGTTAACGGTTAGTTCTCCAACGGCTAGTTTTTAAAAGGTTTGAGGAGCGCCCAAAACGACTAAGTTTAGTTAAATAAGATGTGACGTCGTTTTGGGTCTCATTCACGTGTGCTTCAAAACCTGTGCTAAGTGATGTCGTTTTGAGTCAGTCTTCTCCATCCTCGAGCTCTGGACTTACTCTGCTCCACAGCTCCTCTTACTGTAGATATTTAGCTTAGATATTTATAATATATAGCTGTCAATTTCAGTTAGGTGGTTAGAGTTTGTTAGAGTGGAATCTTCTAGAGCAGTTACCAATTTTGTATTGTATATATAGAGTGTGTACAGATGTATTTCAGTTATGCAAGCTTGAATAGAAAATTCTTCTTTGAATCTCTCTCTCTCTTTTTTCTCTCTGTATTCGTAATCCACCATTGTAAAACCTTCAAGCTTGTTTTTCTTTATGGTATCAGAGCCATAATCCATGGCTCCCTCTACTCCTACACTCCTACTCCTACAAGCACTACTCCTACATCATCATCACCACAGTCAATTCCTCAAACACCTTCACCGTTACTACTACTCTCTAACATGTCAAACTTGATGTCAATCAAGCTTGATTATACAAACTACATTCCCTGGAGACACCAGTTAATCACAATACTAGAGGCTTACTCTCTAGTTGAACATATTGATTGGTCAACTTTACAACTTGGTCAGTTTCTTCTTGATACTCAAGGACGTGTGACCATAGATGTGAATCCATAGTTTCGATCTTGAAAAATCAAAGACAAAGCACTTCTTTCTTTGATCAATTCCACTCTCACACCACAAGTTTTCTCTCTCGTTGTTGGAATTACTAATTCTAGAGAGGTGTGGAATACTTTGGAACAGAGGTTCACCTCAACCTCAAGGGCTAACATTCTCAATCTAAAATTGGAGCTTCAGAGCCTCAAGAAAGGATCAGATTTAGTGAATGCCTTCTTGCAAAAGATCAAGATAGCCCATGATAAACTCCTTGCTGTTAGAGTAGTTGTTGACAATGGAGAACTCATCTGTATTGTTCTTCGAGGTTTGCCAAAGGATTTTGCTCATTTTTGCTCAGCAATTCATACTAGGAGTGAACCAATCACCTATGAACAACTTTCAATCATGCTGCAAAGTGAAGAACAGGCCATGACTGAGAATTTTGATAGTCCTTCACATTCTCTGGCTATGTCTGCTTCTGGAAATAAGATTTCCAGTAGTTCTCAACCTCAGTCACACAATCATGGTGGCTCTAATAGAGGTAGGGGAAAGAACAATGGAAACAGAGGCAGTGGTGGAGCAAGGTTCAATACCAATGGTGGCGGAAGTCAACACCAATTCTTCACTCCTTAACCTCAACAAAATTACAATTCTTCTTAGAGTGCTTAATTTGGTTTTGGAGGTCAACACTTCATGAATGATAGGCCTAGCTGTCAGATATGTGGAAAACCAGGTCACTAAGCACTTGACTGTTATCACAAGATGGATTTTGCCTATCAAGGCAAGAATCCACCAACAAAACTAGCTGCAATGGCTTCAGCTTCAAATGCAGCACTGGCTAATTGTCAAGATCCATGGCTGGCTGATTTAGGCACTTCAGACCATCTCACTGCTAATATGAACAATCTTTCTGTTCAGTCACAGTACAAGGGCTCAAAACAGGTCACAGTTGGCAATGGACAATCTCTTCCAATTAATCACATTGGCAATGCTTCCCTTCCTACCAAATATGATAAATTCATACTTAAAGATGTTCTTCATGTTCCTAGAATAGCTATGAACCTTCTATCTATCCAAAAATTTTGCTTACATAAGAACTGCTCTTGCCACTTTGATGCTAACACACTTACCATTCAGGATGTTCCGACGAGAAGAATCCTTTACAAGGGCTTGAGTGAAAAAGGGGTTTACCCAATCTACCCAAAGTTGTTCAACAGATCACCTCCACCTTCTATTGACAAATCACTTCCACCTTCTGTTGCCTCTTCCTCACCACAGTACAATACTACTTCTTCACAGCTGCACAATTCTTCTTCTGTTTCATATCATGTACAGAATTCACATAAGTGGTTGCTATGGCATCACAAACTTGGTCACCCTAGTGATAATGTACTTAGGACTGCTTTATCTTCTGCACGTATTCCTGTTGATTGTAATAAACCTAATTCAGCATCTGCTATTCATTGTAAGCATTGCCTTAGTGGTAAAATGCATCAGTTGCCTTAGTGGTAAAATGCATCAGTTGCCATTCAATAAATCTGATTTTGTAGCTTCTAAACCTCTTGAACTTGTCCACAGTGATGTTTGGGGACCAGCTCCTATCACTTCCATAAATGATTTTAGATATTACCTTGTTTTCATTGATGACTTCTCTAAGTTTACTTGGCTATATCTTCTTAAGAATAAGTCTGATGTGTATGATGTTTTTAAGTATTTCAAAGCATATGTTAAGAATCAGTTTCACACCTCTCTCAAAATCTTAAGAACTGATAGAGGGGGTGAATTTACCTCTTCTGCTTTTCATCAATTCTGTTCTAACCTTGGTATTATACATCAAACCACCTGCCCACATACACCACAGCAAAATGGCACGGTTGAAAGGAAACATAGACATCTTGTGGAATGTTCCCTTACCATGCTCTCTCACTCCAATCTTCCCTTCTCCTACTGGTCCTATGCAGTGTCCACAGCCACACACATAATTAATAGGCTTCCCACACCTCTACTTCACCACAGATCTCCATGGGAAGTTTTATTTCTTTCAAAACCATATCTGTTACACCTTAGAACTTTTGTTTGCACTTGTTTCCCACTACTTAGACCTTATAACAAACACGAACTTCAACCTCGTTCCAAACCTTGCATTTTCCTTGGCTATCCTTCTCATTCTAAAGGATATATCTGTCTTGATCCTAGCTCTCATAGAATTTACATTTCCAGACATGTCTAGTTCAATGAGACTGAATTTCTACCTTTATCATCTTCCAATTCTACATCTATTTCTTGCACTTCACCCTCTTCATCTTCCAACACTTTTTCCATAGCTCAATGGTTATCTTTTCTCACTCACTTGATATCTACATCTCCTGCCCAACCTGTTGATTCTGCTCCTCTTCCCACATCTACTTCCTCTTCCTCATCTGCATCTCCATCTATACAACCTATCTCACCCTCTACCCTACCATCATTTCCTACTTCTCATCCAATCCAATTTGACCATTCTTTCTCTCTTCCCACTGGTTCTATTCCAGCTATTAATGGATCCTTGCCTACTACTGTGCCTGCTCAAAATGTTCATCCTACGACCACTCGGTCTAAGGCAGGCATTTTCAAGCCTAAGGCCTTTGGCACCACCAAGTCTAAGGTTACTCAGATTGACTATACCATTACTGAGCCTCTATCCTATAAAGTTGCTGCTCAACATCAGTAATGGTGCACTGCTATGGATGAAGAGTTTGACGCCTTGATTAAGCAAGGAACTTGGGTTTTAGTGCCCCCTTCACCAACTCCAGAATGTTGTGGGGTGTAAATGGGTCTTCAAGTTAAAACACAATAGTGATGGCAACATCAACAGGTACAAGGCCAGGCTTGTGGCCAAAGGTTTTCATCAACAATATGACATTGCTTTTGGTGAAACCTTTAGCCATGTGATAAAGCCTCTCACTGTCAGAATTATTCTCTCTCTTATTGTCGAATTCAACTGGCCCCTTAGGCAATTAGATGTTTGAAATGATTTTCTTCATGGTATATTGAAAGAAGAGGTCTATATGGTTCAGCCTCAAGGTTATGTGGATCCCAAGTTTCCCAATCATGTTTGTTGTTTGAAGAAATCTCTTTATTGTCTCAAACAAGCACCAAGGGCTTGGTTTGAGAGACTTTCTTCTCATCTTCTTCATTTGGGGTTTCAAGCTTCTTACTCTTCTCTTTTCATCTTGAGACATGGCAAGTTCTTAATCAACCTTCTAGTCTATGTGGATGACATTTTCCTCATTGGGAACTGTCCTACCTTCTTGCAGTCACTTATTCTTCAATTAAGCACTGAATTTGAGCTTAAGGATCTTGGGAACTTACATTATTTTCTTGGATTGCACATTACAAGATCTGCTAAGGGCCTCTTTCTTAATCAGTCCAAGTATGCCTGTGATTTGCTCCAGAAGCACAATATGCTCTCTGCTAAGCCTGCTAAAACTCCATGTGCTCCCACTCTCAAATTGGTTCTTGCTACTGGGTCCTTGCTTGCTAATCTCATGAATATTAAAGCATTGTTGGTTCCCTTCACTATTTGACATTCACCAGACCTGACCTCAATTTTGTTGTGCATTAGGTCTATCAGTTTATGTTTGCCCCATGTGAGGCTCATTTCGTTGTAGCCAAGCATATTTTGAGGTATGTCAATGGCACCCTCAATTTGGGTATCTTCTTCCACCTAGGTCCCTTATCCCTTTCTGCCTTCTCAGATTCTAATTAGGCTAGTGACCCTTTTGATTTGTTGCTCCACCACAGGTTTCTTGGTATATCTTGGCTCTAATCCAATACTTGGAGTGCTAAGAAACAAGACACGGTTTCTCATTCCTCCACAGAATCTAAGTATTGGGGTCTTGCCAACATTGCCATGGAGTTGTGTTGGATTCATCAAGTTTTGAAGGATCTGGGCATCTTCCTATCTTTTGCTCCCAAACTTTGGTGTGACAATGTCTCTGCCCTTGCCATTGCCTCTAATCTTGTTTTCCACGCTCGCACCAAACATGTGGAAGTTTATTACCACTTTGTGCGTGAGAAAGTGCTTCGTAAGGACCTTCAAATTCGTTATGTGGCTACTGGTGATCAGCTTGCTAACATTTTTACAAAGAGCCTCTCCTTCTCTCGTTTTCTTTTTCTGCGTTCCAAAACCATGGTGTCTCTTGACCCCTTGGTTTTGAGGGGGGATGAAAACAGTATCAAAGAAGTTGAACCAGAGGTTAAAGCATAGAAACAGAGTTAACGGCTAGTTCTCCAACGGCTAGTTTTTAAAAGGTTTGAGGAGTGCCCAAAACGACTGCGTTTAGTTAAATGAGATGCGACGTAATTTTGGGTCTCATTCACGTGTGCTTCAATACCTGCGCTAAGTGATGTCGTTTTGGGTCAGTTTTCTCCATCCACGAGCTCTAGACTTACTCTGCTCCACAGCTCCTCTTAGTGTAGATATTTAGCTTAGATATTTATAATATACAGCTGTCAATTTCAGTTAGGTGGTTAGAGTTTGTTAGAGTGGAATCTTCTAGAGCAGTTACCAATTTTGTATTGTATATATAGAGTGTGTACAGATGTATTTCAGTTATGCAAGCTTGAATAGAAAATTCTTCTTTGAATCTCTCTCTCTCCTTTTCTCTCTTTGTATTCGCAATCCACCATTGTTAAACCTTCAAGCTTGTTTTTCTTTAGTGATTGCCCATTAACAAGATTGAAAGTTCCTACCATGCCTTTAAATTTGATACCCAATAATGCTTCACGAAGTTTTGGACTATTTTAAGAGACCCCAATAGCTTCAAGTTCAGTTAAATTTCTTGAAGCGTTTGTCTTTTCAAAGTAAAATTTTGTCGTCCCAACCTTCTCTCCTTCCATGGCTAGTGCTGAGGCAACATCATATGCCAATAGTCCTCTAACAGTCAATTCAACATTCAAAATGGCTGGATTTTCTTCTTGGAATTTCCTTTTCCATCGAGCTATATAATTTTCAAGTTCTTTTGTTTATGGAAAATAAGTCTTGACACCCAATACCTCTTGCATTGAGTCAAGGATTGATCGTTCTATCAAACTTAATGAGTTGGTTATCCCAATGGTTGTAATCCAAACATGCCCTTCACTTATCATTCCAATCTCTTTTGCCTTGTTGAAAAGCCGAGACCCAAGATTGGTTGACATGTGCACAATGAAGACTCTAGTTTGCATTTTCATCAACTTATAAAGTTCTTCACCAATTTGGTCATCTGAGACCAATAGAGGAATGGCACTTTGATAAGGGACTCACACATCAACATTTTCAAGGCATCAACCAGGAAGGGTATTGTACCTTCCCCGAATGCATTGTCTACATTGATTGGCACTACCCCTCTCCATCCAAAGAGCCTTGAACAATTGCACTTATAGCTTGCACTTGAGATGAGTCATTTTGAGCAACTTGAAAAAAATATGGATTTTGAAGGGAAGTAAGAGAAGGGCTTATTGCTGAGAATGATACAATGGGCACCTGAGCTTTCTCACCGAGACCAATCACAAAGTTAGCTTGCATTGAGTTTTGTGGCCCTATGAATAGACATGACAAAACGGGTTAGAATTTTTTGACCCGGCCTAACTCGAAATATACTCTACTCGAACTCGATTTTTTGACCCGAAGCAAAAACGGGTTGACCCGTGACCCAGTCCATGTTTTTTAAAATTAAGACAATATTGGTTTAATTGTTTATTGTGAGCTTTAAGAAAACAATTGATACATTTACATAACTGCATGCAAATTAATTGAAAGATAAATGGTTGAGCATTCTATAATGAGTAAAAAATTTAGATATTAAATAGTAAAGTACATGCCAAGATAATCTGGTTATAGTAGAACTAAAAATATAGATTTAAAATTGTAGACATGTGCGAGAAACATTTACAAATGTCAAAATAGTGAAGCCAAATTATCAAATTAGCATAAATTATGAATGCTTAGACCTATTTTTTAACAATTTATGTCCAAAATAAACGGCTTTTCAAAATAAATTATGATATTTCTTAGAGTGTGTGTTGCTTAACAATGATATGATATTCATAAAAGAGACCATGTATAAATAAGTAAACAATCAAACTTTAATGTATATCTCAAATTGAAATAAAGTGCCAACCACAATTGATAATAGATTATAAAATTAATTTTCAAAATTGTAAAATTTCTTATATGTTTTTATTCTTTATCAAATGAGTTATCCAATAAGTCATTTGTAATTTTGTTTTATATATGGAAATGTCGATATTGTGTAGAAATAAAACTTGTGTATTTGCTTAACTTATTTTTGTGTTATTTTGTTTTAGATAGCAAAGTTAGGATTTGTATAATTTTAAAATTATTGAATAAGTATTAATAAGTTTAACTGAGTTCATTCTTAATATAAATGGTGAATTCAAAATAATGCATTTTACATCAAGTAATTTGTTGCATAACTTTCCAAGTGTCAAATACATGTTGTTGTCTTTATAAAAATAAAAAAGAAAAAAAAATCATGTGAAAACTACGGGTCAACTCGACCTGCAACCTAATTGACCCAAACCCGTCTGTAACCTGCTTAAAATGACTTATTTTTGACCCGTGACCCGACCCACTCATTTTGCCATGTCTACTATGATGACTTGCACTTCTACATTTTGCAATTAGGTCTAGAGCTGTGTTCCAAAAACAAAGATAAATTTGTTTAGTGTTCCTTAACCCTTAAAATTATCAGAGGTTGAAAAAGAGATAAATTTTAGTAATAAAAAATGGAAAAATTTAGCAATTAAAATGTGATAGTATGATTACAGTGACCTTCAAAAACATTAAAAAAAAAAAAGTATGACTGTATTTTTTTTTTTTTAATTTGGTCTTGTGCTGATATAGTAAATTTTAAATTTCTAGATGGATGATTCAATTAGTCAATTTTCTTTAATAAAAATTTTCAGCTGATTTTGTTGGCTATTTAACATTTTCTTGCAAATTTAATTCAATAAAAATGCTAATAAAAAAACTGATGTAGGATGAACATAAATCATAACCTTTCATATAAAAAACAAGAAATAAAGTAAAAAGGAAACAAATGCAATTGAAAATAAAACTTATAGCACACTCAAAAGATTCTCCAGAGTTTTTTAAAGGCTATAATCTTTATTGTGAACTCTTCATGCTACTTCTAATCTATAGTTCGAAAGATAGAATTCAAATTCCAAGGAAACATAAAAAGAAATTTTATAATTCAAAATTAAAAAAGAAGCTAATAAAGCAAAAAATTTAGAAAAGCAAAAGATTTTAAATAGTTCGTTTTGGCTCAAGTTATAACTGTAGTTTTCCGCATTTATGGTATTGGACACTTGAAGTATCAATACAAAAACACAAAAAATGCATTAGTTAAAGGATTTGACTTACTTGCAATACTTTTTAAATTTGGCATCTCCTTTTGTTTTAAATATATAATAACAAGTAGTAGTGAGTTTTAATCTTCGCATTTTATTTAATTAGTGAATTATGTGATAATTTCTCATTAAAAAAAATTCTATTTAAAAAGTATAAAAAATAAGTTAAACCCATAACTAAAAACCTTTGAAACTCTTTCCCGATAAATGAATAAATAAAATTAATAAATCCTTGAAACTTTTTGCCTCCTCCTTAGATTTCCTCCACTTTTTCTTCTAGAGAAACCCAAATTTACCCTCACAACTCTTCCTCAACCTTTGTTAGAAACTTAGAAATCTCATTGTCTGCTCAAGTTCCCTCTGTATTTTTGTCAATGGCCTTTCAACTTTCAAGCATAGATTTCCTCGTAACTGGCCCGTCCCCTTTCAACCTTCACACCTGTTTCGTCGCCGATCTACCAACAGGGTCCATCTCCGCAGATCTACCACTGAACGCCAGGTTCTATCATAATAGATTCAGAAAGATTTCTCAAAAAAATTTCAGAGAGAAAGAGGTGTTGGAGGCTTTGGCGTTACGGAGAGAGAAGGGTTGGTTTTGGGTGAAGAAGAAAGAAGAAGAAGACGACTTGTTGGTGGAGGAAAATAAAGAAAAGGAAAAGAGAAGATATTTTATAGGAATTGGGAAGAAATGAGTGAAACAGAACAAGGAGAAGGGGAAAAAAAGAAAAAGAAAAAAGGTTTTGGTGGGATACATGTCTCATGTAAGGGAGTTCACAAAAATAAAAATTACAATTTTGTTATATCACCACAAATTATCACAATAGGTAAGGTTTCAATCTTTCATACGTGAAAATAAAATTAAATAAATTAATAAAATACTATTAGACTAGGATTGACCACAACTAAAAATAAAGAATATTATAAAAATGTTATGACATTTTGTTATGCCTTTAGACTTTTTAAATTAATGCTAATTTTCATTAGAAAAAAAATTAGTGCTATTGATGTAATATTTTTATAACAATTTTATAATAAAGTTTATGTAGTTATAATCAATGAGTATAATAATTACAAAAAAAAGAAAAAGAAAAAGAAAGATAAGTCTCAATAAAAACTTATTGCAATTTAAGATAATCATTGTGTATTCCATTATAAGAAAATTTAAAAGAGTATTGAGAAGTCATTAAATAATAATAATAATAATACCCCATTAAATCACAAATGGTGTTATAAAGAGGTATTCAAGCCACCATGGAATGTCCCCAAACGGCTAGGAGGGTAAAACCTTATAAAAACTACACCACTTTCCAGGCAAAGGTATACACATATATTCAGATACCTAAAGACCTGCATACTATTATTATTTTTTGCTCATTCTATTCTATCATCATCTAACTTTATCATCGGAGGTTCAGTGGCTGACATCACACCGGTGATCAATCGAGCAAAGTCTCCTCTTTTGATCTTGTGTAGGTTTCCCAACGTACTAACAATGTATTTCATCTAGACGAACCTAGTAGCTTACAATTTTGATATCATCATAACTCACAACTAAAATCTTTTTCTAAAAAGTGAAAATACATTTATGTAATAATTGTGAGATCTTATTTTTTAAAACACGATTTTACTATTTTACAATTATTACTAAAATTGTATTTTTTAAACATGTTTTCTCAACCTCAATATATACATAGTATGTATCACATTGTATGCAACAATAATTAAAGGAAAAATATATATCAAAAGACACATGGGAAATAATGCCGACATGGCTGACACATATAGGGATTTTATTTTTTATCTTTTGGGAAAAACTACAAATAGTGATTGTCTTGGAGGTAGCCAAACATCATTTCGTGATGATAGCACCGGATTTTTTTATGACGGGAGTTCGATTGAAATTTGGGCCGACCCGACGTGGGTGCCAGAATTGAAAATATTCAAGCCTACTATATGACAAATAGCCATGTAGAAATGTGAGGGAGCTAATCCATTCAAATCACCATGCTTGGTTGGGATGACCAAACACATAAAATGTTGTTTGATGCAAGGTCGGTTGAAGGCTTGAAGCTATATAAAAAATATTCAAATTCCTTTATTCCTAAAAATAGATGAGATAATTTGGACAGGTAGCCGGCTGGGAGCATTTTCAGTCAAATTAGCTTACTAGTTAAGCCAATCGCACAAATTCAACCAACACTTAGTAGCAAGATGGAAGTCCATCTGGAAGACCAAGTTACACAAAAAGGGCCTGATCTTCCTATGGAGAGTTTCCCATGACATGCTAGTAATACTATTACTACGGACAAGAGTCAAGCTGAAAGCTGGATAGCTAGAATAATTAAATGGCAATTGCCCTCCGTTTCTATGCAAACTGGTTGTAGAAATCATGAAACTACTTAGATAGTCTTGGAGTACTGCTCTGGGCTCTTACAAAGGGGTGAGCCCCACACGCTCACCCTCTTTCTGAGAGTCTGGAGTAGTGCTCCGGGACTATCATAGTATTGTCCATAAAATTATCATACTGTTGTATATATAGGTATATATATATATAGATAAGTTGTAATAATGATGTTTGAGTTTGTATCCTTGTTTTTCTGGTTAATTTGTGCCTTTTTTTTTTTTGTCCATGCAGACATTGTGATTTGAATATTGAGTAATTAACTACCGGTAATGAGTAATTTTTTTTTTTTATACAAGATGAAAATTCTATTCTAACATAATCTAATCTAAGTGTATATGTGTGTGAAGCTCTCTCTTGGAGACTTGAACTCTATCTCTTGCTCTTACACTCTACAAGTATTTATACTTGTGGAGTGACCATTACACTAAAGGTGTGCGGTGGTGGTATTGAGTAGTTAATAGTGATTAAGCCGATTAGGACTCTAAATGTAAATTTCAATTTGCACACTATTATTATTGTTACCTTAAAAAGGAGTACTATATAACTCTAAATGGATTTCCCACTTTCCCCCCACTATTTACCAATATCCACCCCCCCCTCCCCCCAAAAAAAAAAAAAAAAAAAAACTTCGAAGGGATTGCAGGTTAATATTGACCAACACCATACTTAGATTGCAAATGCCATTTGGTCAAAGACTATTTCTTTTATTTTCTTTTATTTTTTCTTTGACTTCAAACTTCAAAGGTTTACTATGACTTTTAGGGTAAATGTTTCAGTTTTTAACTCCAGGTTTTATATACATGGTGGAGGCTATATATCCTTGGTCTCTCATTTTCATGATCCCTATCATACATGTCTTATTCGGTTCTATCATGACTCTCTTCCCTACTTAACCAAAAAAGAACAAGAGAGAACCACCTCCCTTACATAGTATGGGAGTATAATTTTATAATTTTCATGTCATTTATGTGTTTAAATCTAAGCTGAGCTGCAATGCCCTTGACTCTTTCATCACCGCCACTTTGACCCTAGGAAGCAACTGCACGAATATGGACATGAATATAGGTACGAATACAGTACTGTGATACAACAATTTTGGAAAAAGTAGGACATGTGTACGATAGGAATACATATATTAATTCATTATTAATTTTTTTTATATGTGGTTAAGTATTTATTTTACATATAATATTAAACATATATCAATTAAGAGAAATAATGAACACTTTATTTCTATATATTATTAATCATTTATTTTTTATCAAATCTATAGATATCTAAAAGTTGAAGCGTAGCGACCATCGCATACCTTTGGTGCGATGGTCACTCCACAAGTATAAGTGCTTAGGGATGTGGGGGGCAAGGTTTAGGGTTCAAGTCTCAGGAGAGAGCTTTACACACATATACACTTAGATTAGGCTAGAGTAGAATTCTATTTTGTATCAAAAAAAGTTGAAGCTTAGCGTTTAATGTTGCTGTGCTCCTGTTGAGCCACATCAGCGCCACATCATCAACCTATTTTCAATATTTTCTCTCACCTTTTTAATTATTTTTCTCCTTATTAATTTCCTATTTTACAATTACACATTCTCCAACATTTACTTACTTTTACCTTTTTATCTCCCCACTACTCTATACTTTAACCTTACAATTTCTCCACTCCTTCATCTTCCTTTTATTTTGACTCTTCTTCTCCCCTTTTTTTTTACTAAAAAAGTTTGTTATTTTCTCTTCC
Organism: Castanea sativa; assembly: GCF_040712315.1. Lineage (NCBI taxonomy): Eukaryota > Viridiplantae > Streptophyta > Magnoliopsida > Fagales > Fagaceae > Castanea > Castanea sativa. The sequence continues at coordinate 65,895,896 of NC_134013.1, forward strand.
ATTCAATCCATATTTTCTCACACAAAAAGGTGAATAATCTCTCTCTCTCTCTCTCTCTCTCTATATATATATATATATATATATATATATATATTCTTTCTTTTGGTGGATTTTTGATTTAGATTGATGAATTTTTATGTTTAAATCTACTTTAGGTTGATATGATTTGGTTATATTCTTTTTTTTTAAAAATATTTTATTTGTTTGTTATAGGTTATCCTATGAAATTATTAAATCATTTAATGTGATTCTATTACATGACATGACTTGGATAATTTGATGTATACAACTATACATTTTCTTTTATATAATTTTGTTATTTGTCTCACATTCTCTTCCAAAAAATAGGTGATTATTCTCTCTCTCTCTCATAATTTTCTTAAGAGAATGAGAAATTCAAATAATTAATTTTGGAACTTAAAAATTTTAGTTGTAGAAAAAATAAACCAGAACACACTATACAAAAATTTGAATAATATAGATTACTTGAAAAAAAAAATAGTATTTCTGTTTTTTGTCACGATAAAAAATGGAATAATATTAATCAAATGCACCTAAATTTTTTAACAAAAAAAAAAAAAAACTCAAAATAATAGAATGATATATTTGTAAAGATAGAGAGATGAAAAATAATTTTAGAAATAATATCTTCAGTATGTTTTGGAGAATAAATCATACATTATATCACGTTATAAAATAGCTTTGTAAGGACACAATTCAAATTCCCAAACCACGACTAGGAGGAAAATGGGCTTGAAAGGCCTTTCTTCACAATGAATTTGTAGAGGATGGGTTTCTAATTTAGATTTTAAGGATGGCTTTCGACAATCACAAAAAGAACGGGCTTTGGGCCCAATGGAACAAAACAAAGAATCGTTTGCAAAGAGTAATATTGAGAATTCCTCCTCGGACTATTTCCGAGGACAGTTTCTAATAGTATTTCTCAAGTGTGGATACAAATAATGTTTATCATACACTTTTTCTTTCTCAGAAGGCCTCCCCCCTTCTTCGTATGCCTTCCCTCCTATTTATACCCCTCCTCTTCTCTTCATCATCTTCCACTTTATGGCCGCGACCCTCATTTTTTGGATACTTGTCCCATCCATTCTTCCCTAAAGCCCGCTGGGACTTGGGACCAAGTTCCAAGCTCTATGCTCAGTCCCATCCTTCCATCTCTATTGTCGGCGTATCAATTACAGGTCTTTAATATATGGGCGGTGGTAGCAGCCTTACTTTAGACATTCCACCGCTCTTCTCGCTGTCCTCCACGTATACTGTGCATCCTCGGCTTAACATTCCGAGGACAAATCTACTCCTCGGACGGTATGGGACACTTAAACACTCCACGATCATTTTGATGTTTTCGGATTTGGGTTTCTAGCCCAAAAGACCTTGTTGGGCCGTCCATTATAAATTACTGGGCCCAATACCCCTACAAGCTTTATATTCCCACACATTGTGTGGGTCTGCGACTAGTTAAGAGTAATAATGGATAATAAAACAAATTCATTACTATTAAAGGATCTTCAGAAATTAGAATACAAATCACAGATAAATATATTTATTAATTTTCAAATGCAATATTATTATTCAAAGCATGAATGTTCTCTTTGTTTTGTGAAAGGATATTTGATTCTTCTTGTTCTCGTGTCTCAGCTATGTCCTGTAATTTTTTTTTTTAATTTTAAAAAAATGACACAGCTAGGATACGTACCCAAAAGTGTTCAAAGAGTGTCAAACTTTATATTGCAATTTAGTTTCAAACTTTTTTTTTTCTTTTTATCAGAAATACTTTCCCAACCTACGGTTTAGTACATGTTCGTATTTACAAGAAATGAAACAATTGAAATGCCAATTTAATTAACAGGTTCAGCAAGAGGAAGAGCTGACCAGCTGACGGCACTTTCTTCTAAATTGTACGGGCAATTCAGTTAACAACCTAAAGGAACAAGAATGATCAAAGACATCATCAACTAGAAATTATTATCTTTTATAATTATTTTTATGAATCTGATGATTTTTATGAATCTGATGAGTTTACAATGTCATTTGTGAAGTTGACATTTAATAAAATAAGTCATCATTTTCTAGTAATCTTCCCTCAAGAAATTTCAGATGTATTCCTCACCGAAACAGAAAAAGTATGAGAGCATTCCCATCAAAGATTCTAAAAATTTTCGTATTTACCATCTCAAAAACCAACTTTATAATATATAACACATCACTTTACAATATTCCTTACATCGAACCTTCTATTGTTTATAAAACTTCATTTAAATATTCTTTCTTTATTATTTTTTATTCATTCTTTATTCTTCCTCTCTCTCTCTCCTCTGTCTCAATCTTTCTCAACCCATTGCCACCACTAGCAAACCCACCAAGCAAAAAACACACACAGAGCAAACCCACCAAGCAAAAAACACACACATAGCAAACCAACATCCCAATCCACCATTGCCAATCAAACCACCAAGCAAGACACACACACAAATACACAGACAAGAAACCCACAAAACTCCATAACCACCATGAACCTGACCCACAATGAACATCCACGGCAAAAACACACACCCACAAAAACACACAAATAGCAACCGTCCACTGCCACCATGAACCTAACCCACAATGAAAATCCACGTCAACAAAAGCAAACCCACCACGAAAAACCTCCACAAAAGCAACTCATCACGCCAATCTACTGCACCACGACCCACCACGCCCTAGACCCATTATGACCCAAACCCACAACCCACCATCCCGCCGCCACCAGTAGATCAGTGAAGACCCAAACCGAAACCCACAATTCCATTAAAAACACCGCACTGTGACCCACGACCCATGCCCATTGGACCACAATCGCCAACTATCAGACCATCGCTACCACCACCCATGACCATCGGACCATCAGACCACGACCCACGACGGCCCACAATCGCCAGGCCACAACCATCGATGGTCCACAATCGCAAAATCAGAGTCATCAACGAACCACAATTATTGAACCACGGGAGAGAGAAGAGAGAAGTGAGAAGTGAGGGAGGAAAGAGAAAGAGTCGTTGGGGTGAATAAAAAACTTTTTTTTTTTTTTACAATCCAACTACAGTGAGCAATTATTGATAACAGTTCACTATAGCTCAATACTAAATTTTTTTAAATATAGCATATTCAATGTAGGTGTGTTTTTATCATTTGAGGTGCTAAAAATGCTAAACAATAGCATTTCGCATTTTTAGCACATTTGATAAGAATGCTTTGAACTAGCTAGTGACAGTAACAAATGCCACGAACCACCATTGACCATTGCCCTATAGATTCTTTCAAAACAAACATTAAATTTAAATTCAAAAGCTACCATTGACCATTGCCCTATAGATTCTTTCAAAACAAACATTAAATTTAAATTCAAAAGCTACCATTGACCATTGTCCTATAGATTCTTTCAAGAAAAACATTAAATTTGAATTCAATAGCTGTTCTTAAGTGAATTTATAAATCTTCTATCTCACTTTCTTTACTTTTTATGTTTCATTTATGTTTTCAATAACAACTTACTATGTGTTTGATTTAATTTTCTTTTATTTCTATTACTTTAATCATTTTATAAGGAAATAAAAAATAATGTTGCAAATTATGATTAGTAAAATAAAATATAAAATAAAACACATAAAATGGGTCAAATGAATTTTTTCCATCCCAAGCTTGTGGTGGCTCCACATTGTGTCTAGGTGGTCACAAGACCACCTTAACTTGGAAAAAAAAAAATAATTATTATATATAAATTTTAATAATTTTATGACTTTTTTATCCTTAAAATTTTTTTTGTGCCCATCCTCTATTTTTTTTGGTGCAACATAATAAAACTTTGGACAAAGTTTAGCAACAAACTTGAAGACTTGTAATATTGTAGACTAAGGTCACAACTCCACTCAATATATTTTTATTGGATGCAAATTTTGACAAATCCAATATTGGATTACATTTTTTTTCTTATATCTTCTATACTTGCAAAATAAGATAAAAAATCAATAATTATGTCATCAATCAGATGTTTAAATTTCAAGTTTTTGAGCCTAAAATTAGACATAAAAAATAAGTTTATGGTTCAAATAGTAAATAACATCTGATTTATTGGCATGAAAGAATATAAAGAATATGCAATTCAATGATTATATTTTCAAAATATGTAGCCATATTAATTTGTTAAGTAAGAGTTGTAGCCTTAGGCTACAACTAAGTTTGTAACCAAACTTTGGTTCCTTTAACAATATATTAAGTCTTGACAAAAAAAAAAGGCACAAGAAAAATGTTATTTTAACTAAAAGTTTAAAAGAGACGTAGCTTGCAGCATTAATAATGAGACTATCATGCAACGATTTCAAAATAAGAAAATTTGTAGAAGGGAATTGTAAGATTTTATGTATTTGCATTTTTTTTTTTGGTCAATATATGAAGTTCTCTTTTTTATGGTAGTTTAAAAAACCGGTTCTCAGTTACCACGGGTTGACCGGTTGGTTCGATTTGAATTTCAAAATCGAGAACTACCCAAATACTAAAGTGCATTTTATCAAAGAATATGCCGACACATAAAAAATATGACCCTAACACTGATAGCGATCTATTAATTAAGAATTTAGGATAAATATAACCTACACTGAGCGACTCTACTAATCCTAAAGGATACATATGACAACTTTGGTGAAAGTCAGTGTAAAAGCCAATGGGGTCTTTAAGGCTGAAATGCTTTGTCGGTTTATGGGCTGCTTGACCTTGACTCTTGAGTCAACAATTTTCTCTGAAAGTTTACTACTAAAAATTAAATAATGTAACGTACATACAAAACAAAACAAAATTTGATAATATTTTTTATACAGGCTGATATGATAAGTTTGTATTGATTTTCATCTGAACTCATTTTTGATATCAGTTTTTTTTTACTACACTAATTATTTGCTGTGTCGAACAACATTAATTGAAACTCTCTCAAAATTTTTTTTTTTTAATTTTCTGTGTCAAATTTTTGTGTCTAAAAACTTTCTCAAGGTTTCAGCTTCACCTAGCATTGATTACTGAACTTTGGCTTTTTTTTGGCTATCCCAAAACAAGGAAAAACCTATGAATGGTTGGCCACACAAGGATGTACAAATTCTTGGCTCGGAAAAAGGTATGTTGGTTGGAATGCTGCTATTACTCTTCCATCCTTCCCCTTTTTTCTTAGTTTTGAGTAGGCGTTTGGTACGTGCTAGGCATTGAAAAATCAATGGAAGGGACAAATTACCATGGTCAGCTTAATGGTTTGTACACAGATGAAGTGGTAAGTTACCATAAATGTGTGACAATTCCTCTCTCTATTATATCAATGAGTAAGCAGAAAGAAAAAGTGAATAGATGTATGAATTTGGCGTTCCATTCTCTCTATCATATAACTTAACTTCTTCATGGGAATGTAAGCCCAAATTAGGTTCGTTGAGAAAGTAAGCATTCGATTTGGCTTGTGGACCCAATCAAAGAATTTCTAATCTGGTAATCAACTCGTACATTATAGTTTGCATGGCATTAATTAAGTACTATCTCTATCTTGTGGATGGTTCATTTTGATCATTACAAACCAAAGAACTTATGATTCATGCATAGAAACTTCAAACATGGCATGAACGGATAGTTAAGGCTTTTTATACCTGTGTTAGCAAAAGATTGGTAACAATGTTAAATGCAATAATTGTAAAAGAGATAGGCAGAATCACCATTTGATTATCAGATAGTGGTAATAGCTCACAAGTTTTTATTAAAAGTTTCTTCTACTTTGGCGTCTGGTAGGGAAGAATTTGTCACATGTGTCAACTAATTCAAAGGATCTTTGATATCCCTTAGACCTAACTATTTAGGACCTCGTTATTGGTGCGAATGGCTTAATGGGTGAGTGGTCGATAGTTCATCTCTTCAATTAGATGATCTAGACAACTTGGTGCTGCGAGGTTAAGGACGAAGGGTGACTTGGAAGGCGAAGTGAAATCTAAAGTTACATGAAACTCAATGCCTAGCTCTTTTTTATTGAAGTAAGGGGCGAGGGTAAGGGTGAAGGATTAGAGGCTATGACTTTTGAGAAAGAAATTCTGGGGAAGTCGTTCAGATCCAAATCCATAGCCTGTTGGATATCTTTCCCAGTACAATCCAGTGGACTGGAGTATAAGTACTCTTTTTTAAAGGAAGGGGGGGTGGTTGATCATAAAAAAGCATAGATGCGAAGGCATAAGTAAAGGTGGAAGGTTGGTGTGGCACGTAAGGCCCAGTTTCTGTTGAAGTATCACCCAAAATAGTATCTGATTGACAAATTGAGTTTAGGTAGCAGAGGTGGAGATAGTAAAACCAGAGCCTGTTGATTGAGATCAATATCGAGATTCCGCGAGGATAGAAGCAGGCATAGCAAGAGCGGGAGTCAATTGGTCGGGTCACGAAATAGACAGTCATAAAGAGTCCACAAGCGGAACTCAGAAAAGCCAATAGAACCACTCATTCTAAACTAGCAAACTCTCTATGTTTGTACAAAGGGCATACTCATCCAGATAGGCAGTATGATAAACATAAAAGATTGGAGAGAAATGGAGACATTTGGAACGAACAGAGGTAGAGGCGGGGATTCAATCATTGATATACTTCCTATCTTTCTTTCACTTGGGCAAGACGTTGCTAATGCTTGACTTCACTATGCGAGCAAAGAAAAAAAATGACTCAACAGAAGCAAGGTTTTAAAAACCGAACCAAACTGGACCAACCAGTTCAACTGGGAACTGGACTTTAATCTAGTCTGGTTATTAGTTAAAACCGAAAATGAAGGAAAAACCTAGAAAACAGTGCAAACTGCCAATTCAACCAGCATAACCAAAAATTGGTGCGGTTAAACCGATTTTAGCACTTCTTCATAAATACTTCAGCTGTTATGTTTTTTAATCCAAAAAAAAATTAAAAATTAAAAATTAAAAATTAAAAATTAAAAAGAGAGATCTTGTTTTAGATTTAAGAAGAGAGGTTTTGATTTTGAAAATGCTCTCTCAAGTATGAAATGGTGAAGCCTAAGACACCCACAATGACCCAAAAACATCAAATTTACCAATGTTATGAAGCAAAGCCTCGGTGAAGAGATAATAAATAAATAAATAAAGAAGAAGACAAAGAAGAGGAGGAGATGACGATGAGAACCAAGATTAGAGGAGAAGATTATTGTTTTTGTTGTAGAGGAGATTCCTTGCTGGTTGTTGATGGCAACAATGCGATTGTAAAAATCAGAAAAATATGAGGTTTGAAATTTTGAACTAGCCTGACTCTAGGTGTTTCAACTTTCAAGAGAGAAAGGTGAGATTTGAGAAGATTGTGATGTTTGAAACTTTGAATGATGAGAGAGGAGATAAAAATTAATAAATGTGAGATTTGAAAGATCATTCAGGTGGGTACCTGTGAAGGGAACATGTGGTTGTGAACTTTTTTTGGTTTTGTTTTTTTATTTCTTAATCATAATTTGCTTAAAACTTGCACGCCACACAATTATTTTTTGAGAGGTGTTACGTTCACAACATTTTTACAACAAAACATAAATGGTTAGTTATTATTGGTTCAAATTTGAACCTAACACTAAGATTACTTTTTTGCCCCAACAATAACAACCAGTAACAATCTACCGCTTAGGATTTGTTGTAAAAATGTTGTGGTCATATCATTTCTCTTATTTTTATAATTATTAATTAAATTATTTATGACATCATTGGTTCGACTAGAAAACCGGTATTCAGTCCCTTTTCCAGTTTTTTCACCGTACCAAGCATGGCAACGTTACAAGAATCTTTTATGATGAATGAAGAACATGAAGGACTAGGCCCAAGTAGTTAGCAAAACCCTGGTGGACCAAAATTCAAAAAAATATGTTCAATATTCTAATACGACTTTAGGAGAAAATGTCAAAGATAGAATGAAAGGAAAAAAAAAAAAAACCCTCCAAAATCTGCGTGTTAAACTCATTGAATAAGATTACACTAGTGTTTGTAAAACAGAGCTTGAGTAAGTTTTAAAAAATAATAAAATAATCGCTAACCCTATATAAAATAATAATAATCATAATCATAATCGCTAAAAGTAACAGTACCTCTTTTTTTGGGCCAAGCAAAAACCTTGCATTGGGCTAAAAAAATACAAACAATTATTGGGTATAAAGATTAAAGCACACAAATAAGTATTAGCTAATTTATTTTTCTTCATAGGTTATTGGGCTCTAGATCTATAATTACTTCACCACACAAATTGGATTTTTGGCCCATATTCTCTTTTCTACATGGATTGGACTGCAAGGCTGCAAATACTAGTGATTCAGAGCTTGTTTGGATCACCATGATTTTGAGTGATATTACTTAGTTTTTATCATTGAGTTTTCAAAACGCGTGGGTCCCACTGAAAAAATCTTGTTTGGCTTGGTTTTTGGGTAATGTTTCCATCACTCAACTCAAAAATTTGAGTGATGGATAATGGAAGCTGAAAACAAAATTTTGGTGTTTTCAGTTTCTAAAATATGAGTTATAGTGACAAAATGTGAGTTATGTGACCAAACAAGAATTTTGGAGTTTTTGAGATAAAGTGAAGTTTGGGTTATGAGTTATGGGTTTTGAGTTTGAGTTATGAGTATTGAGTATTGAGTTATGAAAACTGAGTCATGGCCAAACCAAACAAGCCCTCATTGACTCACCACCAAGGAAGTGATCTTAGTAACACACACAATCAATCCTTGTAAAGTCTTTTTGTTCGTTTAGAAGAGTTGGGAAAGTCTTTGCAAATAAATTGTGACTTTTGTAAATTGTGTAATTACTTTTTATTTTAAAATACACTTTTCAAGAGGTTTTTTTTTTAATCTTATTTAAATTTTATTTTAGTTTTTTATTATTATTTTTTCGAAATACATTTTTATCAACAACTCTTCTTGTTCTTCTTTTTCTCAAAATCTTTTTTGCATTTTCATCAACACTCAATTCTTAAAACCCAAATTTTATCATTTAATAACACTGAAATCAACAAAACCCAAATCTTGAAACCTTGATTTTATTATTCAACAACACTCAAATTAGATTTTTAACATCCAACAATACCCAAATCTTAACACCCATATTTTATCATTCAAGAACACCAAAAATGTTTTATTTGAAAAAAAAAAAAAGCCAAATCTTAAGCTAGAGAGAGAAAAAGAGGATTTGGAGATGTGAGATATCGTCCATTGCTGGCTTTGATTCAACATTGATTGTTCTCTTCTCCACGGATCCTAACTGTGACTGGGTTTTGTGTTGTTGAATTCAATCAGATGGTGCTAGGTTTTGTGATATTGGGCAGTGAATGATGGCTGTAAGAGAAGACGAGAGAGATGTTGGAGCTAATTTTTGTGGGTTTTGAAAGAGACAATGTTGCGTTTTGAGAGTGCTTTTATCTAGGGGTGTAATTGGTTCTGTTCGGTCGGTTTGAAGTATGATTTTTCCACTGAACCGAAATTTTGGTTTTACCAAATTTGGCACTGACACCGAACCGAAAGGGAGGAACACTGACACCGAACTGACTAGATTTCAATCGGTTCGGTTCAGTCGGTTTTAGATTGCTTCCAATTTCTTAGAACCAAACAGATCAGAGACAAAAAAAAGCCTATTTCTCTTTACTTTCCCACATTTTCTCAGCACCCAAACACCAAGCAAAAAACAAAAAATCAAAATTATGTATATAATAAAAAAACATGCCAAAATAAGAAAATATATATATTTCCTTTGCTTTCCCATGTTTTCTCACCACCCAAACATGAAGCACCAAGCAAGTAGCAAACAAAAAAAAAAGAAAAAAGAAAAAGAGAACGGAGAAGAAGCACTAAAGCAGCGTGAGACACATGTGTTTTTTTGGATAAATTTTCTAACCATCCAAACAAGAGGGACTGTGGGGAGGCCGGCGTAGGGAGGCGGTGGTAGAGGCAGAGACCATGAGAGAGAGGGACTGGAGAGTGGAGTGTGCTACCGTTTGTGAGAGGGAGTACCGGTTGGCGCATTGGAAGGGGTTGGGGCCGGAGGCAAGGTTGACGACTGGAAAAAACATGGGTTTTAAACAACAATGTTTAAGATGAGAAAAAATGGTGAGAGAGAAAAAAAAATGGTAGGGGCGGCTGGAAAGAAAAGGGTAGGAGGGTCTGAAAGAATTTATAAATATAAGAGGCTAGGGTTTTAACTTTTAATGGTTTTAAAAAATTAAAAAACTCAAAAATGTTTGGGCGAAGGCTTGAACAAGAGAACACTTAGTCATTAAAGCCACAACATACCAATAAGCTACAAAGTTCAATGTGACTTAGTGTTACATAAATATATATATATATATATATATTTACATCAAAAAAAAAATATATCAGTTTGGTGCATTAAAATTTGCCACCGAAAACCGAACCGAAATTTTTGATTTTATTATATAAAAAATCGAAACCGAATCGAACCGAAATTTTTGCATCGGTTCAGTCGGTTTGAAGCGGTTTTTTTGGTTCCTTGATTTTTTGCATACCCCTAGCTCTATCACTAAGAGAGAGAGAGAGAGAGAGAGAGAGAGAGAGAGAGTATGGGGGAGAGAGCTGGAGAATAAATAGTAGCTCTCTTGGTGTAGCAACTCAAAAATTTTCATTTAATTTTTTGCATTTTAAAGAGGCTATTGGAGTTGATTTTTGTGGGTTTGCTCACCAAAATGGAGAGTAAAAAGACTTTAAAGGGCTTGTTGGAGATGCTTATCAAACACTAGAGTGTAGGACTCAATTTTTCTTTTTTCTTTTTATAGAAACAAACACACACCATGGAAATGGAAAAGAGTTCTAACACAAAAGACCCAATGAGTATGGTCTAATAATTTCATTTTATAGATTTCTTTGCTACATTATGAACTGGATCGACGGCTTACTTAAGCAAATATTAATTTTATATAAAGGAGGTGCAATCAACTAGTGTTGGGTCAAGTGCACTTGTACCCTCATTTAGATGAATTAACCCTACGAAGGTTTGCGGACCTAATTACGTAGGACAAGAAGAACAAAGCAAAATCAGGTTTGGCAAATCTGAGTTAGGTCTGGACAACTTGGGTTTTGGAAGATTTAGGATTAGGTTTTGGTGGGGGAAATAGGGTCTCTAATGGAGAAATAGGATAGTAGATTGCAATCAATCATAGCAGGTGTGCGGGTTAGGATACTTCCCCTAGCAGCTGACCACACAAAAAACGCTACCTTAGTTGGAATCTTTGCCTTCCGTGTCGCCTTCCAACAGAAAAATTGGGATTCCATACAAGATAAAATTTTATAAAATGACTTTACCTCAAGAGAAATGATATGTCCACAATATTTTTACAACATTTTCACAACAAAGCCTAAGTGGCAGGTAAGTGGCAGGTTGTTACTGATTGTTATTGTTGAGGCAAAAAAGTAATCTTAGTATTATGTTCAAATTTAAACCAATAACAACTAACCACCTATGATTTGTTGCGAAAATGTTGTAAAATTGTTGTGGACGTAGCACCCCTCTTACCTCAAAATCTCCACTGGCTATTAGCTATTCTTACCTTGGCAATCTATGACTGCTGCATGAAATTTTGCACAAGCTCCATCAGTTCCTAATATTGACAAGTTATGGGGTAAGCACCACATTCCAAAAAAAAAAGCCATTCTCCGTAGACATATAATCTGCCATTGCTGAGTTCTTGTCTCATATGTCTATATCTGAGATGAATTATTCTTCACGTTAGATTCTCCTATTCTCTTGGGGATAAAGACTTTGTTCAAATGTTCTTTAAACTATGAAATTGATGCAGAACCTACATAACATCATCTTTAACGATCTCCCAGCTAGCTTGGAAAAAAGTAATGGTAATGCCATTGGGACCTAGTGCTTTGTCACCACTCATGCTTTATCACTTTCACAGCAGCCCAAACCTCCTCTTCATTATACTGCCTTTCCAGCCCCTCTGCCTCACTTTTTGTCTGTGGTTTCAACTGAACATCATCCAACAATGGGTATTTTGCATATAGCCCTTAAACACTATATATATATATATATATTATAAGTTAATAAAGGGAATGATAAGTCCATAATACATCCCCTAAATACCATAAAAAAAAAGTAACTTTTTCTCTTTAGGTATGGGTTCAGAGGGCAAGTCTCGGTGAGGTTTCATGTTGTTAAGAAAAAAAAAATCCTATGTTTTCCTTCTTCCTTACAACCTTGATTTTAAGCCCTTTTTCATAAGCGGAACTCAACTCCATATAATATTTTTCAATCAAAGTTATGCTTTGTAAAGGAAATAAAAAAATTATATTGGAACTCAAGTTCCATTATATATATATATATTGCAAGGAATTTAATTTAATAACATATCATATTATGTACATTGTTTTAGAATCAATACCTTATCATGTATTATATATTAGAAGTTGGGATTATAAGTTGTTGTTGTGCTAAGTGGCTACATCAAATTGCAAGTTATGCCTATAAGCTATGGTTTAACACCAAATGGCAGCACCAAATTGCAACTTTTTTTAAGATAAAAACAATAGCTTCTTTGTTCTTATCAAGTTTTCTTCTATTACTTTATCAGTTCTTCTGATAAAGTAACAATTAGTTTTAATGCATGTTATGTTTTATTCATATCAACTACTACTTCTTTTTTTTCTTTTCTTTTCTTTTTTCTTTTTTTATAATATTTTTATTCAGGAATGAAATATTGTAACACCCCGACCCAATTTTATAATTAACCTATGTGTTCAAGTGGTTAATTATTATTTGAATCCCTTACTTTCTAAAATTAATAGAAGAGTATTTAATAAACATATTATTTTATAATGCCATTGAATAAGAATTGTAAAGATTATAAATAATTAATGGCTATTTGTATTATGTATATATACTAAGTATGTACAAAACTATATTAAGCGGTTAAATTATTAGATATATAGTTATTATTGTTTAATTAAGTGTTTAAGGTAAGGGGTTTATGTGCCAAGTTATTTTATAGTTGGGTCTTTATAGAATATAAGCTTATAAGGGGGTGGAGGTAAGTAATTTTTAAAAGTTACAAGTGTGAGTCATCATCCCTTTTTCCTTTATGCATACACATGCCCCCCCAAAAATCTTCTCCCTTATCTTTTCTTGGCTGCCATCAGAAACTTCCTTGGTCTTCTTTCTTTGCTATTTTGTTCTTTTCTTTCTTTGTTCTTATTGGCTGCACCTTATGGTCCTTATCTCTTCTTTGATTTTCTCAAAGAAACTAGAAGACTCAAGGAACTCTCTCCCTCTTTCATACCCATGGTTCAACACCAAAAGAAAGAAAAAAATAACTCTCAACTCCTCTCCCTTTCACACCTACGGATCCAACAGAAAGAAGGAAGCTTCTTTACATTCTCCCAAGCTCTTGTTCCCAACATTGAAGCTAGAGTGATTCTAGCCCTTATCACTTCAAGAATCCATGTCTAGGGTAAGGGGAAAACCTAATTCTTTTAGTCTATTATATAATTTAAACTTATGTGATGGTTATATGAATTTGTATATGGGTGTGTAGGATTCTAGAGATTGTTAATTGCCCAAGTATGATTTGAATCATTGTTATGCTTGCATGTGCTTTAGATGATAGACTAATATAAAATTTGTTATAGCTAAGTGTTAAAATGAGCAAAATAGCTAGATAAACTTTATGGAAGTGCTATTTGAGGTGCTGAATGTGTAGTTGATTCAGTAATTGAAGTTTGTTGAGAGTTAGTTCATGAACTTGTTAAGAATTGCACTCACTGGTTAATCTGTTTGGTTATTATAAATCCTGTATTTTTCTAGGATAGCTATGGGTAAAAGGTTTATTGGAGATTATTATATGATATGTCTAGTATGTGTGTATTAAATTTTATAGGAAAATACCATCGTCTAATAATTGTTTGTGAATTTACAAGAAAATGTTGTAAAGCTGTCACTGTGATAGATTCTGTGTTTACACATGGTAAATTATGTATTAAATTGTATATAGTGAATTTGGATGCTAGGGATATTTCTTATGAAACCTAAGACACATATGGTTCTAATGGAAGTGGTCTCACAATCATTGGATCAATATAAAAATAATGTTGTATTGTATGATTTTTAGTAAATTATTTTTTTATGCTTTGACTCCGAAATTGATATGATATTTACTAGACATCCAGGGGAGTTTCTCTGTAACGTTTCATGAGGTTTGGATGTGTTAATATAGCCCATTTGTATTTTACAAATGAGGCATATAATGCTAGAATGAGCAGTAAATAGTAAATGATAACTCTGACTTTGAGGATTTAATTCTAAAGTTAGGGTGAATGTTTTGAGCTATAATTTAATATGCTTGTCTTTTGGTATGTCTAGATCATAGATTAATTTTGTGTAACTTGGTTCAAAGTTTGGTACTCAAAGGAGGGGTTCTAAACCATCCGATTGTTATTTTTATGTAGCTGTCTTGTTCAATGGGTTGTATATTGCCATGTGAGTGTATATGGTTATATGACCATGCTTAAAAGAGTTTATGTTTATGCATGCATTATTGCCCTAATTTCAAAGCACCTTTTGAAATGAAGTTGGTTCTTCTAGAGATATGAGATTAATGTGAGAGTGTTGGTTTCTCTACGATTTTGAACATCATGTCGTTTGATCAATTTATCTTGTGTTTAGGGAACCTCTTTGAGGTGTGATTAGGACTTCCTTGATTTTTAGGATATAGGTTTTGAGATAAATCTGTAAGTTTATTCTAAGGTATAATTGATGGTAATAAGCTTTAATATTTGGTTTCGGTGTTACCAATACCCAAGTCTGAACTCCTTCGACTTTAGGCTCTTGGTTCCTCTGCTTTCAGGTAAGGGATAAGTTATATGAGTATTTGGTAAGTCATGAGGTTATTTCAAAGTATATTATGCATTAAAAGGTTTTTGATTGGAGATATGACATATAATCATGTTTCAGAAAAAGATATGTTCGTGAGTACTCGAAACTTTATGGATATGATTTAAGCATATTGATACTGTTACTAATTCCACGAACATGATGTTTAAAGAAAACAAAGGAAATACTTTTATTATGAAATGTTATCCAAACTATGAATTTTCATATGATGTATAAGTAAGAAATGTTTTCGAGTTATGTTCTCTGATGATCTGAACTCTGCCAGTAGGGGTTTAATTATTGGCTTTCCATGGAAAATGTTATCTGATTGGCCATTAATGTGGGACTGGCTTTGCTGTACCTGCCCTTGTTGGTTACGACCAACTTATGGAGGAAGTCAACCTACCCCCATGGTTGAAAGATATGTATTATGATGTGATCCCGAGAATACTTGACATTGTGGGGAATGCTAGATGCCTAGCACAGTGGTGCTAGAAGCCTCCCAAATAAGTACAGACTTATTAGATATGAACTAACCAATATGTTATGAATAGCTATATTATTTTATTGATCATGAGAGAATGAATTGTTTAAATGCATTATGAAAAGTTAAAAGCTCTCATGAAAGGAAGTTTATGATGAAAAGAAAAGTTGTTCTTTAAAGATAAAAGTTTCCGAAGTTTTGTTATGCTTTAAAGATAAAGAATCTGATGAAAAGGTTTTAGCGTTCTGTAAAAATAAAACTTCTGATGAAAGTAAAAGTTTACGTTAAAAAAATTATCAGATATCTGCTCTTTATGAAACGTTAAGTTTTATGACTATGAAAGTTATAATATTTTACGAGAAGAAGTTTATAAAGAAAAGTCTTCTTATTAGAATATATATATATATATATATATATATATATGTATGTATGTATGTATGTATGTATGTATGTATGTATGTATGTATGTATGTATGTATGTATGTATGTATGTATGTATGTATGTATGTATAAGGAATAATCAATATTATAGTTGTGACTTTGTAAGAAATGAAAGAAATTCAATCCGAAAGATTTTGGTAATATTAATTTGATAAGAAAAAGAAGAAAAATTATTTTCCTACGAAGAGCGTATAAGTTATTATTATAAAAAGTATAAAATACTATGCATGAAAAGATGTTCTCCTATTTGAACATTTATAAAATGAAATGATTTGATTTACATGCATTCTTACTAAATTATTATATATCTTACCCTTACTGAGCTGTGTAGCTCACCCCTTCCACTCTTACAGTTAACAGGTTTTATTTTGGAGCAGAGGGAGCTTTAGTCGAGTTTTGGAATGAGCTGATTTTAGTTTTAAAAGCATAGATCCCAAATTAGCAATTTGATGTTTAGCTTTGTAGTATGGTGTATTTTAGGATCTAGTGAAAGTTGTGTACCTTAAAGTTTTGAGAAATGTATTATGTGAAATTTAGAATTTGAGTAACTGGTGGATTATGTTATTCTTTGAGTACAGTGTAGATGCTCTGAATATCAAGTGAAAAGTTATATCATTTAAGTAAAGAAACAAGAATGAAAAAAAAGCGGGAAGCTTTTGTAAAAGCTTTTGTTAAAAGTTAAGTTGGTTCTTGTTAATATCAGGTTTAAGCTTGATATTAGCATGCCGGTCATGGTCACAAATCCTGGTATTGGGTTTGGGTCATGACAAATATTCTCTAGAAGGTGTTCCTGAATCTTCTGAGAAAGTAAATTCAGGTTCCATGTGGACAAAGCAACTTATTGGACTTGTCGAGCAACAAGTGTTTGGTGAGGCATCACATGTGCCTATATGTTGAACATTGTCAATGTCACCACTATCTTTCAATGGTTTATTTCTAAAAGTATTTGAGCTAAGGTCTTTGTTGTCAAAGATTCTTAAGGCATGAAAAATTCTTCTCCATATTGAGTTTTTTGAATCAAAGCTAGTCCAGATTTGCCGCCTCTCCTTGTAGAGGAACATGGAGAAGGAGATGATGAGAGCTGATAGGGAAGCAATGCCAGCAATGAGGAATAGGCCCCAAAAGCTTTCTAGGCTAAGACTGCCAGAAGAAACCTGAGTGTTGGAGCTTGAACAATTTCTATGGTCCCCAAACCATGCCTTTTCAATTTCTTTCATTTTCTCTCCTTCGGTCACATTTAATACTGCCCATGAAACATCAGATACGAAAGGGGAACCTTTTGGAAAGACCTGAGAGACGTTAAAAAAGAAAAGAAAAAAGAAATCAACATGAAAAACTACAAACCAACACAAACACATACACATCAGAGAGAGAGAGAGAGAGAGCTTACAAAACCTAACCCATCTGTCTTATATATGGATCGAACCATGGTATACTTGGAGCAATATTGTGATAGTAAAATCGTCATACAAGGGACTTCATCAAAAGCAGCAGCTATACCTCCATTTGCACTTCCTTTAGATAAAAGTTCATCACATTCTTCTATAGATTTATATGTCCTAAGCTTAGCTGGATCAAAATTCATTTCTTCTAGTATTCCCAAAACAAAAGAGCCTTCTTGGTAGCCCACATACTCCCCATTCTTAATAAGTTGGTTAACATCAGTAACAGTTGGTTGCAACTGTTGAATAGTTAAGAGTGATGTCAAACTCGCAGTGTAACTTTGAGTGAGAATGAGCACCACAAAAACCCATATGATGACAACAAACCTTGCTAAATTGCTGAACAAGGTCTCCTCTGTAAATTAAATTCAAATGGGCTTTAGAAAATTACATAGTTACATCATAAATGTCAAGTTAATACAATATTTGAGATATCATCTAGGTATAGTACTATTAGTATGTTACTTGTTTTAACGCATGAGAAAGTTGAATTCAAGGAATCTTAGGCTATAAAATTAGTATATGTCACAAGCAATTTTCATATTATAGGCTAGTAAGCAAGTTATCAAATAGTTTATTACTTGATTATTTCTTAAGGATGGAAATTCCAAGTTTCTAAAGCTGTTAGAAGCCTCCAAGTAGTGCACAAGCTGTTATAGATTGTGCATTTTGCATATGCCTTTTATTGAGTATTTGAATCATTTATTTCTACAATGATAAATGAGAAAATGATGAAAGGAACTTACTTTGTGCAAAAACCATGGTTGAGAAGGAGTACCACAAGCTTGTTCCAATCTCATGTGATGGAGGCCCACGGAATTCTTCATTTATTCGATGTTCAAGAACCCATACCACAAAGCCAATGAAGACAAAGAAAATCCCACTTGTTATCCAAAGGTCCCAAGTTAATGGTTTCAAGAACACCCATGCGTTTTTCCTGTCATTGTCTTTGATTGGCACTACCATTGTTACTCCAGACTCTGTGTATGGCAACGTGAAGTCTACATAGTTACTCCTATTTGCAATGATAGTTGTATCTGCAGCCAGAGCATCGAAGTTCTGTCAAAGTACAATATTTACTTCCATCATTTCCAGTACTATATGTGTGCCCTTGTTTAGATAGATAACAAAATATAGAAGGAAAATGATAAACTAAGAAATATATAGGCTCAAAATGTAATCTTAATTGTTAAAATTAGTAAGCTAAGGATTTTTACTAACCCCAAGATATACTTGATACACCATATCATTATATGTACCAGCGCTTTCACCATTAGGCTTTGCAAAAGGAATCAACTCATAGTCAACATTATACGGTAAAGCTTTTATAACAGCCTTGAAGATATCTATGCTGTATCCTGTGACCTTCGTTGTGTTAGTGCTAGCATCATGTTCCACCTTAACAAATTCAAAAAAGCCATCCTTCACTGGAACTCCTACTCTCAACTTCTTCCCATTTGTTGGAATCTCCCAACCTTTGGGGATAGAGCTTGAATCACCTGGCCATATAATTGGTCCTAGGTTTCTTCTTGAAGTGGAATACGTGCTTGTGTTTGTAGAATTCAACTCCCTTATGAGTCCATTTTTTGGAGTCCAAAATGCAACCCCTCTTTCCCCATTACCATTCACATTAATTATTTGAAATGTTGATGATTGTAGTTGCCCATTTTGGAGACTAAACTCTCC
This sequence comes from Castanea sativa, assembly GCF_040712315.1. Taxonomy (NCBI): domain Eukaryota; kingdom Viridiplantae; phylum Streptophyta; class Magnoliopsida; order Fagales; family Fagaceae; genus Castanea; species Castanea sativa. The sequence goes on from NC_134013.1 coordinate 65,914,867, forward strand.
AGCAAGGCCAGTAAATCTAGTGTCTAATAATGCTTGGCGAAGTTTTGGACCATTTAGAGAGACCCCCATAGTTGCAAGATCAGTTAAGTTGCTTGAACTAGTTGTATATTCAAAGCCAAAATTTGTAGTGCCAGCCTTCTCAACTGCCCTGGCTAGCGCTGAAGCAGCATCATATGCCCATAGTCCCTTAACATTCAATTCAACATCCAAAATGTTTGGATTGTCTTGATGGAATTTTGTTTTCCATCGAAGTGTAAAATTTTCAAGCTCAATTGTTTTTGGAACATAAGTCTTTAAACCCAATACCCCTTGTATTGAATCATGTACTGAAGATTCTATTGAGTGAATGGAATTGGTCATCCTACTAGTCATGATCCAAACATAACCTTCACTTATCATTCCAATCTCTCTTGCCTTGGTGAAAAGCCGAGAACCAAGATCGATTGGCATGTGCATAATGAAGACTCTAGTTTGCATTGTCATTAACTTATAAAGTTCTTCACCAATTTGGTCATCTGAGGCCAATGGAGGAATGACACTTCGATAAGGGACACGAGCATCAACTTCTTGCAAGGCATCAATCAAGAAGGGTATCATACCTTGTCCATACTCATTATCAATGTAGATTGGCACGACTTCCCTCCATCCATAGGCTTGAATAATCGCACTTATAGCTTTCACTTGAGATGAGCTATTTTGAGAGGCTTGAAAAAAATATAGACTTTGAAGTGAAGTAAGAGAAGGGCTTGTTGCTGAAAATGCTACAATGGGCACTTGGGCTTTCTTCCCAAGATTGATGATAAACTTGGCTTGCATGGAACTCTCTGGCCCTATGATGGCTTGCACTTCTACATTTTTTATCAGGTCTACAGCTGTTGTTGGAAAAAGAAAAAGAAAAAGTGAAATTGAGAAAAAAATCCAATTTAATGCCCAATCAAACTCTAATCAATGTGGAGCTTTAGAAACAAATGAGAAATAAATGAAAATTTTGGTAATCATTAATTTATGCATAGTTAACAAAGAATAGACACTATGACCCACCCTACCGCACTTTTCCCCATGCGAATTTTATTTAATATATATTTAACTTTTTTTAATGAAATATATGTTTAACTTTTTATACATGTGATTTGTTTATGCATATATGAGTTATAATGCATATATAATTTTAATGCTACTGTCAGTTTCTTTAAAACTTTCTCCCCTCTTCTTTTGTGTGTGTGTGTTAAAATATTTACTTAGTATTCTCAAAAGAAAAAACAGTAGGTTAATCCCACATCAAAAAAATGTGTGTGAGTTAAAGAGGTTAAAAGCCTATGCTATATATCAAAGAGTTAGGTCATTTTAAATATATACCATTGTCAGTTTCTTTAAAAACTTTTTCATTGTGTGTGTTAAAATACTTACTTAGTATTCTAAAAAAAAAAGTTATACATGTTCTATTAATATTCTCAAAAACTTGTCTCAATTTCTTTCTTAGTACTCTCATAGCAATCATTTCCCTGTATTTTCCATCTTTATCTCATCAATATCTAAATTTCCTCACTACTCCTCACATGGGTTTTTCCCAACCAAGAAAAAAAAAAGATGGGATGGAGATGGGACATCCATGATCCCACCCTACCCCACCTCTTTACCATTCCTAGGGCTATAGAGGTCTTAGTACCCAATTGAAAAGTTTAACTGTTTAATGGAATAATATATGAAGCTAGTTAGAAAAATTCGTAAAAATACCATAAATTTCACATCCTAGAGCATATAATTCATTGTTAAGAAGAGAGTAAAGTGCTGACAACAATAGTCAACACTCATTAGGAGTACAACAAACAAATGTGGTTGGAGTGTATTGTCAAATAAAAGTTTGAAATGTGTTAGGTAAGGGTGTACTTTCGACCCATCAATCGTATCAATATGTTGACATCTTGGGTTGGTTTTGCAATGGTTGATGGGTTGAGTTTTTAAATTTTCATTTAACTTTTAGATTACTTTGTTTATGTAGAGCTTTTTAAAATGCTACATCTTCAAATATAAGTATTCTTTAGCCAACTTTTAGCAAACATAAATGGGCAAAAAGCTAAATAAGTTGATGCCAAAAAGAATGGTTGAAATTAAACTAATTTTTTTATTAGATTTGAAAAATTGACTCCTAACTCAAAACAATCTGATCCCTACACTACATGATTGGTTGGTTTTTAGAACTACTATGAATTGGGTTGAATTAAAGATGTTCCAACTTGTGGGGGCCCAGTCGGGTTAAAAAATACTCCAAACCCAGCCTAATCAGAGCCATAACGCTTAATCATAGGAAATTGTCCATAGCTGCTCGTAACAAAAGAATTGAAGTTGAAAAAAAAAAAGTAAAATATTTTGGCCGTGGAGTTAGCGTAATGATTAGAATAAGAGAGGTGCCACGTTGACAACGCTTTCACAACAAATTTTAGATGATATGATTAGGTCTACTTGGAACCACCACTAAAATACTTTCACAATAATTTTCAAGTTCACACTAAGGACCCATGGGTAGAACTCACCCTTGAAAGTGGACTTGTAAGGGTAGAATACCCAAGAGCTTATAAATATATGGTTAAGTTTACACTTAATCCATGTCGAACAATAAGATCATAACTTACCACCACTTAATCCATGTGAGACACTAGGATCAGCCTACTCTATTGACATTGACCCAATGGTAGCCCATTCTCTTTTTTTGGCAACTCCACTCACCTATCAGTTATTCAATGACTTAGTAAGCTGTTTTAATATCCGATTACTCGACATGGTGGTTAGCTTTGATACCAAATGCTAAAAACCATGGGTAGAACTCGCTCTTGAAAACCGGCTTGCAAAGGGGGGTGTTCAAGAGCTTATAAACACATAGTTAAGCTTATACTTAATCCATGTGAGATACTAGGATCACACACACACACACACACACACACATATATATATATATAAGCTATGTTAACTTTAAACTATTTTACAACACTAAATATTTTTTAATTGGAAGTAAATTTTAACAAATCCACTGTTGGATTAGATCTTCATACTCCACATACTTGCAAATTTCAAGATAATATGAGATCAATAACTATACTATTGGTAAAATGTATAATTTTCAAGTTTTTGTATTTAAAATTGTACATAAAAGTTGGATTTCTAGATCGAATAGTAAATAACATCAGATTGGCATGAAACATGGGATACACGTTAAGAACATAGAGAACATGTAATCCAATTGCGAGATTTATGAATTATTAATAAAAAAAAAAAAAGGCTTTTTTTATTTATTTTTTTTTATAGAAAAAATCTAGTAAAAAGCTATTAGACAATATAACATAACTTTGAATTACACCTAATACAACTTCAACTACCTCTATATATATATATATATATATATATATATATATATATATATATATATATATATATATATATGAGTTGCAGCAAATTGCGAGATGGAGTTCAAACAAGGGATGGTGGATAGAGTTGAATGATGGCCGGAGTTGAAGATGGTGGTGACAAGAAATCATCACACCCTGACCACAATAAAAGATCACCACAGATCACTGCGTATGACTGCAAAAACTAGTGACGGAACTACGCGCGAATACAGTACGACTATTAAAATTTTTTATTAGTATACAATAATATAGATTATTTGAAAGTTTTGGTTAAAATATTTTTCGCTTGAACCCATAAAATTAAAAATCAGTTTCTCCAAAACCTAAAAGTGGCTACCTAGCTCAAATCTGTAGCCTGTGACCCCTTTCAAAACGAAATCAATATAAAATATTTTTTTTTTCATTAACAAAACAAAAAAAAAAAATCCATTATTAAAGAAAGAAAGGTTCTTTGCTAGAAAAAAGAATGCAAATAACTAAATATCATAACCATGTGTTTTGCATGACATTTTGGTGGTTGGATGAATCAAAATTAGAAGTTTGAATCCTACCATGTTGTCTAGCTCTACTTGAAGAATTATTTGGTTCTTTTTTTTCTTTTTTCTTTTTTCTTTTTGTCATCATAGATTTTTTTACATGGAAAAAGTTTACTTTTAAACTAATTTGGAAAAAATTCCTCTAACTCAATATGTGATAGTCGAAAATCAAATATATGGATAGTCTTATGAATGGTCGCGTAGTAGGTTTGAGAAAATTTCTCTAAACTTGTTTAAATAAAAACTTTGTCCTTGCGATACGAGTATATAAGATTTTACCATATTATTAATAATTTAAATGAATAGTTAAACTGAAAAAGACAGCTATCTCTATCTTAAAATCCCTTACACGAATAGTGAAACTCAGAAATGTTAACTTCAAGCCATTAAATAAGAATATTTAAAATACATTTTTTACTCTCCCCAACTTTAGTACCTCTATCATTGTGGTCTGTTAGTTTTAGAACTTGTAGTTGACATCCTAAGATTTTGAATTTTTGTTAATGTCATATAACCCTTCAATCTAGTTTCATTAAATGTTTACCACTAACCATCCTATACGTCATTTTGTAAAATGATCACATCAATTAAAAGTTAACCATCATGTATTTTCTTAGGAGGGTAGTTAAAATTTTTTATTTTTTATTATAATATTCGATATACACAATATGGAAGCATATGAATCCTTACTATTTAGATTGAAAATTCCATAAGATGCTAACAACTGAATTACAAAGCTCTTGACAAATTTAATAAAGCAAAATTACTGTCATACTAATCCCCCAATATTTAATAATCAATGAACAAGTGCATGCTTACAAAAATAAATAAATTAACAAGTGCATGTTCTAACTTAAAATATTAATATATAATGATAATAAAATAAAAAAGAAGGACGCCGTACGTTCTTCATAGATTCCAATTTTATAATTTCGGTCTAACCGCATCTTTGGCTTCCAAAAGCCTCCCCTAACCTAAAATCTGAGAATCCACAATGAACTCCTATGATGAATTGAACCATCATCTAGGAAATACTAGATACTACATGAATAACAAAAGGAATTATTAATTCAAATTTTTTGTAATGTCTTCGTTTAGTACCAGTGGAGAGAAAGTTTAACGTTGTAGATCACATTATTAATCACATAATCCCATTAATTTAATGCTGCAACTACGAAGGGTTCCAATCCAGTAAGAAGAAAATACTGCAGAGAGTGATTTAAAAAAAAAAAAAAAAAAAAAAAAAAAAAAAAAAAAAAAACCTAAAGCTATCTAACATGAGATTGAGATCTTACCTACAGTCTACAGTCTGCAGATGGGGATGAATAAGAGGGAGGGAGATTTACCTGCAGCAGCTGCTTCAACAACATCACTTTTGGCGTCTCTGGAGCTAAGAAGTAGCCTAGTTTTGTAGTAACTATTGGAGGCATAGAAGTCTGCAAGGGCCATGTTGATGCAACTCAGACCCATCTTCCCAGTCCATGTATCGAAGTCAAGAATCACACCCACGTTAACTGAGATTGTCGTGTTTTGTGCCTTGGCTAAGAAATTACTCTTAGAAAGAATAATGAAGAACAAGAATGGAAAAGCAATTCTGGTAGGGATCTTCATGATTATGTTTTGAATACCTTGTAAAATTCATCATCTTATTACTCTTATTTATAGGACAAGGTCAGATGGTCTTTTGTTTTTTGTTTTTTTGTTTTTGTTTTTTTTTTGCTATATAGGTCAGATAGCCAAACTCAGGACAAAACTATTAAATTATATATCTTTGAAAAGTAAAACACCTAAAAATGGCAAAATACCAACTTTGACTAAAATAATTAGTGTTTTACTATTATTTGAAAAATATTTAATAAATTATAACCTTTTTAAAAATTGAATTCGAGAAACTCAATTTTTACCCATAACTTGAATTTATGAAAACCGAGTTCCATAAATTTCTTTAGTAATTAAAAAGGTGACATGATAATTAAATTTTTATCCATACTCAAAGTTTTACAAACTCGAGTACTTTAGGGTATTTTGATGATAGCCTACAGCTTCCTATGAGTTTCTTGAGTGCCTTCAAAAAAATTTCTATGTCTAGGTTAGTTTTTTATTATGTTATATCAGCACTCTATTTACAAGTCAATTCAAGAAAAGCCCGCTTTCTCTCTTTCTCTCCCTCACACGCCAACACCGTCAGGCATCAGAAGTCAAAACTACAATAACCAACTAACACAAGTTTTTGACAAAAGCATGATTGGTGAGTTATGTATTTTGAAACTAAATATTACTTGAGTTTATATAAAACTCAAGTTATACATGAAATTTTACATTTTTTAATAGGAAATACAAACGGATGCTCTTAAAGTATTAGTTAATAATCCATTTAAAGAAAGTTTTTATGAGAAAAGAAGATAAAAAAAAGCAATTAATGTTATGACTGCTACCTTATCGGCACTTGTTAGTATTTCTAAAATGGATTGTTAACTGTTACCTTATCGGCACTTGTTAGCATAACCCCTTTTTAATTCCAGGTCAGCAGGACCACTATGGCAGATTTTTAAATAACTCAATTTTCATAAACACGAGTTATGAGTCAAACTTGAGTTTTGAAAAAGTGGTAAATTGCTAAATATTTCCTAAACAATAATAGATTACTAAATATTTTACCAAATAATACAATAATATTTAACCATTTTAACCTTAATAAATTATGAGTTATGATTATTACACACAAATTATCAAGTCAATATTTTAGGTTGAAAACAAGTCACATTCACGCATTAAAAAACCCATCAAGATTCGTGCAAAAATAGTTTTTCAATTATGTTTTTTCAACTGCATGCCTACGGTTTTGTCATTTCCAAGCCAAGGTATAAAAGCAATATTAAGGCACATATTTCAAGACTTTTGGTAGAAGTTCTTCCAACTTCCAAGCTCTCTTGAAACATCAACCGAAAATTCAAGTTCAATTTTCTAAAGATTAAGTGATCAAGACAAAGTTCGAACAATATTTTAACTGAATCAATGCAACTGGTGCTAATTCCACAACTAAGAAATGAATTTTGAATTACTTTTTGTGATTAGTGACACTTTAGTTTGTAATATTTATATAGTAAAATTTATAGTATCTCTTTTTTTAAAAGAAAAAAAATGTTTGTAGTATCTCTAACACTCTACTCTTTGACTTTTGCAACCATGAATTATGAGTTTTAGATAGAATCTTTAATTTTATACACTGAGAGGGAATTACAACAAAATTTATTACAAAATCAACCATTTATAATTTTTGGGATTCAAAATAATGTCATGTTTCATTTTAATAGGTGATTGAGTTAAAATGTGTATTTCTTTAATCTATCTTTTTGCTGATAATTTTATAGCTAGTTAGGAAATGAGAGAATTGACCTTGGATATCTTCATTTTAAACATTAAGAGGTATCAACCAATTGAGTTACAAGTCTCTTGACTTAAAATTTTGAATCATTGTAATATTTCTTATTCTTAAAAGGTGGAAATTTTCTGTCTTTGGCTCTTTTTCACTTGCTTGTGCCAAAGCAAAAGGTGGACTCCTTGCAATCTTTTTTAAGGTTTTAACTGGTTTAACTAATAAAATTTATTATCATTAAATAAGAAATTTGAGGTTTGAATATTGCCTATATTAAATTTAATGGGTGTTTTGGCTTAATAGTAAAAAATTATTATTATAATTTTGTTTTAAAGAGTTTTAACCTATAGCATCTGCTTCTAATGATACTCTTTATCATTAGAGCAAGACACTAATCAGTTTTTGATTTAGGTAAGGATTGAACTCCAATCTCATATTTAATTAGAGACTTTACTAGTTGAATTAACTAAAATCCACAATTATTATTATAAAATAGATGTTATATGTTAAAATTTTATTTTATTTAAAATATATATATATATATATATATATTTATATAACAATCTCCAAGCGGCAGCCAGAGCTCATCAAATGGGCCATGGGATAGCATGGAATATATATATATATATATATATATATATATATATATATTTTTTTTTTTTTTTTTTTTTTCTTTTTTCTTTTTTCTTTTTTTTCTTTTTTCTTTTTTCTTTTTTTTTTTGATAATCTGCATGGAATATTTGCTAACTCATGTGTTCTGCTCCTCATTTTGGACGTACCTGTTGACTGTTGAGAAAACTGCAAAGTTATAAGTTCTCTTCATGTTCTCGCCAAGTTCCCCTTATCTCCATGCCCATGGTATCTACCAAGTGCTGAACTAAAAAAAAAAAAAAAATTCTCTTCATATCTGTTTACCTTGACCAAACAAAATATTCACGGTCGTATGTGTTAGGCTTTGTTTGGATAGAATTTATTGCTAAAAATTGAAAACACTGTAGCAAAATAATTTTTAAATGTATGAATAGTATCGTGAGACCCATTTTTAATATTTTTTCTGAATAAAGTGTTTGTAAGTCTCATGAACAGTGCACAAACAGTATTGAACAGTGCATTTTGTCTACTGCACAATGAATCCATGTGCATGAACAGTGCGGTTACTGTTCATACGCGCTGGAGAAAAAAAAAAAGCTGAAAACTCGCAAAGAAGAAAAACGCAAACGCAAACGCGGATCCAAACAGTCGCTTTGTTAGCGTAAGAAACCTTGCATTGAATATCGTAAATATAGAATGGCATTTCTATATAAATAAATAAAATTTTAAAAAAATGTAAATATAGAATGGTGGAAAATAAACAGAGGGGCATAATGGTATTCCATGCAGCCAGGTCCCATCTTTTCTTGAGATATCTAGCTCTCATTTAGTATACTCATTTAAACACATATTTTTAATTTTTAGATAATATTACATGCATTTTTACATATTTTTTTACTAACATGTATTTTTACACATATTTTCAAATGATAATTTTCAATTTTTAAGTCTATGTATCAAATACCTTAATAATTTATAATATATATATATATATATATATATAAAAGACAGTTTGAGTGGTATTGTTTGGCACCTAGATTACGGTTTTGTCGAGTTATTCTGATTTTGTTATGCAGTCAATACCACTAAGGTTTTTTTTAATATTTTATGGAGAGGGAGATAGAGAGAGAGAGAGAGAGAGTTTGGTGATATTGTGACAGGAGGGAGAGAGAACGTGAAGAGTGGGTGGATTATATTATAGTGTAAAAAAAAAAAAAAAAAAAAGTGATTGGACGTGATTTGACAAGTAAATAGTTTAACTAATATGAATGTAATTACTTTATTTTGTTTGATTTTTTTTTTTTTTATTTGAAACCAAACACAACTTCTTCTAATTTTTTTTTTTAGAGCACCTCCAACGGTAAAGCTAAACCTTGAATTCTCTCTAAAATGGAGAATAAACCCATAAAGCATTGCACTAACAGTCTCTCCATATCTCAAAAAGTTTTTTGCGCATAAGCAGCACGTCTCCATGCCTGATGGGTTATTGTAGATTAGGAATATAATTTATGTCATTAAAAAATTTCTAAAGCTAATTATTATATTAATTTTTTCTCTTTCTTGTTCGTTTCTTTTTCTTCATTTCTTTTTACACATACTCTCATTTTCTTCATTTCTTTTTCTTCAACCAACAAAATAAAAAAACTTGAATAAAAAAAAGAATTTAGCATAGCATATAAAATTTCAGCCTTTTCTTAATGGGAAACAAAATCACAATCAGAATGGATGAAGGACGATTTCTTTTAATCAGCATGTTCCTTGTTAATACGATGGATAGCCTGAGATCCGTGTAAGAGAAAACACTAAATGGATAATGGCATTGGTTTAGGGCCTACCAAGGCCTCCGATGCTTAAGTTAGCTCAAGGTATTTAGGAATCTCAATTTTGTAGAGTAATTTATGTGTGCTCATGTTTTTTTACCTATCTTTCCTGGCTTTATATAGTCTTATGTTGAGTTAATGCTCAATATAACGTTACACTATATCTAGAGGATTTAATGCTTAATGATGGCAATTTAATCCCAATGTTTGCTCTCTGTAATGGACCTTTAACTACACATTATTGGATGGAGATAACGGTTCCGTGCTTATTTATCACTCGATCATTGAATGCTGTTCTGAATTATTGCACTTACGCTCATCTATACTCTTACTCATCATTATTATGGACAGTTTGCGAGCGACGGATGACCATTTATGCACAACTCGTCAGTTACCCCTTTTATTCAACGAGCAAAAGTATGGAAAGTTCTTCTTGGGCGGGCCAGTTTATTCGTGTCCCGAGATTCTCGTCTCATCACATTTATTATAGTGCGACGTTTTCGTTAGATGATTTCCATGTTCCCTTCCTGTGTTGGCCACACATGTGTTCTTTCCTTATGTTTCCCGCGCATTGATTTTGCTTCCTTTTTTAGCAAAAAACTCCTCATATCCTCCTTCTTCTTCATTATATGCTGCACTTGAAGTCTAAAACAAAAAGAAAGCTTCTGCACCCTCTATACAGTAAGACTCCTTTTCCTCTAGATTCTGTTAATGGTTTATTTTGCTTACATTAGGCAGGAAGCTCCCTTCATTTCGTTCTTCTTTGCTAGACTAGGGGTATTTCTTCAGTTCTCTGGTGGGCATCGTCCCCAAGTTGGTTTGTTTTTACCTTGAGATTTTGGGCCTTTAGACTTGTTTTGACTAGCCTTTTTCCCTTGATTCATCGTTCTTTGATTGCTCATCACCTAGAGATGATTGCTATAGAGTATAGGACACCGACGTTAGGTCTAGCGAGCTAGAAACTGGCCTGTCATCGAGTAGTGAGTCTACTGATAAAGATTTTGAAATTGTGATGTCGAAACACTTGTCGTCTTCAAAGCCTTCCTCTTCCTCAAAACCCTCCTCTTCCTCAAAACCCTCTTCTTCTTCGTCTTCAATCCCTTTCTGTTAATGACATATTTTATGTAATTGACTAATCTTTTGACAAAATGCACTTTACTTGTATTTGGGTAAATCTAGGATGTGTTTAATACTTCAAAGAACAAGAGTTCAAGTCTAGTATTGAAGCCATGCAAATCTGTCCAAAAAACATGTAAAGAAGTGCTAATTCATTAAAGCTCGACAGCTACTCAACAGATAGCTATTTATTGAGGTCTCAACAGCTAGCTCGACAGCTGTATCTATCGAGCTTTATGAAATTCAGATTTCTAGATCTGATTTTTGGCCCATGCTGACATGTATGTGTAGGGTTTCTTTTCTCATAACCCTAGACATATATAAGGCTTATTTTAGAGGCCGTTACATAAGAGAATACAAGGAGAACATATGCAAAAGGTGACCGTAGCCTTATTCTCTTTGAAAGAAGCTACTGCGTCTTTGCACCTTAGGGTTTTGTAACCAAGTGCTTCTTAATCTTTATTGTTGATGAAGTGAAGAACTTTGTAGCCAACATTCTTCTTCTTCAAGTTGGTGAGTGAGTCACGTATTGAGATTCATGCAAAGGAGTTAGTCATGTACTAAGATCTGTGCTTTAAAGGGTGACGTTCATATATTGAAGAGTTTAGATGTTCTGAAGTGGTAGAAAGTTTTTGCTGTAAGTTCATTTATGGGAATTGTAGATTCTAAGGACAAAGGTTTTGTACTAGATCTGAAACTTCTCTTTATTATAGTGAATTGCTTTTCGGGAAGGTTTCCCCCCCAGGTTTTTTACTGTGAAACTAGTTTGTTTCATTGGTCTTTCTGGGTAATCATATCTTGTCTTATTTACTTTTTCGCTGCACTTATATTTGACATGATATTGATGTTTGTTTGTTTTAACAAGTTTTATTCATAATAAATCTAATTAACAACTTGGATTTAAAACTTGTTAATTCTATCAACCGGGGTCTAAATTTCCCAACAAGTGGTATTAGAGCGGGTACACTCTGATTGGATCAATTTCCTGAGTGTGATCCTTGACCCCCGTTGTCATGGATCGTGGAAAATCTCTTTTGATTCCTCCTTTATTTGATGGAACTAATTATGCGTACTGGAAAGTCCATATGAAAGTTTTTTTGCAAGCTCTAGGTGAACAGGTATGGCAAGCTGTTGAAGTTGGCTGGATTAAGCCAAAGAAGTTGTCGGTGGATTGAGATGATGCAATTATCATAGCGGCAAGAAAATATCATCCACGGAAGTTGCCAAGGAAGCATGGACCATTCTTGAGACCACCTATAAAGGTACCAAGGCAGTAAAGACTGTGAAGCTTCAAAGACTCACTAGTAGTTTTGAAAAAATAAGGATGGAGGAGGATGTGACCTTTGATGAATTCTATGTTAAACTCAAGGATATTGTGAATTCTGCCTTTAACCTTGGAGAATCTATAGCAGAATCCAAAATTGTTAGGAAAATCCTTAGGTCCTTACTTGAAAGATTCCATGCCAAGATCACTGCCATTAAAGAAGTGAAGGACATTGATCAACTTCCTTTAACTAAGCTTGTAGGGAACCTTCAAACCTATGAGATAGGATTAGGCTCAATGGGAAAAGGTGGAAAGAGTAAAAGCTTGACTCTTAAGGGTATAAAGGAAGATATTGAGGACTCTGAAGATGAAGATGAAGATGAAGATGATGATGAGGATGAGGATGAGGATCTAACCTTCATAATTGATGAGATTATCAAGCTTCTTAAATTTAGGAAAAAGGATAAGGGCAAACCTCCTAGAAAATCTAAATCATCTAGGAAGGGTAAGATTGAGAAACCTCTCATCCAATGCCATGAGTGCAAGGGTTTTGGTCTTATGAGGATAGAGTGTCCAAACTACCTTATGAAGGAAAATGCCAAGAAGTCAAAAGATAAAGGGTTGGTTGCTACTTGGAGTGACACTGAGAATGACTCATCTGATGAGTATGTGGATGAATGTAGTCACGTTATGGCCTTTGCTGCCTTAACCGATAAAGTGATTATGGAGAGCGCTAGTAACAGTGAGGATTCTTCTGATGAGAAAGTACCCAAGATGTTGACCCTTTAGGAAGCCTTTGATAAGCTATGTACTAAATTCATAAAATCTGAAAAGACTTCTCATCTTTGTAAAAAAGAGCTTAATGAGGTAAAAACTGAAAAAGCTATCTGTTAGTCAAACTAGATGAGACTAGAAGGTTAGTTGAGACTCTTATTGTGGAAAACAGCTCATTAGAAGAGAAAGTCAAGAATCTTGAGGTTAAGCTTAGTCAAGCTAGAACTCAAATAGAGAGGATGTCTAGTGCAAAGCTTGATGAGGTCTTGAGTGCTCAAAAGCCTAGTTCTGATAAGACTGACTTAGGATATGCTGTCTCCTCCGGCCCCTACTCTTCCATGGCTTTTGGATTAAGGACTATTTTTGTGCCTCAATCTGAGAAAGGTGATAAAGGTATGAAATCCAAAACTATTTTGGTTAATTTTAAATCCTTTGTTAGACCTCATGTTTGTCACCATTGTGGTATTTCAGGACACATTTGTCCTAATTGCTTTAAGCTGTATCCTCAAAAGTAAGTGTCCAAACGGTCACAGGTTTCCTCTCAAGGACCTATACCTTTGTTCGGAGAGTTATTAAAAGCCTTGAGTTTTCTAACTTAATGTCAGGAGAATTTTAATCCTTCTATGTATTTTAGTAGACATACTAGGACACGTGCCTTTTCATCTTCACAGCCAAAGACTCTTGCTGTATGGGTGAGAAATGAGCCTAAGACTTAATTGTCTTTTCTGTTTTTCCTCTGCTTTAATTCTTTCTATCTAAAGTAGGACTCTCTTTGCTTGATTTCTTATCTACTTCTGTAATCATGTTTTCATGCTTCTGCACATTTCTTTCATGCTTGCATGTTGTTTGTCTGTTTTTGTTTAGTTGTTTAGTTTTTATTTTTTATTTTTTTTAGTTTTCAAAATTTTAAAAAATCAGAAAAATACAAAAACAGTGTGTGTATGTGTACATTGGTTATTGTGAACCTTAAAATGGTCATCGAAACAAAGTTCTCTAAACTTTGTATCTCTTGTAGCTTAGATGAGCATCTCTGTGCACAACTAAGCAAGTGAGTTTTGTGGCTCTTTGTTTGTGATGAGTAAGGATAAGTGATCTCTTGTACTTAACACTTGTATCATTCTTTTTAACGGGAAGGACTAGAAAATCCTAAGAGAAAGGCATAAATAACCATCTCACCACTGTTACCCGCCAATCATGAAATGACATCTGTATGCTTCAATATAGCAAAAGTGCAATGTCAATAACAACTGTATGCTTCTGCATAGCAAAAGTGCAATGTCAAAAAGCTTAACATAATTGGGTATTGCTTTTCTCTCTTTTATATACCCATGCATGATTAGCTTAATGAAAAGAAACATATGAAAAAAATTTAAGGGAAAAAAAATGCTTTAAAACATTATTACAAGCGTGTATTCTAGAAGATGTGGGAGTTATAGGATGTACCTCGAAGGTGATAGTCCCTATCAAACAGTTATGATCATGTGTGAGTTAAATTGATTTACTCATACCCCAAATCGTCATAACATAGATACACTTATGCAATCTTACGATATTTTCATACACAACACGCAAAACTCTTTGCTACTTTTGATACATGTGCAGGTACAATGTGATTTAGCCATCACAAGGTTTGCATGTGTTAATATATGTTCACTAAACTGTCTTGACTTGTTTTTGAAATATAAAATCGGCTAGACTTGTTTAGTGTGTGTGTGTGTGTGTGTGTGTGTGTGTGTGTGTGTTTTTGGGATCAATGTGCTTAAAATTGTTGTTGAGAGATGATTTTGAGAACTTAAAATGTTGGTTGGATCCTTGGTTGAGTTGCATGCTTGATTGCATTCATATCTATGTTTTTCTCTTCTTGAAAAACTGTTTTTAAGCAATCTTGACAGCTCCTCGACACCTCTCGATAGCTAGGTAGATCAATCGAGAAATCTCATGTCCCCTCGATAGCTCCTCGATCCATCGAGCTTATGTTGTGGACATCTCTCGATCCATCGAGATTCTCTTGCATGCATTTTTTTCACTTGTTTTGCATATTTCTTTGACCTTGTCATCCATAGCATTTTTTTTCATTACATTTAGCATTTTTATGGATTTTTTGTGCCCCCTTGATCATTTTTTATGTTTCTTGGGTGAAGTTTTATAGCTTCTTATACCCTTTGTCAATCATGACAAAAAATGGGAGAAATTGTGGTTTCTTTTTAAGATTCTACAAGTTAGGGGGAGAAATACATGCCTTTGTAAGGGGGAGATGTGTTTCATCTTGTTAGGGGGAGTGATTACTTCCTTGTTGTTGTAGGAGCTGCTTTTAGCTTCTTCTTCTTGTACACTGGTCTTATAACCATTTTTGACATACATTGTACTTACATTCTTTATATGTTGATCAGTTGATGTATGTTTTTCACCTACCCTTACATGTGTTGTTTCTTTTCTTTCTTTATACACATGTTTCTTATATATTGTATGCAGTCTTTTATTTTTGTTTCGCACAAAAATGCCTTGATGAGTTTTGTTTAAGTGTTTTAGAAATACAGGTTGTCAAAGTCTACTTGCCATGAACTCTCTTCTTGCAAAATTTTTCAAGAGTTTGTATTATGGTAGATTTTATTGTATTCAACAAGTGAGTATGAGTTGAGTGATTTATGACTTCTCTCATACGTTCATTTACTTGTTGTGGTTTTGTCACAGATTGCCAAAGGGGGAGATTGTTAAGGACATATTTTATGTAATTGGCTAATCCTTTGACAAACGCACTTTACTTGTATTTGGGTAGATCTAAGTTGTGTTTAATACTTCAAAGAACAAGAGTTCAAGTCTAGTCTTGAAGTCATGCAAATCTGTCCAAGAAACAAGTGAAAAAGTGCTGATTCATTAAAGCTCGACAGCTGCTCGACAAATATCTATTTATCGAGGTCTCGACAACTAGCTCGACAGCTGTATCTATCGAGCTTTACGAAATTCAGATTTCCAGATCTGATTTTTGGCCCATGCTGACATGTATGTGTAGGGTTTCTTTTCTCACAACCCTAGACATATATAAGGCTTATTTTAGAGGCCATCACATAAGAGAATACAAGGAGGACACATGCAAAAGGTGACCAAAGCCTTATTCTCTCTGAAAGAAGCTACTGCATCTTTGCGCCTTAGGGTTTTGTAACCAAGTGCTTCTTGATTTTCATTGTTGATGAAGTAAAGAACTTTGCAACCAACATTCTTCTTCTTCAAGTTGGTGAGTGAGTCACGTATTGGGATTCGTGCAAAGGAGTTAGTCACGTACTAGGATCCGTGCATCAAAGAGTAGCGTTCATATCTTGAACAATTTAGAAGTTCTGAAGCGGTTGAGGGTTTCTGCTATAAGTTCATCTACGGGAATTGTAGAGTCTAGGGACAAAGGTTTTGTACTAGATCTGAAATTTCTCTTTGCTATAATGAATTGCTTTTCGGGAAGGTTTTCTCCCAGGTTTTTTACTGTGAAACTAGTTTGTTTCATTGGTTTCCTTAGGTCACCATATCTTGTCTTATTTACTTTTCCACTGCACTTATATTTGACATGATATTGATGTTTGTCTGTTTTAACAAGTTTTATTCATAATAAATCTAATTAACAACTTGGGTTTAAAACTTGTTAATTCTATCAACCGGGGTCTAAATTTCCCAACACTTTCCATGCTCTCTTTGAGTCTTGCTTTTTAGAACAAGGGCACCTGAAATCTATACGAAAAGGTTCCAATTTTCTGGAGGGGTCGTTACAAGATTACCTCTTCCTAATGAAAAAGCCTGTTCCTTTGCTCATGGTGAGGTGAGTTTTTACGAAGCTACCTTTTCATGTGGCCTTCGTTTTCTTGTTCATCCTTTCATCATGCAACTTCTTTCTACTCTCAATGTTGCACCTGGCCAGCTCGTCCCTAACGTATGGAGGACAATTATTAGTTGTATGTCAATTTGGGTATTTGTCCATGATAAGGACATGATAATCTTAAATGAATTTCTTCACTTATAGTGTCTAAAACCTTCTACCCACTATAGGTATTTTGAAATCTTGCCTTGGAATAAGGAGTCTAGGATCGTCCGTAGTTTTCCTACTTCCTTTATTGACTGGAAGTCACAATACTTTTTCGTTTCTAGATTCGAATGGGAAACCATGACTGACGGCTAGTGGGGTGAGGTCCTGTGGTTGCTACAGAAATGGAAAATTCCCTCTCTAGGTGCGCCTCTCTACCTTTTTGTTAGACCAGCTATTTTAACTTATCATTCTTTGATCTTTCCGTGTTAACTTGTCTTGCGATTTCTAATCGTCTTGCATTGGAGGAGCGTTATCAAGGACAAGTTCAAGATGCTCTTGAGTTTGCCCTTACTATTGATGATTTTGATGACTTGGTAGATCCTTGTCATTTATACGAGTGTTGCGTTGAACCTGAACCTTCCGCATTTGTTTTAAAGAAGATTTCTCGGGAAGAGAAAAGTAGGTTTAACTTACCCTTCTTTCTTATTTCCTCTTTCTTTATAAGAGCTTAGCTTTCTAACCTTCTATTTTGCAGAAATGGCTACTAGGTATAACAAAGATAAGCACGCTCATGTGAAGAGTTTGAAGAACAAGCCTTTGTCCTTGCTTACTCCTGGATCGAAAAAGTGCAAGTTGGATAAGGGTAAAGATGAAACCCTTGCCCCCTTGTCTTTCTTTGGTACCCCGTCTTCTCCTACACCTTCCCTTGAGATGATGACCTTCACTCTTCCAACCTCTCGCTCCAAAGGGAAGGGTAAGGTTGGCAAGAGTGTTTGGGAAGATCCTACCACCGCCCTTGGATAAGCTCACAACATCATTTCTGATGACGAGCTTACAGGTCTTTCGTCCATCCCTTCCCACGAGCTAGTCAGCCGCCATATTCATAAATTGGTGCAAGTATTTTCCACACATACGTTTATGGTTTGTTTAGTGTTTTAGAAATTTACAGGTTAATTCATTTGAAGTTACTGTCTACTCTTGCAACTAATAGATAGTGGTTAGTTTGAATTGTATTTTGGGCTACAATGTGTAATTGGGCATTTTATTGTATTGGGTAGTTCTTGTATTTGAGCATTTCATTTTGTATGTAAGTTTTGTCATGAATTACCAAAGGGGGAAATTGTTAGGTTCTACAAATTTATAACAATTGACAAATCGCGAACACAAACTTGTCTAGATATAGATCCTAGAATCTATAGGTATTATTAAACAATGCTTAAGGTGATACAAATTAAGATTCAAGAACATACAAGCTGTAGAAAGAAGAGTTCAGAATCTGACTGGTTCGACTGATCGAGAGACAGGCTCAAACGATCGAGAGTCGTATTTGCAAAATTTTAATTAAGCCCAAACAATAGTTCAAGCTCATTAAGGATTAGGGTTTTAGGTCTACTTCTTCTAGTATATAAAGGAAATCCTAAGCACTTTTTAGAGAGAGATTATAGCACATCTGTGCCTCTTTTGTAGATCTAGGGTTTTGTACCCAAAAACTCTCTAAGGTTGTTGATATGCTGTGTGTGTGAATCTCTTGTGAGATCTAGAGGTGTTTACCTTCATACATACTCAGGGATATCAAGATTGAGATTGGTGATCGCTTCAGTTGCTTGGTGATGTAGAGAGCTTGGTGATCGCTTCAGTTGTTGTTTCAAGAGCTTAAAGAAAAACACAAGTAGGTGTACTTGTGGATGCTGTGGATTTGAGAAAAAAGTAGTACGTGGACTCGAAGCTGTCATGTGGTCGTGGTAGTGAATTTTCTACTCAAGGTAGCAATAGAATGTTAGTGGTCTAAGTTCTATTATACAAACTTCAATTCTTTCATAGTGAATTTGTCTTTTACCTTGAGAATAGCTAGGTTAAATCCTCCCCAGGTTTTTTACCAGTTTGGTTTTCCTGGGTTATCAGGTCTTTGTGTTCTTTATATTATGCTGTTTTACATGATATGATTGTTTTGTTTTAACCTAGATCTGAATAATAAACCTAAGTATTCACTTGGCAAAAGGTTAAACAACTTGTGTTTTAAGAGGTCTAAAACCGTACAATCTTGCTTTCATTGAAAATATTCACATTAAAAACTTCATTTTAAAAATCTAAAGCATGCTATTCTTCGCTTCCAACATATAAAATCAAATAATCAATTGTATCCATTGACAAACAAATCACAAGAGATGTCCAATTTTAAAATCAAGAAATAATAAACCAAGTATTTAATCAATTAAGATAAATCCAGAATCATGAGAAAAAAAATGACTGAAGTCATATTAAGAATCCTACCCTAGTTAATTGAGATGAAGCAAGAACAATTTAAATACCAAGCATTAAACTAGACAAATAAAATAAAAATAGAATGAAAAAGAAAAGTCACAGTGTTAGAGGAAAGCCATAGATGTGGAACTGCCTCTTGCTCCAATTTTCTGTTGAGTTCCACCCGTAGCACTAGCCTCCCTTTAATTTTCTGTTTTCTCTTCTATTTATAATCACCACAAATCGCTTGACCGTGACACATGCACACCTAATACAAGTCAGTTTGGCCTTGTTTTCTCTTACTTTGTTTTGCTCCTCGTATTCACACAATACGCTGATCTTAAAGCCTTTCTTCACAAAACCAAAACAAAAGCAGCCCATTAAAAACTATTTTTAATTTCGTTGGATTAATGGATAGCCCATCAAGTTAGGACCTTCAAGCCCTGTTCTTATCCCACGAAACTTCCTTAGTTCCTTTTTTTTTTTCTTTTTTTCCTTTGCTTTCACGTATGCATCCTGGAGCTCACTTCTTATTCTTTTCCTTTGCCATATTTTTCTTCTTCTTCTTTTCTTCACTTCAAGCTTCACTAGTTCACTTTGCTTCACATATGCCTGAGCTGAATCTCTCAAATTGGCCCATCATGTAGCATGTTCACCTAAATAAATAGCCTTTAATATCTATAAGACAAGGATAACTTATAATCTATCACAAATTAGTACAAAAGTAAGGCAAAATATGCAAATATGAGAGTACTTTACTGTCTATATTTCATGCACATCACCACCCCACTCCCACTTTCTCCCTTACACTACAACAACAATAGTGAAACTTGAATTTTTCACAACCAACCATAGTTGGCAGTTTTGTTAGTTTTAAGTAGATGGATCACTTGGGCTTGATTTTTCAGAGTGAATCTCACCAAGATCGTATTCATTGATGGCCACGATATATTGAGAGGTGACCACTGTAGATTGGACAAAGACCGGAGACAAGAGAGGGATTAAGGATGTGAACAACAAATGATTTTATTTTATTTTCTATTATATAATAATTAAAGAGTTAATGATGTATGTTAAGTTTTAGACTCTTGGAAAACACAATATGTTTAACCTAATTCAAGTCAAAATTGTTACTTAGTTCAATTATGATGGTCTATAGGGCTGTCCACGGGTCGGTCCGGGTCAGGTTTGTGCCCAACCCGAAACTGACCCGCTGGAATCAGGTGGCAAAAAAATGCACCCGTCGCCGACCGCCAGAATGAACGGACCGGGTGGATTAGAGCATTAGATGACGGCGGACGGGTCGGTCGGGGTCGAAAATCCTGAAAACGGCGAAAACCAGTGTAAGAATGGCGAAAAACGGCGTGAAAAAGGCTAAAATCCAGCATGAAAATGGCGAAAATCCGGCGAAAATATTTGAGGTTTCTCCAGATCTGGCCTAATTTAGGCCATTTTCGGCAAGATCTTGGCCAAATCCGGTGAAATCTTGCCGAGATCTTGACAAAAATGGTTTAGATCTCACCGGATCTACCAAATATCGCCGGTAATCTCATAGATCGGTCAGATCGGTTTTGATCGGATTCTGGAGAAGGAAAACCGACATCCGACCCGCCAAACTCAGGTTTTGAAGGAACAAACCTGTTTCCGACCGCCGGAGAAGTCAGGTTGGCCGGGTCTCTAGACAGCCCTAATGGTCTAGGTTAAACATACATCAATCATATCATAAACAGTGGAAAAGTAAAGAACACAATGATCTGATGACTTAAGAAAACCAATGAAATAATCTAATTTCAAGGTAAAAAGGCTGGGAAGGATTTAACCTAAACAATTCACAAGGCAACGATTCACTAATAGAATGGAAGTTTTTACAATAGACTTAACCATAAATCTATTGCTACCTCATGTAGTACTTACTCAGTGACCACATGCAACTCCGAATTCACAGACACTTCTATTATGAATATGTTGCACACAAACACTTCAGTTTGTGACTCTGAGAACTCCACTCAAAGATTTAGATCATCAACTGTAGTTGATTTGATTCAACAACTTTAATCCTCCAGTACTAGCTATGTAATCTTGAACTTTGGTAGGCGCTTGATAGAGTTAGAAGGTACAGAACCTAATAGATCTCACTAGAGTAACTCTCAAAACTTTCAAAACATGTATTAGGGTTTTCCTTTTATACCTAGTAGTGTTGGACTCCAACCCTAGATGTTTTGTGGGCTACTGGGCTTAATTTAAAAATCTGCAGAATCGTAGTTTGATTGGTCGAGCTCTTTAGTTTCTGAATTCCTTTTTATGCAGCTTGTATGTTCTTGAATTTTGACTTGTATCAACTTGAGCAATGTCTAAAACACTTCAAAGACACTAAGATCTTATACTAGACAAGTTTTTGTTCTCAATTTGCCAACATGCAGCTAATTTAGAAACTAAATATTTATAACTAAATATTTAGAACCTAACAATGTGGAAATTGTGTTAAATTCATTATGTGGAATTATACTTAAAAAATTTCACATCAGTTAACAAGATGCCACGTCATTATTCTGTTAGCCACGTAGGCTATAAAATTAATGACAATTCATAAAAAGACTAATATTGGTCATTTTTCAAACTTAAGGGACTAGTAGCATTGACTTGAAACTTAAAAGACTAATTGTGCACACTGGATAAATTTCAAAGATCAATAGTATAATTTTGCCTTAAAATAATAACCATCCCCTGAAACAAACTTGTTGTAGATATGTTATTGATATAATTTTGGGATAATTATAGATTACCCACTTGTGGTTTAGTCCGAATTTAACTTACCCACCCGTGGTTTTATTTTTGACACTTTACCCACCCGTGCTTCCCTCCGTTACTACTCTGTAACCCACCTCCCTTTTAGACATTACTCTAACTTATTTTTTATTAAAAAAAAAAAAAACCTAAAACAAATCGAACACTCCTTTCTCTTCCAAAACACACTCCCAAGAAAAGCATGTTCAAATTTGTCTCTAGTTGCAGAAATTGTAAGTGAGGCATTTGCTGGGTACTTAGCAACAAATAGCTAGCAACACATCTGCGACCGTGTCCTCAACCCTGACCTTACTCTCTCTTTTCACCGGATGATGTATTACGGATGCTACAATGACTACGGCACTGACCCACTATTTTTTGCTATATTTTTCTTCTTCTTTGTTTATTTGATTTAGGGGTTGGGTTTCTTTTAGTTGTTGGGATTTGAAAATTGGGATTTGATGCATGGTTACTGATGGATCCATGGGTTTGGATGTGTGTGGGTGTGTTGAAAAATGAGATTGATGCTATGTATAAAAGTTGCTTGTTAGTTGTAGCGTCTATTGAATTTATTGATTGGATTTGATTGCTTGAATTTTTTTTTGAATGATGTAGGATATGGATGAAATGGACTTTGATCAGATAGTCAATGTTCCTGACACATCTGATAGGTTTGTTGCCCATCATATAGACTTCATTTCCACCCGCCGCTAAAAGTGCAATTAGTCTGCTTTACTTGATTGCCTATAGCGGCGCCGTGTACCCATCGCTAAAAGTTGTTTGACATGAATTCGAACGTCATATGGCGACGGTTTTATGCCCGCTACAATAGACCAAAATCGCCGCTAAAAGATGTATCTACAGCGGCGCTTTTTGGTACCGCTGCAATAGAGCTATTGCGGCGCCTCAAGGCTTGCGGGTAGAACCGCCGCAATAGCCCCCACCGCTAAAGGTCAAATGTACCTATAGCGGCGGTTTTTGGGGCTTTAGCGGCGGTTTTGGCCTGCCACAATAGGTCTTTTTTTTTTTTTTTTTGTAGTGTATTATTGGTAAGGAAAGTGCTGGAAGAGAAAGCAATTCATCATTAGTTGGTCATTTGAGGAATCCTGATTTTGTGGGTGATAAATGTATGAATCGACTGAGGGACAGGGGTAGGCTGGCCAATGATAATTGCAGATTACCCACTGAAAAATGGCGCCACTTTTGCAAAGCTCTCAACCATGGGTCGAAAAATTGTACTATCTCTCTCTCTTCAATGTTTTTAGTATTTCATTTCATAATAATAATAATAATAATATTTATTATTGTTGTTCAGTCGGCCAAAGCAAGTGAAAGATGTAGCACACCAGGACGAGGTGGTCCTTCATTCTCCAAAAAAAAAAAAAAAAGGACGAGGTGGTCCGTGTTCTCACCAACACTCTTGAGACCACAAATGTTACTACTCTTCCCTTCCCTTACTTTCACTCTTCAACCTTTCATTTTTCCAAAACCCCCATTTCTTAATTAACCTCGTACCTATTTTTCTCAAATTTGTGTTATTTATTTATTCTTTAGTATGTATTTACATGTAGTGCCCTTACATGCTCTTCTATGGACCGCTCGGCACCGGCAAGACAACCACCACATACTTGTATTTTGATAGATCTGTGGTTTGTACTTTGATGGTATTGCTTGATTTGATTTGTATTAGTTTTCTAGGTGTATGTTCTTCATGTTTGTGAATTGTGAGAAACTAATACCATATTTTAATCTTGTTTTTCTTTTGTTTTTTTGTTTTCTTGTTTTGGGAGGAGAGAGACATAAAATGGGTGTAAAAAGACTTATTTACCCTGTTTTTTTAACAGAAGTGGGTAATAGAGACTAAACGGAAGTAATTTCAGGTAGGTAAAGTGTCAAAAATGAAACCACAGGTGGGTAAGTTAAATTCGGGCTAAACCACAGGTGGGTAATCTGTAATTATTCCTATAATTTTTAAAGGTAATTTACAAATAAACGTGAACCAATTAGTTTCTCCAAAAAAACGTGAACCAATTAAGCATCTACAAACAAATGTTAGGATGAAGTTTTCATTATTTCATTCTCCAAACAGAAGGTTTGTCACCGACAACAAATCATTAAGACAAAAGAACGTAATCTTTTTGGCTTATCACCCACTGGCAACGTATAGACAAATCATCATTGATAATGGTCTTCAAATTAATGGTACACCATTCCTCCATAATAGAATAGTAGGCGAGGCTTCTTTGCAAACCTACAAAACTTCATACAACTCCAATGACCATACTTTTGTACCCAGAGATACTTGTACCAACTTTGGGGCCTAAAGAAGACTATCATGTTCAAATGATCAAAACCAAACAAGATCCACTCTATTTCATCAGACTTGAAGAAAGTATATCTCAGAATGAAGATTTATTTGATGTAGAAGTCCATACACTTTTAAAATTGTAATATTAATTTGAAATTATGAATCAGATCCATTTCAAATGGTGTTGATTCTTTTTCAGTTGAAGCAATCTTGTTAATACCTTATCAAAGTTCGTTTTGAATTGATAACTAAAATAAAATATATGGATATTGTTGAATATAGTTGGTATATTACCATTAATTTAATACGTATTTGTCCAAGCCAATATAATTTGTTCATAGTACTTAAAATTGAAAGCCTATGACTCAACCAAAATGCCAACCCATAGCCTAAGATACCTATCAATTAACTTAGGCTAAGAAAAGGGGAAAAATATTAAAATTTAAAAGAGATAAGTGGAGGAAAATTAAGAATATCTCGCTTAGCTAATTTCCCTTGGAAGATGAAATATTTTGGCCTCACATGAAAATGGCGGAGGAGATAGGAATTACTAAGGCCATTGTGGAAGGAGATTAATAGTCCATTGAATTCTTTGAAAGCGGATTAGCCTCGTTTGGTCACTTGATTTCCAATGCTATATTGTTTGTAGAATCTTTTAAGCATGTTAGCTTCCCCCGTATTTGTTGTCAAGAAAATTTTGCATAATTTTGTTAGATATGTTAAACATGTTATAAGCTTTTTGGTGTGGATGGAGAATGTTTCATTACATTTTAATGTTGTAATCCAAGCTGGTAAAACTTTTCTTGAATAGAATTTTTATCCTTCTTCCAATAAAATTATAAAGTAAAAAATAAATTTAATTGAATATGCGTAATGAAAAATTAAAATATTTTTCATCTTGGCCTCCCATTTTTCTATCATTCCCCAAGTTTCTAATTTTCTCATATTTTTATTCAATTAAATACACTTACTGAAACATACTCTTTGTATAAGAATTCTTTCTTTTTTTAACGAATAAGAAAATAAATTCATAAATTTGAAAAAAAGAATTCCTTTACCTTTGTACCATCCTAGACTCAGGGATGGACTCAGGATTCAAGCTAAAGGGGACCGAAATATAAGAAAAAAAAAATCAAAATAAGCATCCGTATAATATTAACAAATTATAAATACACAAAATTGTTATTTCTTAATATATTAAAATGCAATCATTTACCAACAAAGACAAATAATAATAATAATAATAATAATAATAATAATAATAATAATAATAATAATAATAATAATTTCTTTTAATACTAGGCTGGCTAGGATTTTTTTTTTTTTTTTTTTTTTTAAGTTAGAACATTCATAGTAGTGTTGCTAAAAACTTTAGCTTTTAGCAGCTCAAAAAACTATTTTATCTATTTTACCACTTCACTTTATAATATATCCAACATCAAATGTTCTATTTTTTTACTACTTCATTTAAAATAATATATACAACTCATTAAAATAATAAAAAAAAGATAGAATTTGAGTTTTTTAATTGATGGAAGAGAGATAATCTTAATTAAAATATTTTATTTTATTTTTAAAAACTTGCTACAATCAACTGATATTTATACCAGTTTACAGTAGTTTCAAAAAATTTAGCTTTAGCTTCTCAAGTAACACATGGTTTTTTTTGTGGTAAAATAGTTTTTTTTGCTAAAATACAATCACCATTGTGAATGTTTTTATTGTTTTTTTTTTTTTTTTTTTTTGAGTTGGATAGTTTTTAGTTGAGATATGCTAGCTAGGTTGATTGGGGAGGGAGGCCCAACTATAAAAAATGAAATATATAATAAGCAAAAAAAAAGAGGGCCAACGGGGGCTTGGCCCCCTTGGGCACCCACCTGAATTTGTCTCTGGCTAAACTATCAATAAATGCGTCACACCTAAGAAAAGTCTCCTTGAAATAAATGACACTAATGTGGCTTTTATTTTTTCTTTTGCAACCTAATTATAGTACACTTCCAAGTAGAATATATGTATTATCATGCCGTAGAGGGGTAGCCCATTAACAATTGTGAGGTATGACTTTAACTAATTTAGTTAAAGATAAAATTTGATAACAAACTTGGTTGTAGCCTAATACTATAATTCTACTCAATATCTTTTTATTGGATATGAATTTTGACAAATTCGCCATTAGATTAAATTTTCTTCTTATATCCTTCATATTTGTAAAATTTGAAGAAAATCAAAGATCAATAGCCATATCATTAATCAAATATATAAATTTCAAGTTTTTGTAGTCTAAAATTATACATAAGATATAAATTTATGGATTGAATAGTAAATAATATCTAATGTACACAGAATTTGATATGTATGCTAAGAATATAAAGAACTTGCAATGTCAAAAAAGTGGACGTTGCTGGCAAACTCAATCAAGTATTAGTAGAATCTTTTGGTATGTATGAATTATAATACAGTTTGATATTGACCAATATTTCAAATGATACGTTTCATTGGATGAATTTTGTTTCCAAAACCTTGTTTTAATGGGGAAAATGATTGGTTAGTTAAAACACATGATTGGTTAGTTAAAACCAAAAATTGTTTTTCAAAAAAAAGAAGAAGTTTGATAATAATAATAATAATAATAATAATAATTTTTTGTGATTTGGATGGTGCTTAACAAGATTATATATTTTTCACAAAAGGCAAACAACAATTACTATCCAAATTTGAGATATAGCAGGTAGAGAGTGTTGTATATATAGGTATATACATGGATAGGTTGTAATAATAATATTTGAATTTGAAAAGTATTGTTTCATAAATTCAATAAAGTGAAAATTTAAGTTCTGAAATTTTCTAAGTAAAAATTCAAGTCCTGGAATTTTCTAAGTGAAAATTCGAAATTCAATGTTTTCAATCGGTCAAAGCTTTTGCTCAATCAATCGAAATGGTAAGGAAATCTATCTTGGAGTCTTTGCTTGTTTCGATCGATGCTAAATTCCGTTTCGATCGATCGAAAAGAGCATTCAATTGATTGAAAGGAACTCTCAACCGATCGAAACTCGTAAAACTAAATTTTATGCGGAATTTTTTGGTGACTATTTTGAAAGTTTGAAGAGGTTTCAAGTCTTGTGAATGGTTTTATGAAACATTTTGACTCTCCATATGTGCCTTTTAATAAAATACAACCCTATGGGTATAAATAGAGGCTTATGTTCACTTGAAATCTTATGGTTATTCTCCAAAATCACTATTTGTAGAATCCAACAACTTGTTTATATCTTGAGGACAAGTTTATGATAACCCTTTAACAAGAAGACTGTGGGGGTAAATATTGTCTAAAGATAATAATTTTGTGCCTCCAAGTTATCTATTTATGTTTGTCTTTTGTATTATCCTTGTTCTTCTTTTATTACTTTGTATATTATTCCTAACAGAGAGATTAAAAATTTAGCTATATTATATAATATTTTATGGTAAAATTTGTAGCATTTTTCATTCACTTGTACGTGATGGTGATTTTGGTTGGATTTATATATATATATATATATATATATATATATATATATATATATATATATATATGTATGCATAGTGCAAAATACACCTTTAAAGTTTGGAGTTTTTGGATTTCACACCTTGAAGTTTCAAAATTTAATTTTTGCCCCTAAAATTATTGTAACTATTGAATATATCAAAAAAAAAAAAAGGTTGCCAAGTAGTATATTACAATTTCGCCATCTAGAGTACTGAAGTATCTTCATATACGATTGCTTTGTTACATCTTTAATATAATTCATTTTAATTATTATATTCATTTCCTTGTTTTTCATTTTTTAACGAAGAAAAAAGTGCATTATACTTTTAGTTCCTTTTTTTTTAATATAAAATGAATGAGTTGGGAATGAAGTTAAAATTATATAATAATTATGATGTGCCACACTTTAACTGATTAAGTTAATCACTTTTTTCCTTACATTTAAATTGAATGATATATAGATAAAAATAATATAATTTAGTATGGTGATTTGCTCACTTTATAAGATGTTACCTTTACTAACTTAATTGATAATTTTTTTCATATATAATAAAGAAAGATTTTAAATCTTATATACTATTTCACTATTAGTTTTAATATAATAATGGCATACTAGTAAATTTAGAAATTATAATTTTTGTTTCCAACAAAAAAAAAATTCAGTTAAATATACCTAATGAAGAACTAAATTCATTTTCATATTCCCATTTTTCTATAATTCCCTCATTTTCCATTTTTCTCATATTTTTCATTCAATTAAATACATGTAATGAAACAAACTCTTTGTATAAGGCTCCGGAAACCAATTCTTTTATATTTTTTTCTTTTATATTTTTTAATGAATAATAAAGAAAATCAATTCATAAATGCAGAACAAAAAGTCTTTTACCTAAGTACTATCCTGGAGTCTGGACTAACCTACAAGTGCATCACACCTAATAAAAGTATTCTTGAAATATATAAATGACAGTACTGTGGCTTTCATTTAATAAACGACACTACTATCGTGACATAGATGGATGATGCACAACTTTTTGTATATTACTTTATATTCTACCTATCAATATGTGTGTCATGTTTTAGGAAAACATAGAGTGTACATAAAAAATAGTACAGAAGATTTATATTCTAGAAAGATATCATTAGAGGAAATCAAGATTTTCTATACCACTCTCTCTATTCCACTTTATGTACCATGAATTAGAATTTTCCATCTGTCAATTAATACCTAATTTTTTGCCTTTTGTTTTGCTTGCCAAAAATAAGAGAAAAACAAAAAAGTCATCCCCTCTAGTCTCCACCACCAACCTCATGAAGTTGCTACTTAACTTCTGGAAGTTTGGGAGCTTATTCGGTTTTCTTGGGTTATAGAATGTCAAATGGAGTTCTTATGGTGGTGTGGCTTGCTTGGGTTAGAGAACTAAAGACTAGTGGTGATTGTTGTTGTGATTGTCTCTCACTAGTGGTGTTGCTAGAGGTTGGTGGTGTTGGGGATTCTTTGGGTTTTTTTTTTTCTCTTATTTTTGGCAAGCAGAATAAAAGGCAGAATTTTTTTTTTTTTTTGTTGAGAAAATAGGCAGAAAATTAGGTATTAATTGACAGATGTCAGGTTCTAATTAATTTGTGGTACATGGAGTAGAATAGAGAAAGTGGTACATAAAATCTTGATTCCCTTAGGGGTGACAATTTGTGTTCTTGTGTCAGGTTTGTGTCGTGTTGGTATATGAGTATTCATCTATATGAGTCGATATTAATCTGACACGGTTATTAAATAGGTCAAAATTCCTCAACCCTAAAAGGATCTGTTTATTAAATGGGTCAATTTTTATCATATACAACTGTTAGTACTAACCTAATTGATCTGAAAAAAATAGATTTTTTTATAAAAAAATTATAATTCAAAATTAATGAGTAACTACATCACAAATAATCATTCAAAACAGAAAATATCCCAATATCACAAATAATCAATCACAATATGTCAAACAAAATAAACTGCAACAATTAATAAGTTTATATACTTAGGGTTTTGAAGGTTATATTGGTAAAATGAAACTTAATTAAATAAGCCAAATGGATTCCAATTAGATGTGGCAATACGAGCAAGAATTTTCTGACCCGACCCGACCCGACTCGAAAAATACTTGACCCGAACCGGATTTTTTTTACCCGAAGCAAAAACGGGTTGACCTATGACCCAACCCAATTTGCTTGCAAGTCAACCCGACCCAACCCGGATAACCCATGACCTGACCGTTAAAATTTTTTTGCTAAAAAGATATTTAAACTACATGATACTAGGTGCATAAAGCACAAAGTATCAAAACTAATAGTCCATATATTATAGATATAAAGTTATAAACAAGTAAAACTATTGTCAAGAAGACATGACATGAGAGAATGACTATTTGAGCTTCTTCTTTTTTTTTTCTTTTTTTTTTTGGCTAAGACTATTTGAGCTTCATCACAACCAATAAGAGCTAAGCTTCACAAATCACGGACATGACATGAGAGAATGAGTTATGAGACAAGACAGCACAAGGCTGTCAAGACAACCATTTAAAAAAAAAAAAAAATCTCATTCAATACTAGCTATAGTCCATTGTCCAAAGCCAAAGGCACACACAATGCACAAACCTGAAAGTTGAAATGTGACAAACTTGAGTTACTATTTGGAAGTATAAATATTTGTAGTGCTGAATTTTTTACCAATGTTGATAAAATTAAGATTGAGATGTAATTCTTATAAAATATTTACTTATTTTTCTTTATTTAATATGTTATGTTTATTTTTAAATATTTTTTTGTTTAGTTTATCTTTCTAAATAATCTAACTTTATTATTATTTAAAATGCAATAGAAACATGTACACTTAAGAAGACCGATAACTTGCTACTTTGCTGGCTTACTTGTTTTATTTGTTTTAAAATCTATCTCTTTTTGAAGATGTAAACTTGTAATTATATGCATTTTGACTGTGAACTATTAACGTTGAAGACTTTTTCCATTATGAATTTATGACTATAAATAATTTTTGTCATGCTCAAAACTGTCAAAATTGGAAGGATATTAACAAGTGACATTAAGTGCAATCCATTTGCTTAATTGATTTTATTCATCTCTCTAAACAGGTTGTCATTGATTTATTTTTGTAATTGAAAAAAAAAAAAAACTTGTTTGAAAAATACAAGTCAACCCAACCCAACCCAACCCGACCTGTAAACTCAATTGACCCGACCCGAACTCGACCCACCCCGCCCGTTTTGCCACGTCTAATTCCAATATGGGTTGGACATTAACATGACAGCTTTATTAAACGGATTAATTGTGTCAACCCAAATATGATACGAACTTGTTAAGTCTCAACCCATTACCTGTTAATTTCGTGTCATGTTTGCGGGGTCATATCAAATTTTGCCACCCCTAAATAGATTGCCAAGTTGACAAGTTGTTCCCTATCATGCTTTCGTAAATAGTATTTGTGATGTGTGACTTTAGTTATAATTCAGTAAATCAAATTATTATTATTTTTTCTTAGATTTAAAATGAAGATAAAAATAAAAATAAAATATTGTAATACTTGTTATGTTTCACTTTTATATGATGTTATCTTTACTAATTTAATTTATAAATTTGTATTTTCTTATATAATAATGAAAACTTAAACTTATTATATGCTATTGAAAAATTAGTTCTTATGTAATTATGGCATTATAGTAAAGTAGAAAAACTAACTTTTCTATTATCTCATTTTTCTTCTCAATCATACAAAAAAAATTCATATTAAATACAGGTAATGAATGATGGCATTATTGTAAAGTTAGAAAAAATAACTTTTTTTCTATTATGTTATTTTTCTTTTTAATCAAACTAAATAATTTCATATTAAAAAATACAGGTAATAAAAAAACTAAAATCTTATTGATCCTCCCATTTTTCTATCATTCCCTCATTTTTCTTTTATTCTTTCCATTCAAACAATACCTAAACATTTATCAATTAAGGAAATTCTTACTCATCAATTAAATCCTTCTACCTCAGTAGTTAATACTATCCAGGACTAATTTATAAAAGTATAAGTGCATCACACCTAAGAAACGTCTAAGTTTCATCAACATTTATTTCAATCCTTTAACTTTACTTTCAGTCAATTCAATCCTCTAAGTTTTAAAAGTATTCAATCAAGGCTTTCGCTAAGTCTCCATTTAACTCAGCCACTAGTCCCCCACCAAACGACGTCATTTTGGTGTTTTTTTAATGTTTAATTAAAATTTTTATTAATATATTAATTATTTTTAAATTAAAAATTAAAAAATATGAAGCAAAACAACATCGTACCCAGGAGCCTAAATCTAAAAAAGAGAAATAAATAAAACCCACCCCACCAAATCCCTCTAACCCAATGAGAGAAAGATAGAGAGAGTGAGAGATTGATTGATCATGGGTGCAAGTTTTAGGTCAAAGGTGAAATCGGTTTTTTTTTTTTTTTTACATCTTCAATAACTCCAGTTTAGTTCTTTGCCGG
The DNA here is from genome assembly GCF_040712315.1 of Castanea sativa. Lineage (NCBI taxonomy): Eukaryota > Viridiplantae > Streptophyta > Magnoliopsida > Fagales > Fagaceae > Castanea > Castanea sativa. Next base: position 65,947,135 of record NC_134013.1, read on the forward strand.
AGATTACTTTGACACACTTTCTTCACAATACGTGTAATAATTTAAGGCCCATTTGGATGAAGGGGGGAAGGAGGGGGAGTGGAGGGGAGTAGAATAGAGTTGGCTAAAAATAGGCTAATTTTTGGCTAAATCTACTCTATTCTACTCTCCCTCTCTCCCCCCCCCCCCCCATCAATCTAAACGGACCTTTAAGAATTTGTCTTTAGGCTTGAAAATTGGACTATACTTTTGTTTGCTTGAGAATACTTTTTGTTAGGTTTATATTTTTTATGTAATTGGCATATTCTATGACAAAACACAATTTACTTGTTCATTATCTATCATTGTTTTCCATATGATGCGCATAACATGTTTGTTAAGTGCTTTGAGGAAAGACAAGTATGAAGCCAATCAAAACAGTCAATCCTAGTTTGTGCTATGGTTGGTTGTTTTTAGATAGGCTAGTGTATTTGAATATGGGTTCATTCATTGTATTCGGGTTATTATTGCATTGGGCTTACTTTTGTACTTGAGGTTTTGTCATGGATTGATAAAGGAAGAGATTGTTAGGTTCATGTGTTTTGATATTGTCAACCATGTCAAATTATGTGTCTTTTATTGAGTTTTGATTTGTCTTAAAGTTGTAATTGAAGACCAAATTGAAGACAAAAGTTTGCTTAAGAAAAGTTCAAGAAAATCACATTTTTAGCACTTTTTCAGCATGTACCTCGATAGAAGTCTCGATACCTCTCGATAGAAGTTGAAACTTACTGTCTCCTTGATAGCAACTCGATAGATCAAGATTTTGTTCTCAATAGATCGAGTTTCGCAGATCAGCAAAAATCAGCAACGCAAATAAGCCTATAACTTATTCGTTTGAAAACTGAATTGAGATCCGTTTGAATCGGTATTTAAAGGAAATCATAAACCATCTATTAGAAGGTTTTTTAGAGAGAGAAACACTCCGTTTATGTGGCTATGGTTTTGTAACCAAGTTTTCTCTATTTCACCAAACTAAAGAGTTCTTGCTGCTTTTCTTATATGCCTTTGGATTCTGTAACCAAGCAAATTTTCTAGTCCTAACATTGAAGATCTTATTGGTGTTTCTATTTGAAGGTATTGCAAATTAACTACAACAATCAAAGGGTTGTTATGGAGTTAGTCACGTTCTGGGATTCGTGCAAATGAATTAGTCATAAATTGGAGATTTGTACATAAAGGGAAAGAAGACTATTAAAAGATCAAGTTCAATTGAGTATTGAAGGGAATGTTCAATTTTAGGTTGGTATTTTGGGATAGACCAGAGTAGTAGTAAGATTCCTTATACTTGTAACTACTTGATTATTGATTAGTGGATTTCTTGGAAGTGATGGCCTTAAAATCATCCAGTGAGGTTTTTGCCTTGCGAGGTTTTCCCCATTTGTCAAGAAATTACCGTGTCAAATTTATTTTCCGCTACATTTAGTACTTTGGTAATTTGTTGGTGCCTTCACATTTTTCATGCAATTGAGTATAATTAATTAACTTGGGTAATTGAATTAATTAATCAGGGTCAAGCTATTTTAACCCAACACTTTTGAACTTTGATTTGTCAAACATTTTCTAATTCCCTAGGGGCCTAGATCTCTCTCTCTCTCTCTCTAGTGTCATTTGGTTTTTTTTAATTTATGTTATTTTTAAAAAAATTGAACTAAATAATTAAATATTTAAAAATCACCAAATGACATCATTTTGGGGGACTAATGGAGAGTAACGGAAATCCTGATTGAACACTTTTGAAATTTAGAGGACTAAATTAATTGAAAACAAAGTTAAAAAACTGAAATAAGTTTTGGTGAAACTTAAAAGGTGGGTTTTGCATTTTATCCAAATAAATAACACTCACGGGCTTTAATTTAGTCATTGGTAATTAACCTAACTAGTGTGAAACCCCATGTATATGTGTTGGAAAAATAAATGTTTATATCGCATACAAAATATATGCAGTAAAAAATTAACGGATCTACTTCATTCGCAATTGATAACATGTACTATGTAAATTTCAGAATTCAAGATCAAAAGAGCGTACCTTAGTGTGGTGAAATTCAAAAAAAATATATAAATATCAGAAGTACTTGGGAACACTTTTAATCTTCACTTCAATTCCACTTTACACCCATAAAGTGTGGTCTCTCAATCATATTCTAAGGGAGAATTAGAGAGTAACTTACACTCACATACACACCATTTCACAATAGTGTCACACACATAAAATTATGTATATTTCTCCCTTTGTATCTAACTGATTATCTAATTGGGCTGGCCTTTTGGGCCTTTTCAATTGGGCTTTAGTGTGTGACTTGGAGTGGGACCAAAAGGGACCAATAAGACACTAGCTCCAATAAGCTTTGGGTTTTTTAGTCAACTCTTGACAAGTCCAAAGTTACCATTAATTATATTTAATATCACTATATAAATATAGTTGCACTCTAGGCCTTGTTAGCGGCCCACATCAAATGGTAAGAAAGTGAGCCTAAACTGAGAAGTGTTTATCTTGATTTCTACAAAGTTTAATAGGCCACTTAGAAAATTTAAACCATATTATATAATCTCACTTGTCATGAAAGAATTTAATAAATTAGTATAGGCTAATAAATTAGTATCACAAGTTGCCCCCCTCTCCCCAAAACAAAAATTTATGACTATGCTCATGGTTGTTGTTGTTGTTGTATGTATGTATACATGCATAAAAATATACTTATACATATTTGAGATTGGATTGTGAAATTTTGTAATTAAGTTCATAAGATATCTTTTCTTCGAAAAAAAAATCATAAGATATCAAATTATTACTTGTAATTTATTTTTATAATTTATTAAACAAAAACCTTTTCTTTTTTTGAGAAAAAAAAAAAACCATTTGTTAGGAACCCGATGGTTCCTAATGGGGATTGATGGGAATTATAGGGGAATTGTAGGGATTTGACTTAATTCGAGGTAATCACCCTCCATAGAGAAAGAAAGAGATTAAGAGAGAGAGAGAGAGATGCACTAATGCACTAAGAAATTGGTTTATTCTTTAATTGGTATGCTTTACTATCCAGTTCTTATTACTGGCCTAAAATGAAGTTGGACATTGAGTTGTATGTGAAGATTGGTCTAGTTTACCAGCAAGACAAGGGCTTAACTCAAAAGGAAGCAGGTTTGCTGCAGCCTCTTCCTATACGAGAAAGTCCATGAGTTTCGGTTTTAATGGATTTTATTACTAGTTAGCCAAAAGTTAAGGGGATAGGTTCAATATTCGTAGTGGTTGATTGATTCTCAAAATATATTGTTTTTATGGCTACACCAAGTACATGTACAGTAGAGGTAGCTGCTGATTTGCGTTACAAAAATGTGGTGAAATACTTTGGGCTGCCTGAAGATATTGTAAGTGATCGAGACTCTTGATTTATTGGTTGATTTTGGACTATTCTATTTGGTTTGATGGGTTCATAGTTAAAGTTTTCTACTGCTAATCACCCATAAACAGATGGGCAAACAGAAAAAATAAATGTTGTGTCAGAAGACTATTTAAGGCACTATGTGACTGCAAGTCTAAAGAATTAGCTAGACTTGTTGGATTCTATGTAATTTACCTACAATTTGCATAAGTCTTCATCAACTAGGATGAGTCCCTTTGAGTTGGCTATGGGGCAGCAGCCTCTCACACCTCATGAGATTGCTAAGCAGTGTTCAAGGAGCAGGTGTCCTACAACGTACAAATTTGCTATCAACAAGCAAGAGCTAATGCAAGAGGCACAAGACAGCTTGTTGAAAGCGTAGAGGAGAATGAAAAAGTATGCTGATAAAGGGAGGAGGTCTCTTGAGTTCCAAGTTGGGGACAAGGTGCTGTTGAAAATGACACTGTAAATTTGGAGAAAGTTCGGAAATGAGGCAATTCACAAAGGTTTGATTCCTAAATATGATGGTCCATTAAGATTGTAAAGAGATTTGGTGTTGTGGCTTACAAGTTGAAACTGCCAGAAAGATTGCAAATTCACCCAATAATTCATATGAGCTTCTTAAAGTCTTATCATGGGGATGCAGGGGATCCTACAAGGAATGAGGCAAGGTGTGCCCCGCCTACTGTCATGGTCTAGTTTGATTATGAAGTGGATAGAATTCTTAACAAAAATGTGACAGGTTATCGAAAGGGAGGAAATATGATAACTTACTACTTGGTCAAGTGGAAAGGGACAGCTAAAATAGAGGCAAGTTGGGAGAAGGCATCTTCATTGTAGTAGTTTAAGAAAGAGGTGAAGGCATTTGAGGATACCCTACTGACGAGGACGTTGGCTTCTCTGGTGGGGGTGGTTTGTTAGAAGTTTTACGAGTTGCTGATGATGGCATGAAGAATTGGAGTGCTTGGAAAACATCAGGCTAATCACTTGGTTCTATGTTTTCTCAACACACCAATGGCTCCTTATGCTTATCTAATGAAGCTCTTAACTGCTTTTTGAGGGGGACAAACTCGGTCTCAGTGCTAAATTTAGAATGATAAGCAGTGATGAGGGACAGCATATGGAGGCACCTTTCTCCACATGATGCCCCAAGGCCATGGCAGAGGAAGACCATGGTGGGCAAAGATGGATTTTAATGATGAGCGACAATAGGTGGTGCTGACCCCATATGATGGTGTATGGCATTGGAGGCTTGGTTGATGGTTGCTTTATATGTGGCCTGGCTTGAGTGCAAGGCAGTGCTGGGTTGCTGTGATGATAATATGTTGTGCAAGGCATTGAGCTGGTTGGTGCTGGCAGAACGCATGGACTTGTGTGAGTGGACTAGTGGCAGCTGCTTGATATGCTGCAAATGGGCATGCTATGTGGGCTATGATGCTAATGAAAAGGGCTTAGGCAGGGGCCAAGCCTTCTAAAACGTGCTGGAACAATAGTGTGTGGGCTACTGGAGCATGGGCAAAAGCCCGATGATGATGTGCTGAGATAGGGGCTGGCATGTGCAGAGTGTGCAACAACAGTTACCAAGCAGTTCCTAGCTTTTTGGATGTTCAGACCTGCTGTGTAAGGACTAGAAACATGGAGAGCAAGCCAAGACAACATCAGTTGAAGGTGTCCTAAGTCAGACCACATGTGGCAGCAAGTCCTGGACAAGGGGGCAATTACCTAGCAGTAACTTCCATGACAGTTATTTCTGTGCATTTATCCTAGGTTGTTAGGGCTATCAATAGCAAAGTGTGTAATTTTAGCTTAGAGAATTTCATGCGTATTCTCTAGGCTTCCTTTGTACTTGATATTGAGTAGTAAAAGTTGTGGTTGGTGCACTGTAAAAACAGTGTGTATGTGTGTGTGTGGTGTATTGGCTGAGACTTAGTCAGGGGCTTAGTGCCATCACAGGTAGAAAATTTAAAAGAAAAATTGACCCTGTGACAATTGGTTTATAGGAGACTAGTTTTAATCCCATTGGCCCACATGACCTTATTCTATTGGTTCTATTATTCCTCATGTGCATTAACAATTTCAACATGTGTTAAATGTAATTAACATGCTTGGAATTGTAACTAACTAACCAACTAAATCTCAACACAACAATTATTATCCATATACTTATAGTATTCCTAACATTTCCTTCCCCTCAAAAACACCTTGCCCACAAGGCGTTGTTGTTGAATAGCATCTTCATCAAAAGAGATCTTCCAATAAACTAATACCTTAGTGACATTTTGATCACCATCTTCATGCATTTCTCTTTGACAAGCCGTCCCATGTGCATGAAGGTTTCTTCTTCGTAGATCTTCAAACTTTGCTCGAATTCTTGAGCCTTCAGTGGTTCTTCAATCTTCAATGTCTCATTGGTTCTTTGAAACTTGGAATGTTCTTTTATCCTCAAGATCTCATTTGATTCTAGAACCATTAAAATTGTTGGCGCTTGCATCTTGGATTCTTGGATCACTGACATTTGGATTTCCAATTATTGAATCATAGACTTTTGAATGGAAGCCTCCATTGGTGCATCAATAATTGGTTTTTAGAAGATTATCATCACCTTCTTTGTTGGTTCTTTGGACTGAACTTCAAGGGTAGCCTGTACATATATATCATTATCCACTTAGACACAAAAATCAACATCCTGGCTTGTAACAACAACAATAGATTCTTGGAATTTGATTTGTTCTTCGAATTTCATTGAATCAAGAGATTGTAACTCCTCTCCCGTCATGTTCTCAAGACCCTCTTGCAATCTTGAAAGCTTTTCATTCATGGCATTGTTAAACTTAGCCAAAGTCTTGACCTTCTCTAGAACATCGTTGTGAGATTCATACAAAGTCTTGACATCCTTTGAAACTTTGTTCACCATTTGTCGTAATTCTTTCCAAAGTTCTCTTTGGTCACATTCGTCCATATCAAGATTGATGGCTCTAATACCAATTGTTAGGAACCCAATGGTTCTTAATGGGGATTGATGAAAATTGTAGGGAAATTGACTTAATTCGAGGTAGTTACCCTTCGTAGAGAAAGAAAGAGATTAAGAGAGAGAAAGATGCACTAATGCACTAAGAAATTGGTTTATTCTTCAATTGATATCTAATATTAAATTACAATCATAGATTTATAGGAGACTAACTTTAATCCCATTGGCCCACATGGTTCTATTATTTCCCATAGACATTAATAATTCCAACATGTGCTAAATGTGATTAACATGTTTGGAATTGTAACTAATTAACCAACTAAATCTCAATACAAAAATTATTATCCATATACTTATAGTATTCCTAACACCATTTTATTTAATTAACTTAAATAATATAATTTTAAATATAATATAGTTATTAATAGTTAGTATTGATATTTTTGGGGTAAAATATTTAGTCATGCACTAACGCACTAAGAAATTGATTTATTCTTCAATTGATATCTAATATTGAATTACAATCATGGATTTAAAGGAGACTAACTTTAATCCCATTGGCCCACATGGTTCTATTATTTCTCATATTCATTAATAATTCCAACATGTGCTAAATATGATTAACATGTTTGGAATTGTAATTAACTAACAAACTAAATCTCAATATATCAATTATTATCCATATACTTATAGCATTCCTAACACTATTTTATTTAGTTAACTTAAATAATATAATTTTAACTATAATATAGTTATTAATAGTTAGTATTGATATTTTTGGGGTAAAATCTTTAGTCATTATGTTTACTATAGACTACAGATGAGGAAAATAATCGTGCTTAACATGTAATATGACTTGGTGATAAATCTTTAGTCCAACTCGATTTAATTTGTAATAAAAATGGATGAACAAATTCAAAAAATGTAATATTAAGCTCGGCTTGACTCACTTTTATCTCTCTCATTTATGGTGAGAGCGTGGACCACAAAGATCCAACGGTGGTACAATTTTTGTTGACAGTTTGTGTTTTTCAAAGACAACATGTGGACGAGGTTAGAAGAGAGAGTAATTAACTACTGGATATTGGAGGTTCTACTCAAATGTTAGTAAAAGAAATAAATAGATCTTTCTCAAAAAGAAATAAATAGATATAATTATTCAATTCTGTCATCTTATATTCTCGGTAATAGATTCATATTCATCATTCACAACATAATCACCATAGATTCTTATTTTGTTTTTGAATTTACTATTCACATTAATTTATTGTGATATTATTGATTTGTAAACATTGTGTAATAAAAATTGATAATAGTTTTAACCTTTTTAAAAGAGAAGTGTTACGTTCACAAAATTTTTATAACATTTTCACAACAAATTATAAGTGGTTAATTATTATTGGTTCAAATTTGAACCTAACACTAAGATTACTTTTTTGTTCTAACAATAACAACCAATAACAACCTGTCATTTAGTATTTTTTATAAAAATATTATGAAAATGTTATGCAAGTATCATTTGCCTTTTTAAAACCTCTAACGGAACAAGTCCTTAATATCCTAAACTAACCTAATAATTACTAGACTAACCTATTTTTTTGATGAATTAGTAGACTAACCTATCAACGTTTGACGTAGGCAACATTTTCATATTCTAATTAATATCGTTGATAGCTGTTAACAGCTATCCACGATATTTCTTTTACGTAAGTACCATCCTATAGCTATAGTATAGCTATAAGTGCGTCCAGCTATCAACGATATTTCTTTTACGTAAGTACCATCCTATAGCTATAGTATAGCTATAAGTGCGTCACACTTAAGAAAAGTCTTCTTGCAATAAATGACAATATTATGGTAGTGCACTTCAAATTTAAAAGTAGTATATATGGTACATCGTATAGTATCGTGCCGTAGAGGGGTAGCCCATTAAGTCTACTGTGATGTGTGACCTGAACCAATTTAGTTAATCACATTATTATTTTTTCCCTTACTTTTAAAGTGGATAATAAATAAAAATAAAATAATGTAATACTTGTTATGTGCTAACTTTTATATGATGTTATCTTTACTAATTTAATTTATAAATTTGTATTTTCTTATATGATAATGAAAAAATTTACTTGTTATATGCTATTGAAAAATTAGTTCTTATGTTATGTAATAATGGCATTACAGTAAAGTTAGCAAAGCTATCTTTTCTATTATCTTATTTTTCTTCTAAAAAAAATAATTTCATATTATACACATGTAATGAAAAACTAAAATCTTCTTGATACACACATTTTTCTATCATTCCCTAATTTTCTATATATATTTTTTCCTTCCATTCAAATGATCCTTAAACATTTATCAATTAAATCAATAAATGTATGTGTGGAACAAACTCTTTGTATAAGTTTAAGAAGAGTCAATTGGCAAAGTCTCTAATGGTTGAATAAAAAATTTAGGGTTCAATTCTCACCTACGCTAAAAACTTATTAGTGTCTTAGTCTGATAATAAGAGCACAATCATCAAAATGGGACACTAGAGGTCAAAACTCTAAATAAAAATAAAAATAAAAATCTATTTTTTTCATTTTCTTTAAAAAATAAGAAAATCAATTCATAAATCTAGAACAAAGAGTCTTCTACCTTAATATCCTAGACTAACCTATAAGTGGATCACACCTAAAATAAATTACACTCAAGCTTTCATTTATTTTCTGTAACCTAATTAGTATGTAGTACACTTCCAAAACATTTGAGACTAGGGCTAGGTGGTGGTGGTTGTTGTTGCTGTTGTATGTATACATGCATAAAAGTATATTTATATAGATTTGAAATTAGATTGTGAAAATTTGTAATCAAGTTCATAATTAAGAAGTCAAATTATTATTTGTAAATTATTTTTATAATTTAGTAAACAAAAACTATTTTTTTAATTTACTCAAATAATATAATTTCAATTATAATATCGTTGATGACGTGTAAATCGTCAGTCAAGTTAGTTCGTCCAAATGGTGCTAAACCCTCATCACTGCACCTGCAAAATGGGATAAAGGCTCTCCTGAGATGGTCACCGATGTAACGCCTGCCACAACATCTTTGATGTCAAAGTCAGTATGTAGAAATCTTTTTAGAGAAAATGAGAAGTGTAAAAGTATTTTTTGGGTAAGAATTCGGTACCTTTTGTGCTTATAATTAGTGTGTATGTATAGCTTTGTGGTTTCTAGCTGTTGAGGCCTTGATTGTGGTTTTAATGCTCTTCTTGAAACGCCTTAGGGCTAATTAATGCAGGTCTTGATGAGGCTTTAACGGTCTAACAGCTAGCTAGTAACTGTCCGAGGTATTGGATTCTCTTATTAATGACCTGCCTGCCTTCGTCCATGTCATGTTGAGGTGGACGACACTAACCCATGAGGTCATCCAAGTAAAGAGGTCTCGTCAGTCCCATCAGCTGCCTCCTAGGTTCCATGGTCGTTGTGGTGTGTCAGGACGACCATCAGAAGATGAAAGGTTTTGGACTAGACATGGCTCTTGGGGTTTTGTTCCACATTTAATGCATAGTGGCGACGCCACACGCAGTTTTGACCAGTGAAGTTAATGCCCCAATTGGGTGACTCTTGGTTTTCCCGTTGAATTTCAATTTTTTGTGCCTAGTTTTACTCAATCATTGCTCTATGCATCTTCTTCTCCATCTGTTCCCACGATTCTCTTCAAGTTTCTTCGCGTTTTGTAGTTTGAGCCTTTGCATTCAGTGGTTGCTCCTTTCAAGGTATGCTTATCTTCTCTCTTTTCCCTTGTTTTTTTTATGGCGTTGAGTGAATAGTGTTTGATTTCTGATTTTTTTCTCCCCCCCCTTATATTTTGTTTTATTTTTTTTAGGATTCTTCTCTTCCTCCTCCGTTTTTTGGTTTTCATGGTCAGTAGCTCTGAGGTTAGGGTATCTTACGCTTCAATTTCCTTCTTTTTTAGGTGCCTCTTGTGCCTTTTTCCCTTGGTTGAGAATTTTTTTTTTGAGGGTAGTAGTTTAGGCATTGTGTTGGGTGACCTGCTCCCCTTGCTTTGTCAATCAATTGACTGGTTTGAGGGTTTGGTGAGAGAACGAGGGATAATGTTTGAGGTGAGGTTGAGTGAGCTTGAGACTGGGTTGTCCTCTAGCGACTACCTAGTGGAGGAAGATACCGTCGTCTCCGTCCCTCGCGAGGTTAAGGCTTTCCATGCCCTTGGGGAGGTTTATGGTTTAGACGGTGAGACGCTTTCCAAATTTAGGGGTAGATTCCAATTCCTTGATAGGGTTAGGGTTCGTCTTCCTCGTGAGGATGAACGAGTTTGCCACTTCTCGCTTGGGGAGGTATGCTTCTACGAGTTTGCCTTCTTGAAAGAGCTCAGATTCCCGGTCCATCCTTTTATCATGAAGCTTTTGAACCATTTCACCAGTCCTTCGTCAGCATTATCAATTTATTATCTTTCTTTTTGGCTCACAGCTTGTCACTACTAACTTTCTTACCTGCTATTTTGTGTACAGTTAAGAGGTGGCCAAAGCTTAAAAGCAGATATAGGCAACGTGTTGAAGCAGCCATCGAGTACGCAAGGACAATCGAAGATTTTGATGATCTTGTTGACCTGCAGACTCTAACTTTTCACTGCCTTGGTCCGGAGCCCTCTGCCTCTGTCTTGCGTAATATAGAAATTGAATAAAAGAAGAGTAAGTGTTTGTTGAGCTCGTCCATGTTGACCTTTCTTCACCTTTCTTCCTTCTCTCTTCTTCTTCTTATTTTTTTTTTTAATTTTTTTACAAGTGTTTTTCTTTTGCAGGGATGACAACGAAGTTTAATCAGGGGATGTACGCATGAATGTGGGCTAAAAGGAACGAGCCCCTTTCCAACATTGGGACCAGGGCTGTGCGTGTGATGGATTAGGGGGCCTTCGTCACTCCAGGTACCCTAGCCACCCCCGAGATTGAGACAACGAGGACAGCCTCCCTGGCTACCTCAGTCGAAGAGATCATCCCCCAACGAAAGAGTCCATGGACTAGTGACAAGGGGAAGGATAAAGCTGACTCTTGTTCGTCTAGTGTTTGAGACGATCCTAGGGTTGTGGTAGCAAGGGTGCAAGAGACTTTTACTTCCGAGGAGATGAAAGTGTTCTCGGGCACGTCTCCCAACGAGGTTGTGGGTCGTCACTTTCACAAGCTCGTCCAACTAGTGTACTTGTGCAAATTCATCTTCTTCTTTTTTGGCATTGTCTTGAGGTCTGGTTCCTTTTTTCTTCTTCTTTTTTGCAGGTGTTGGGGGAGAGCCTTGACATCACCTCAGAGTTCCTTACTAGGAGGCGTCGGTGGCTTCGGTGGCGTCCCTAGTGGAGGTTTTGGAGGTAGAAAACTCCAAACTAAAGAAGGAACTAATTACTGCTATGGGTGAGGCTAACATCGTCAAGGAGCAGGTTAAGGGCCTCTCTAACGAGCTGAGGGTGGAGAAACAGTTAGTCTTGGAGAAGGACAAGCAGCTTTTGGCCGTGAAGGAAAAACTCAAGACGATTGCTGCTAAGTCCGTGGAGGCCTTTTAGACAACGAAGGAGTACAGCACCGTCCTCTTCAGCTGGTACTTCAAGGGTTTTTAGTTCATGAGGCGGTACCTTGCCAAGCACCCCACCGGAGTGGATCTAGAGAATCTGGATTTGGAAGAGGTGGGCAAGAAAATGGGAGCTGACGAAGTCTCCTAGCGCACGGCTTCTGAGGACAATGCTCCTACGAGTGCTCTTCCTCCACCTGCTGCTAATGCTTGAACTTGCTTTATCTATTTTTTCTTTGTGATTTCTTTATATATATATATATATATCTGTGTGTGTGTGTTTTTTGGGTGCCCAGTATGTTTTGGGCTTTCTGATTCTAGTTTCAGAACAATGTTTTCATTTTACTTTAAGAACGATGTTTTTGCCCCAGTGTTTATGGGCTTTTAAATATAATGCTGGATGCTCGTTATTTTTGGGCCTTTAATCATAATTTAGTACTTACTTGTTTCTGCTCCTTCCTTGCATGATACTTAGTGAATGTGTGTGGTCTTTGTCTACTTCGTCTATATGCGTCAGTAACTTACACTACTGTTACTTAGCTCGAATTTTCGCTGACTCACACTTAATGAGTGGGTCTTGATCCGTTAGTAACTTGCATTCGTCTAGGCAGGATCTTGTTGCAATGCTAATTTTCTTTGACTCACACCCAATGAAAGGTTTTTGTCATTCTAGGCTTCGTCAGTAACCTACATTCGTCTATGTGAAATCTTGTTATTTAGCCAATTTTCATTGACTTACACCCAGTGAAGGGATTTTGTCATTCTTTGGCTTCGTTAGTAACTTACATCCGTCAGAGCGGAATCTTGCTACTTAGCCAATTTTCTTTGACTTACACCCAAAGAAGGGATTTTGCCATTCCTTGGCTTCGTCAGTAACTTACATCCATCAGAGCGTAATCTTGTTACTTAGCCAATTTTTGTGACTTACACTCAGTGAAGGGATTTGTCACTCTTTGGCTTCGTTAGTAACTTACATCCGTTAGAGCGGAATCTTGTTACTTAACCGATTTTTGTGACTTACACCAATTTAAGGGATCTTGTCATCTCTTGACTTCGTCAGTAATTTATACCCGTCAGAGCGGATTCTTGTTACTTAGCCAATGTTTTTTTTTTTTTTTTGGCTTTTAAACTAGTAGGTATGTTTGCACTAAGTCATTGGCTGAATAATCCTTTTTATTACTTTAAAAAATGAATACAATTAATTGTTACATGTATTGATGATACTACTTCAGGTGCTCAATGTTCCATGGTCGTGGCAATCTTTGCTCATCTAAGGTCTCCAGGTGGTAACGGCCTTGTCTAGGATAATGGACGACCAGGTAGGGTCCCTCTCAAGTTGGACCGAGTTTCCCTTGGGCCGAGTCCTTGGTTGCTGGGGTGACTTTGCGCAGGATAAGGTCTCCTATGTCAAGTCATCTGAGCTTCACTCTCTTATTGTAGTACTCGGCCATCTTCTACTGATATTTAGTCATTCTGCTGGAGGCTTCGTCTCTGATCTCGTTCAAGCAATCCAGGTTGATCTTTAGTTTATCGTTGTTGCCTTCTTCTTGGAATGTTCCTTGTCTTATGCTAGTTATTCCCACCTCAACTGGGATTACTGCATCATTGCCATAAGTGAGTCTAAAGGGGGTTTCTCCTGTCGAGGTTCTAGTTGTAGTTCTATAAGCCCACAAGACATTGGGTAATTCCTCCGGCTAGGCTCCCTTAGCGTCATCCAGCTTGGCTTTGATGATCTTGAGCAGTGTTCGATTAGTTACCTCTGTCTGTCCATTCGATTGTGGGTGTCCTGGGGATGAGTATTGGTTCTTGATCCCTAGGCTTGGGCAAAAATCCTTGAAGCCTTGACTGTTAAATTGCTGTTCGTTGTCTGATACGATCATTCATGGAATCTCGAACCTACAAATTATGTTCTTCCACACGAAGCTCTGGATTTTTGCCTCAGTGATGGTTGATAATGCCTCTACTTCAACCCATTTTTTGAAGTAGTCAATAGCGACTAGTAGAAACTTTACCTGCCTTTTAACTCGGGGCAATGGGCCGATGATGTCAATCCCCCATTGTGCAAATGGTCATGGGGAGGCCATCGTCATCAACTTCTCTGCTAGAAGGCATTGAACATTCTCAAGCCTCTGGCATTTGTCACATTTCTTGACGAGCTCCCTCGCGTGCACCTACAGAATAGGCCAGAAGTAACCTGTTCTGATAACCTTGCTTACCAAGGATCTAGGGCCTGCATGGTCTCCGCAAATCCCTTCATGGATCTCCTCCAAGATGTATTTGGCCTTTTCTTCGTTGACGCACTTCAAGTACGGCAAGGAATAGCCTCTCTTGTATAAGGTGCCGTTCAGGATTGTGAATCTGGTTGCTCTCTTCTTGACTTTTCTGGCCTTCTCAACATCTTGCGGAAGGTGTCCATCTTGAAGGAAAGATATGATTGGGGTCATCTAGCTACTTGTGCTCTGGATTGCAAAAGTAGAGACTTCTTCAATGCTGGGCTACTTCTAGACTTCAATTTTCAAATCTGTATCTGTTGGCCCTGCTTCCGACGATGACTACCTCGCCAGCTCGTCTACCCCCATATTCTGGCTTTTGGGGATTTGTGTAAATTCCACTTGGTCAAACTCATGTACCAAAAGCTTTGTCAACTTCAGGTGCTTTTGCATCCTCTCCTCCTTCGCTTCGAACTCCCGCTTTATTTGACCTACAACGAGCTTGGAATCACTATAGAGGAGTATATTTTTGATTTCGTGACCCTTAAACCTATTAGTACTCCCTTGTATTTGCTTCGTTGTTAGTGGCCGAGAACGCTAACTAAACTCCATACATGAGCGTCTCTCCTTCGGGGGCAATGATGATAACCCCTACTCCGCCTCGTTTTTGGGATTGACGATCGTCCATTTTACCACTCCGTCCATTCTATCCTCGTCGGAGACTGTAAATTCAGCGATGAAATCTGCCAGTGCCTGCGCCTTAATGGCTATCCTGGGGTGGTACTCAATGTCGAACTGGCTAAGCTCGATTGCCTACTGAATCATTCTACTTGCTGCCTCAGGCTTGTTCATGGACTTCTTAATGGGTTGGTCTGTCATTACTAAGATGGGGTTTGCCTGAAAATAAGGTTGCAATTTTCGCGAAGCTACTACCAACGCAAACGCAATATTTTCAATCCTTGGATACCTGGATTTTGCCCCTTGGAAAGCTTGACTGACGTAGTAGACTAGGAGCTGTTTCCTTCCTTCTTCTCTAATCAAAGCTGCGTTGACGGCTGTGGATTGCTTAAGTAATGCTTGAGTTCTTGAAAAGCTACCTTGCATTCGTTAGTCCAAGCAAAAGCTTGCTTTAATGTCTTGAAGAAGGGTAGGCACTTGTCCATTGCTTTAGAGACGAACTTGTTGAGTGCTGCTATCCCCCCTATAAGCTTTTGGACTTCTTTGACGATCTTTGGTGACGTCATGTCAAGCATGGCTCGTACCTTCTCTGGGTTTGCTTCTATCCTCCTATGGGACACCATAAATCCCAAAAAATTCCCTGAGGCTACTCCAAACGCACACTTGCTGAGGTTCAATTTCATCTGGTACTGCCTGAGTGTGTTGAATGTTTCGCTGAGATCGTCCAAATGAGCAAGTTCCTCTTTGCTCTTGACGAGCATGTCATCCATGTATACTTCCATGTTTCTCTCGATCTGCTTGCTAAACATTTTATTCACTAACCTCTGGTAGGTTGCCCCTGCATTTTTCAATCCAAATGGTATTAGCTTATAGCAATAGAACCCTTGGCTCATGATAAAAGCAGTTTTCTCCTAGTCTTCTTCATCCATCTTTATTTAATTGAATCTCGAGAATGTATCCATAAACGTCAGTAATTTATGCGCTGCTGTAGAATCCACTAGCTGGTTTATCCAGGGCAGAGGAAAACTATCTTTTGGGCAGGCTTCGTTTAGGTTTGAGAAGTCCACTCACATTCTTTATTTTCCATTTTTCTTCTTTACTAGGATGACATTGGCGAGCCAATCTGGGTAGTAGACCTCCCGAATAAAGCCTGTTGACAACAACTTGTTAACTTCGTCTATAATTGCTTGGTTCCGCTTTGGAACGAAGACCCGTCGTCTTTGTTGGATGAGCTTCTTCTCAGGATCCACGTTTAGCTTATGTTGGATGACCTTCAGAGATATGCTTGGCATGTCCTCGTGACTCCATGCGAAGACGTCCATGTTTTCTTTAAGGAACCAGATGAGTCTCGTCTTCATCTCGGGACTCAAAGTCGTTTCTCCTTCGACCAACTCTACTGTCTCCAGGGCTTCCACCTTATCTTCTTCCCTCTTCTTGATCATCCATGTATGGTTTTCTTTTACAGCTAACACGGCCTAGTAACACTCCCTGACCAATACTTGATCTCCCTTTACTTCGCCTACATCGTTTTCTGTCAGGAATTTCACCTTCAGGCAATACATGGAAGTGGCTGCCTTCCAGCGCTTAAGTGTGGGCCTCCCAATGGTCACATTGTATGACGAGGGGCAGTTTACTACCAGGAAATCTAACTGTCGGGTCAGCTGCTATGGATAAGACCCTACCATGACTGTTAGCATTACTATACCTTTAAGATACACTCTGTCTCCACTAAAGCTAACGAGGAGGGACTAAAAAGGGCGCAGTCTTTTTGGATCTAGCCTCAATTGTTGAAAAGCGAAGAGGTAGCTGATGTCCGCGGAGCTGCCATTGTCCACGAAGATCCTCCTTGTATTGAACCTTTTTATCATGAGCATTATAACCAAGGGGTCGTCATGAGGTTGCTTCACTTCTCTAGTGTCTTCTTCACAGAAAAACATATCCCTGTCCCTTTGTCTCTGTTTTAAGGGGGGTATCCTGTGGATGCTGTTCACCTGTCTTTGATATGACTTCTTGAGGGATTTGAATGACCCTCATGTGGATAGCCCACCTGTGATGGCCTTTATCTCCCCGATCACGCTTGACGGACGCTGGGACGTGCGATCCTCGTCCTTTGGTGAGGTTTCACAATTGCCCTTATCATCGTCCCTGGTCCTACTGGGCTTTCCCTTCTTTATAAACTGCTACAGTTTCCCTTTTTGTATGAGCTCCTCTATCTGCTCCTTCAGGTCTCTGCAATCCTCTGTGTAATGGTCGTGATCTTTGTGGAAACAGTAGTACTTCTTCCTATCACATACGTTAGGTGACAAATGTAATGGCCTAGGCCATTTGAGGTAGTGCTCATCTATAATCTGCGCTAGAATTTTGTCAAAAGGCATAACTAAAGGAGTGAATTTACCGTCCGATGAGCTTTCTCGTCTTTCCTTTTATCCCCGTCATTAGTTTGATGATCTAAGTGTTCCCTTTTTCGTCCTCTTCGGTCATCCTCTTTCCTTCCTTTTTCATTGGTTTTCCCTTCATCTCTTATCGCGGCTAAAGCGAATTTGGCGTTCATATACTTTTGTGCCTTCAGGAGTATCTTAGCCATCGTTTTTGGAGGATTCTTTGCGAGTGAGACCACGAATTCCCTGGATTTCAGTTCGGCTTTAAAGGTTGTTAGCTGCACCTTGTCATTAGCTTTGTCTACCTCCAAAGTCTTGTGGGTAAAGCGCTTCACATACGACCCTAGGGTCTCCTTCTCTCCCTACTTGATGGTAAGTAAGTGGTCTGCTGGCCTCCTCAGGCGCTGTCCCCCGACGAAGTGGCGTAGGAAGGAACTGCTCAATTGTTCAAAGTTGTCAATGGACGAGGTGGGTAGCTTCGTGAGCCATTCCCTTGCGGCCCCTTTAAAAGTGGTAGGGAAAGAGCTGCACATTATTTCGTCGGGGGGTTGTTAGAGACCTAGTGTCGTCTTGAAAGTGTTGAGATGGTCCAAGGGATCCTTAAGCCCATCAAACTATTCAAGCTGAGGCAGCCAAAACTTTGACGGTACTGGGCACTCAAGAACTGCTTCCGTGAAGGGGGAATTTGTTGTCCTGACCATCCTGTCCAAGCTTCGATCTGTTTATTCTTTGATAGTGTTCCTTAGTTCGTCCATTTCCTTCTTCATTTCTCAAAGAAGCTCTGAACTTGGTTCATTTGGAATGGCTGGCCTTTGATAGCTTCGTCTCTAGCTATCCCCCTTGTCTTCTTGATTGTCTCTAGACTGGTTGGCTTCCAACTGGAGCCGCTACCTCATCTCCTGGTTTTGTTTGGTGAGTTCTTCTATGCTAGCTATAGGTGCTTGGATTTGCAGGGCTAGTGCTGCAGGGTCTTGGTTGGACTCCATCTGAACTTAGAGAATGACTGGAACTATATTCTCGATCCTTAGTGCGAAAATTTCATCCCCATAGACGGCGCCAAACTGATGATGTGTAAATCTTCAATCAAGTTGGTTCGTCCAGATGGTGTTGAACCCTCGTCACTGCTCCTACAAAATGGGACAAAGGCTCTCCTGAGATGGTCACTGGTGTGGCGCCTGCCACAACGTCTCCGATGCCAAAGTTAGTATGTAGAAATCTTTTGAGAGAAAATGAGAAGTGTAAAAGTATTTTTTGGATAAGAATTCGGTACTTTTTTTGCTTCTAATGAGTGTGTATATATAGCTTTGTGGTTTCTAGCTATTGGGGCCTTGATTGTGGTTTTAATGCTCTTCTTATAATGCCTTAGGACTTATTAATGCAGGTCTTAATGAGGCTTCAACAGTTTGACAGCTAGCTAGTAACTATCAGAGGCATTGAATCCTCCTATTAATGACTTGCCTGCCTTCGTCTATGCCGTGTTGAAGTGGATGACACTAAGTCATGAGGTTGTCCAAGTAAAGAGGTCTCGTCAATCCCATCAATAGTTATTATCAGTTAGCATCAATATGTTTATGGGTAAAATCTTTAGTCATTATGTTCACTATAGATGAGGAAAATAATCATACTTCAACATATAATATAACTTGGTGGTAGATCTTTAGTCCAGCTTAACTAAATTTATAATAAAAATGAATGAAAAAGTTCAAAAATTTTAATATTAAGCTCGGCTCGACTCATTTTTATCTCTTGTATTTATGGTGAGAGTGGTGATAGTGTGGACCTCAGATATCCAATGGTGGTACAATCTTTGTTGACAGTAAAATAAAAAATTGAAATGTGTTTTTCAAAAACAACATGTGGAAGAGATTAGAAGGGAGAGAAACTACAAACTGGATATTTAAGGTTATATTCAAATGTTAATATTAAAAGAAATGAATTATCTATCATCTTATGTTCTCGGTAATAGATTCATATTCATCATTCCCAGCATAATTACTATAGATTGTTATTTTATTTTTGAATTTACTAATAACATTTATTGTGAAATTATCGGTTTGTAAATATTGTGTAATAACAATTTGTAATAGTTTTAACCTTTCTAAAAACTCTAACCAAACAGGTCGTTAATATCCTAGACTAGCATAATAATTTCTAGGCTACCCTACCAACATTTGACGTAGGCAACCTTTTCTTATTCTAATTAAAGAACTGCTGATGATCTTAAATGGCCTTTATTGCTTTCCATTCCTCTTTTGCCTTCTTTGCTTGACTTCTAAAAGTTCTACCAGAAATACGGCGTAATTTGAAACCAAACCACAAGACTAACTACCTACGATCGGCAGAGAATAAATATACCCAGCCTTAGCAAGCATATTATAAAACCCATGCACCTCTGCGACTTTATGAAACCACAAAGCTTCTATCAACTCCAATGGCCACACTACTTTTGTACCCAGCATTACTTGTAGCAATAATTCTATGCTTCCTTTTTCTTTGTCATTTGAGATGGAACAAAAGCCGAACCATTACAAATTGGCCTGTTGTCGGAATGCTCCCAGGCCTTCTTCAAAATGCATCCAATGTGCACGAGTATGCTACCTGGCTCCTAAAACAAAATGGGGGCACTTTCAAGTTTAAGGGTCCTTGGTTCACTAACATGACCTTCATGGTCACGAGTGATCCCATGAACATCCACCACATGGTGAGCAAAAACTTTTGTAACTACACAAAAGGGCAGAAGTTCCAGGAAATTTTTGATGTTCTGGGAGATGGGATTTTCAATTCTGATTCTGACTCGTGGACATATCAGAGGAAGCTACTTCACACAGTGTTAAAGGACAACAAGTTTAAGTTGTTCTTTGAGCAATTTGTCAAGGGAAAAGTGGAAAAGAGCCTCATTCCAGTTCTTGATCATGTCTCAAGTTTTGGAATTGAGGTGGATTTACAAGACATTTTTCAACGGTTCACATTCGATAGTGCTTGCTTAGTGGTTTTGGGTTTTGATCCAAAATGTCTCTCCATTGAATTCCCAGATGTTTCCCATGCAAAAGCATTTGATCAATTAGAAGAATGTTTGTTATACCGACACATTGTGCCAGAAAGATGGTGGAAATTACAAAGAAGGCTTCAAATTGGTTCGGAGAAGAAGCTATCACATGCTTGGAAAGTTTTTGATGAATTTGTGTACGAATGCATCTCAACCAAGCGAGAGGAAGTGACCCTGAAGAAGGAGGAACTAAAATTCAACTTGTTGACAGCTATAGTTATGGAGGAACGAGAAGGAGAAATGAGTAGTAATATTACAAAATCCGACAAGTTTCTGAGGGACACTGCAATTAATCTCTTGGCAGCAGGGAGAGACACCATAAGTGCCGGACTCACGTGGCTTTTTTGGCTTCTTGCAACACACCCATCAGTGGAAGCCAAGATTTTAGAAGAAATCAAGGAGCATTTGTTGGACAACGGAAAGTCAAAGGATTTGAACCTAGATAAGCTAAGTAAGCTAGTTTATCTTCATGGAGCGGTATGCGAATCCTTACGCCTTTTTCCACCAGTACCTTTCGAGCACAAATGTTCAGCTCAATCTGATATTCTTCCTAGTGGTCACTCTTTGAGGCCAAATACAACAATGTTATATTCTTTATACTCAATGGGAAGGATGGAAAGCGTATGGGGTGAAGATTGCTTGGACTTCAAGCCAGAGAGATGGATTACAGAGTTTGGAGGAATAGTGCATGTACCATCTTTCAAGTTCATAGCATTTAATGCGGGAGCGAGGACTTGTTTAGGTAAAGATATGGCTTTCATTCAAATGAAAATAATTGCAAGCGCCATCATTTGGAAATACCATGTTCATGTGGTTGAAGATCATCCTGTTTCACCAAGTATTTCCGTTGTTCTTCATATGAAACATGGTTTGAAGGTGCGGATCAGCAAGAGATATGTCTGACAAAGAAATTTTAGTTCTAGCTAAAGTTGCATTTAGGCAAAAAATCACTCATGACCCTTCAAACCAACTTCGGCTATATATGTATTTCCTTATTTAGTTTTGTGTTTCATTGTAATTTTTATAAGTCAAGGTGATGTATTAGTCCTATATAAATGCCAATGCTCATGAGTCATGACCCTTTCACAACAGTAAAGAATTTTCCAAGAAATTGAATCGAAAAATTGAGATGAAAAAAGGGATTAAATTTAATAAGAATTTGGTGCTCAAGTCCTTATTTTTACATTATTCATTCGGTACTAGTGTTCAATATTAGAGTTCTACACAACCTTTCTGTTAGGACATATGTGATTGGATGTTAGGAACATATGTCAACATGTTATGTATTGGCTAATCCTTTTGATAAAACACACTTTACTTGTAACTGGGTAGATCTAGGATGTGTTTAATGCTTCAAGAAACAAGATTTCAAGTTCAAATGTTAAAGCCATACAAGTCTGTCCAAGCAAAAAGTGAAGAAGTGTTGTTCGTTAAAGCTCGACAGCTAGCATCTATCGAGATTTAAAGAACTGATTTCCATCCAATCCATGATTATGTGTTTGGACTTTCTTTTCTCACAACCCTAAACATATATAAAGATTATTTTAAGGGTCGTATCAGGTTGCACAGCTAAGAGAACAATTGCACAAGAGAATAATTCCTCAAGTGTGACCGGAAACCTAGTTTGCCCTAGTTTTTAAGAAGTTGCTGTGTTTGTACACTGTAGGGTTTTATGACCAAGCAACTTCATGATCTTCGAGTGTTGAAGAATAGAAGAACTTTGCAGCCAAAATCCTTCTTAAGTTGGTGATCAAGTCGCGTACTGGGATCCACGCATCTTTTGGTTAGTCACGTACTAGGAGCCATGCAATAAAAAGAGAGATTGTCACTACAAAACAAGTTCAATTGGGTATTGGGAAAATGGTTCAACTGTAGGTTGGTATAAGGTACTGAGATTACTTTACATGTAACCGCTTGTTTTGATAATAGTGGATTCTCGGGAATGGTGACCTTAAAATCACCCAGTGGAGTTTTTGCCGTGTAAGTTTTCCCTATTCGTAAACAAATCACCATGTCAAATTTAATTTCCGCTGCATTTAGTTATTTGGTGATTTGTTTGTATTGCCATGCTCATTGCATGTAATTGAACCTAATTAATTCACTTGACTAATTAATTGGTTAATTCATCACAAGAAGTCAATACATTTTTAGCCTATCACTTTCAAATTGCCCATTTAAGAGAGAGAGAGAGAGAGAGAGAGAGAGAGAGAGAGAGTCATACCCATTGAGATAGTCATACACAACCTTTCTCTCTTCTCTTTCCCTCTCCCCGTTTCCATATCAACGAGAGGAGATTATTTTCATCACTATCTTCACCATACTTGAGTGTTGAGAGTTTTTGGAAGCTGGGAATCATTGTAGCAATACCACAAATCCAAGGAGACTTGGTTACTTGCGGTTGGTGGCTTAACTCAGATCTTGCAACTAGATGAAGAAATGACATGGTGTAATAGGTTGTTAGCTAGAACTTGGAGAGTTCAAGTACGAGCATAGCATTAGGCTTAGAGGGTTTATTGTGTATTTTGTACTGCAACTATTAATCTAGTTTATGGTTTCAGTGTCGGTTTAGTAGATTGACCCCGGTTAATTAATTCAATTACCCAAGTTGATTATTAAGATCAAATTACATGTAAATCGTGGAGGCATCAACAAATCACCAAATAAACTAAGTGCATTGGAAATAAAAGGACTCTTATTTTTCTATGAGATTTATGCATTTTTCAAACATAGAAGTATTGACATTTAAAAAATAAAAGGCAAAATTGGTCCCAACATTTTGATAGCAGTCAATTTGATCTTATTTTCAACTTGCAATAAAATTAGTCTCCTACTGTTATCTTGTTAATAAAAAATGCCTACCTGACAAACGATGTGTATCATTGGCGCACATGTGGCTAATAAAATAGTAAAAAATTATTTAATTGCTACTTAAAAAAGCCATATCAGCAACTTTAATAAATAAAAAAAAAAAAATCAACATCAGAAAGGAAAAAAATTGTAAGATGAGAAATTTCTCCTTTTTCTTTTCTTTAAAAAAAAAAAGAAAAAAAAAGCCATCAAACACAGCAACCCATAAATACAAAAATCAATCTCAACCAATAAAATTCACCATAACCCAATCTTGTAAACCAAGCCAGACTCAAATACCTCAGAATCATTACTGGTACCTAAAAGTAAAACCCCCAACATAAAAGAAATTCATTATCTGGCTTAAGCACTTACACCAAGCCAAAACCCAAAATCACTTTCCTTTTCCGCACTAACTTCGATCTCTCTTTCGCTACCTTATGGGAATCCCACATAGCTGATTCCTTCAAGTTAGATTCGAGGCGCGTGAGGTTGAAGGCTTTACGGTGACGAGATCACCCAGCGGTAGTGGTGATTAGGAGGTCTATGACTGTGAGAGGGCTTTGATGGGACCTTGGGCCATGGTAGCTCATGGCGGCACACAAATTGCAGAGGTGGCGAGGTTGATTGTTGGGGTCGTCGATGGTTGTCAAATAGAAATTTAGAATATCAAAATTTTTAGGGTTTCAGTCTTTTTTTTTTTTAAATAATAATAATTTGAGATAGTTATTGTTGGTATAAGTAAGGAAAATTTGTTTAATAATAACCTTTTGTTTATGAATTGTGAATTAATCAATTGATTTTGTTAGTGTAAAATGAGGAGCAGTTGTTGAGTACTGTATGATTGTTCGTGTTCATGTGGCATGGGATTTGTTACTTTTGTGTTGGTAAATACATATTCGAAGGGTCAGTAAGTGATAATGATAAGTCTTATTGCAAGATAATGAATGCATTTTTTGGGTATAGCTTGATTTTTGTGTTTTTAGTTCCTCTGTTTGGCTAACAAGAAAGTCCAAGAAAAGCTTGATAATTTGTTTTTAAAAGATAATCCTTTCAAAAAAAAAAAAATTTGATGTGGATTTTTTATTCTTAAAAATTGCTGACGTGGTTCTTTAAGCAATTGAATATTATTTTAATATATTATTAACCATGTGTGTGCCAACGATGCACACCATTTGTCACGTAAGTATTTTTCGTCAGTAAGTTAATGGTATAAAGACCAATTTGACTACAAATTTAAGTTAATGGTATAATGACCAATTTGACTACAAATTGAAAATTACAGAGAACAAATTGACTGCTATCAAAATGTAGGAACCAAAATGATATTTTCACTAAAATAAAAAAGAAAAAAGCCCTTGAATACACTATGCCCATTCGATGAAATGACAATTTTTGCATTTATTCAACATGACCCATACATATGATACTTGACACGAATTCCGAAATGATGATAACAATTATATGGGTAAGACCACTTTGTCATCATCTATATATATAATTGAAACTTTTGAAATTCTCACAATTTTTCACGTCACCACTATTTTATTTTTCTTTTTTATGTTAGGTTCTTTTTATTTTAGGTTTTATATCTTATATATTTATTATTTCACTTCAATGTGTAATTATCTTATCAAGTGTTACAATAGTTTAGTTTAAGTAAAACTCTATTAGACATATGTTTCAAGAGCTTAAAAATTCTACTTCAACTAAAATTCTATAACAAAAATTTTAACAAATATAAATTCCTGCCATGATCGAAACCCTTCATACTCACTCAAATTTTCACAAAGAAAACACATACAGAAAATTGAAGTCATGGTAGGAAGTATGAAGGTTCAGAAGAAACAGAGAACTGAAAGAGATGATGACAAAGACCTTTGATTTTTTGTTCACCTCTTCAGATCTTGTCACATCATTATTATTTTTTAAACTTCATTATTATTTTTTAAAACCAATTTTTTATTTTTTTTTAACTACATGATCGGAGTCAAGAGAGACTCACGTTAGGGACTCTTCTCTTCCTAAACGTGAGTCTCACATTTAGGACTCACGTTCACAATTTTTCAAACCCAAATACACAGCTTCTGCAAGAGTAATTTAGATCACATAAACAAATTGAAACATGCCTTTCCCCCCTTCGTTCCTTATTTAATCCAAATTCATTATTTGCCACCTCACACTGAAATTTTTAAAACTTAAATCAAAACAGAAAAATCTAAAACCCACAAACCCAAATCCTTAAACAAATTTTGTTAGAGAAAATTTCTCAAAATCCAAATGGCTCTCGATGTTACTTCTCCTTCTTCATCTACTGCAATTTCTAAAGGTAGTTTATTTTCATAGTTTGAATGGAATTGTTTTTTTTTTTTTAAGGATGTTTGGTTGTTCTGATGATGACTGTTTGGTTTTTTTAGATAAACTCCATAAATTTATTTATAATCTTTTATATTATCGATGCATTTATTCTTTATTTAGCATGTTTACACGTTTTAATATTTGATGAGTTTTTTATGTTTGTGTTTTGCGGTTCGTATTGTACTGTGGTAATCAACATGGTTGCATGTTCAACTTCTAGCCAAATACAATAACAAACTTCCACCATCCACTACTTCTTTTCTTAGCCTCTTCATACGCTGCATGTCATCTTCCTCTTTGCTCACATTGGTAACGTATTGCATTGATTTGGTTTTTGGAGTGCCTTCAAAACTTGGGTTTGGATTTATTTTGTCAAAAAGGTATGTAACTTTTTCATCAGGTTTAATGTTAACAGAATTAAAGAACTCACAATCTGAAAATAAAAAAAAAAAAAAAAAATAGATAAATAAATAAAGGATCATGTTAATAAGTGCCCTTAGGGCATTGGTTAACAATCCATTTTAGGAAAGTTTTGACATCACTTTTATGGGAAATGAAAAAAGCTATCAAAATATTAATTGCTTTTCTTTTTTTCCCTATAAAAACTTTCTTTAAATGGATTATTAAATAATACCCTAAAGGCATTCGTTAGCATTTCCCATAAATAAAAATTAGAAAAGTGATTGTATTAGTTTTTTTTTTTTTTTTGTATGTTTGAAGTCATCACCATAGAATAGCGAAAATGTTGTGAGCCACCCCAATATGTGTTATGTGAAACCAATGATACAAAAAAAAAAAAAAGAATTTTCTAAACTTTTATTTTGAATAAAATTATTTATTTTCATTCAATTTCAATCATTTTCAAGTCATACATTTTTTAAACCAAGTCACAGATATTTAAGCAAAATAAATATTTTTAATTTTTACTGCAAAAAAATAATAACTATTTTTAATTTTTATTTAATATCCCGTTTATTGCACGGGTTAATGACTAGTTACTACTTATTACTATCATGCATTAATTTAAAGTAATAACTATCCCCTCAAACAAACTTCTTGTGTGTGCAACAATAATTTCCTGTTCACAAATAAACATGTACCAATTTAGCATTTACAGACAAAACGTGGAATGAAGTTTTCACTATTCCGTTCTCCTCACAGATTTATTGCCCCCGACAGATTTTCCTGAGATCACCATGCTCACCGGTATCTACGATCTGACAATGTAATGTCTTCTAGCAGCTAATTATTATCTGACACTAACCTATCGCCAACCTTATCTTAAACCTGAAAATGGATTTCAAAGTAATGGTACACCATTCTTCCTGGTCGTGCCTTGAGATCAAAAATTCATATAACATTAGGGAACTAATTAAGAGAACTTCATAGAACTCCGATGGCCATACTCTTGTATCCAGAAATACTTACCTAGATTTTTAGGTAAGTTTCTCACAAGGCTTGTGGAGTAACTCCTCAAGCATAAGGATTAAAACAAGACAATATCAAAAGTTGAGAATCAAATATACAATTAATATTCACGTATATAAAATAATAATTTAAAAGGAACTTTACTAATAAACGTGTACTAATTAGGCATCTATGGATAAATGTGGGGATGAAGTTTTCATTACTCCATTCTCCGAAAAGAAGGTTTGTCACCGACAACAAATCATAAAAGACAAAAGAACGTAATCTCTTCGGCATATATGCCACCCATCTGCAACCTTATCTAAACTAGGTAACAAACAAGTGGACTTATTTCTTTATATCCTAACTGATATTTTACTTCATTAGAAGGGTAGGCAAAGACTCTTCTATGCAAGCCTAAAAACTTCATACAACTTTGGGGCCTAAAGAAAACTTCATACAACTCCGATGGCCATACTTTTGTACCCAGAGATACTTGTAGCAATAATTCTATGCCTCCTTTTTCTTTGTCATTTGAGATGGAACAAAAGCCGAACCATTACAAATTGGCCTGTTGTCGGAATGCTCCCAGGCCTTCTTCAAAATGCATCCAATGTGCACGAGTATGCTACCTGGCTCCTAAAACAAAATGGGGGCACTTTCAAGTTTAAGGGTCCTTGGTTCACTAACATGACCTTCATGGTCACGAGTGATCCCATGAACATCCACTACATGTTGAGCAAAAACTTTTGTAACTACACAAAAGGGCAGAAGTTCCAGGAAATTTTTGATGTTCTGGGAGATGGGATTTTCAATTCTGATTCTGACTCGTGGGCATATCAGAGGAAGCTACTTCACACAGTGTTAAAGGACAACAAGTATAAGTTGTTCTTTGAGCAATTTGTCAAGGGAAAAGTGGAAAAGAGCCTCATTCCAGTTCTTGATCATGTCTCAAGTTTTGGAATTGAGGTGGATTTACAAGACATTTTTCAACGGCTCACATTCGATAGTGCTTGCTTAGTGGTTTTGGGTTTTGATCCAAAATGTCTCTCCATTGAATTCCCAGATGTTTCCCATGCAAAAGCATTTGATCAATTAGAAGAATGTTTGTTATACCGACACATTGTGCCAGAAAGATGGTGGAAATTACAAAGAAGGCTTCAAATTGGTTCGGAGAAGAAGCTATCACATGCTTGGAAAGTTTTTGATGAATTTGTGTACGAATGCATCTCAACCAAACGAGAGGAAGTGACCCTGAAGAAGGAGGAACTAAAATTCAACTTGTTGACAGCTATAGTTATGGAGGAACGAGAAGGAGAAATGAGTAGTAATATTACAAAATCCAACAAGTTTCTGAGGGACACTGCAATTAATCTCTTGGCAGCAGGGAGAGACACCATAAGTGCCGGACTCACGTGGCTTTTTTGGCTTCTTGCAACACACTCATTAGTGGAAGCCAAGATTTTAGAAGAAATCAAGGAGCATTTGTTGGACAACGGAAAGTCAAAGGATTTGAACATAGATAAGCTAAGTAAGCTAGTTTATCTTCATGGAGCGGTATGTGAATCCTTACGCCTTTTTCCACCAGTACCTTTCGAGCACAAATGTTCAGCTCAATCTGATATTCTTCCTAGTGGTCACTCTTTGAGGCCAAATACAACAATGTTATACTCTTTATACTCAATGGGAAGGATGGAAAGCATATGGGGTGAAGATTGCTTGGACTTCAAGCCAGAGAGATGGATTACAGAGTTTGGAGGAATAGTGCATGTACCATCTTTCAAGTTCAT
Organism: Castanea sativa; assembly: GCF_040712315.1. Classification (NCBI taxonomy): domain Eukaryota; kingdom Viridiplantae; phylum Streptophyta; class Magnoliopsida; order Fagales; family Fagaceae; genus Castanea; species Castanea sativa. The sequence goes on from NC_134013.1 coordinate 65,975,773, forward strand.
AGCATTTAATGCGGGAGCGAGGACTTGTTTAGGTAAAGATATGGCTTTCATTCAAATGAAAATAATTGCAAGTGCCATCATTTGGAAATACCATGTTCATGTGGTTGAAGATCATCCTGTTTCACCAAGTATTTCCGTTGTTCTTCATATGAAACATGGTTTGAAGGTGAGGATCAGCAAGAGATATGTTTGACAAAGAAATTTTAGTTCTAGCTAAAGTTGCATTTAGGGAAATAATCACTCATGACCCTTCAAACCAACTTCGGCTATATATGTATTTCCTTAATTAGTTTTGTGTTTCATTGTAATTTTTATAAGTCAAGGTGATGTATTAGTCCTTTATAAATGCCAATGCTCATGAGTCATGACCCTTTCACAACAGTAAAGATTTTTCCAAGAAATTGAATCGAAAAATTGAGATGAAAAAAGGGATTAAATTTAATAAGAAATATGGAGCTTAAGTCCTTCTTTTTACATTATTCATTCGGTACTAGTGTTCAATATTAGAGTTTTACACAGCCTTTCAAATTGCCCATTTGAGAGAGAGAGAGAGAGAGAGAGAGAGAGAGTCATACCCATTGAGACAGTCATATAAAACCTTGAGTGTTGAGAGTATTTTGAAGCTGGGAATCATTCTAGCAATACCACAAATCCAAGGAGACTTGGTTGCTTGTGATTGGTGGCTCAACTCACATCTCGCAACTAGATGAAGAAATGACCCGACGTAATAGGTTGTTAGCCAGAACTTGGGGAGTTCAAGTACGAGCATAGCATTAGGCTTGGAAGGTTAATTGTGTATCTTGTACTACAACAATTAATCTAGTTTATGGTTTCAATATCAGTGTTGCAAAGAGGTTTTTTCGTCTATGTTAGGTTATAGTAGATTGACCCGGTAAATTAATTCAATTATCCAAATTGATTAATTAGATCAAATTACTTGCAAATCGTGGAGGCACCAAAAAATCACCAAATAAACTAAGTGCAGCGAAAATAAAATAGACACGGTGATTTGTTGACGACTAAAGAAAATCTCTCGCAAGACAAAAATTTCACCGGGTAAATTTCAGGTCACCACTCCCAAGAATCCACTAAGCAAGAACAAGCGGTTACAAGTATAAAGAATCTTAACACTACCAGGCCAATTCCCAAATACCAACTTATAGTTGACCTACTCCAATCTCCATTTGAACTTGATCTTGTGGAAGATTTCTTCCTTTGCACGGATCCTAGTATTTGACTAACTCCTAGCAATTGAATAATTGTTGTGGGTTGCAAATTTCTTCACTCCAAAGTATGTTGAAGATTTAGAAGCACTTGGTTACAAAACCCTAAGGCTCACCAAACAGAGTAACTTCTCACAGAGAGTATGAATTCTCTAAATAAGTCTCTGTGTGTTCTCTAATTGAGTTTCTACATCATTGATGACTTTAAAATAAGCCTTTTATATGGTCTAGAGGTTTAAAGAACGAAACCCTTGCATTCCAAGTCATCATAGGCCAAAATTCAAATCTGAGAATTCTAAAATCATAGTTCTCTATAGATCGAGCTTGTGTCGAGAATTCTTCATTAAGTCTTAATAGATGCTAGTGTCGAGCTTCACTAAATCAGCTTTTCTTTATTTGTTTCTTGGTTCAATTTTCATGTCTATAATGATACCACTTGTAATGTAAACTTTACATACTTCTTGATTCATTAAACATAACTTAGATCTATCCAACTATAAGTAAAGCGCATTTTGTCAAAAAATATGCCAGTATATAGAAAATATGATCCTAAGAGTCTGGTTCTTAGATTTTCTTCTTTGATAATATATCCAATGTTATCTTGTGATTTGCTGCTCTATTTTATTGCTTTATGCTTTAGATATTTATATTTAGGTCCATGCAATATTCAATTGGTTAATAACTTATTTTTGAAATTAATTGCTAGCTTAACTTAAAAGTGGTTAAGTTGTAAATTTGAACTTTTGGGTCTAAATCCATACCTAGGATTTTAGGTAAGTTTTCACAAGGCTTATGGGGTAACTCCTCAAGCATAAGGAATAACTAAGACGAGATCAAAAGTTGAGAATAATTATCCCTCCAAAGCTAGGGTCCTTGGTTCACTTTCAATTAATTTTCACGATTAAAATAATAACCATCCCTTGAAAGTTGAAACAAACTTCTTGTAGATATAATTTCAAAAGGTAATTTACAAATAAACGTGAACCAATTAAGGATCTACAAATAAATGTCGAGATGAAGTTTTCATTATTCCATTCTCCAAACAGAAGGTTTGTCACTGACAACAAATCACAAAAGACAAAAGAATGCAATCTCTTCTACATATCACCCATCTGCAACCTTATCCTAAACTAGATTGTTGAGAAATATAGACCCCGATTGATAGAATTAACAAGTTTTAAACCCAAGTTGTAAATTAGATTTATTATTAATAAATCTTGTTAAAACAAATAAACATCAATATCATGCACAGAGGAAAAGTAAATAAGACAAGATATGATGACCTATGAAAACCAATGAAACAAACTAGTTTTACAGTAAAAAACCAATGACTTAACATAGTCAATTATCGAACTTGGATGGCTCAAGTACTAAGATAGCATTAGGGTTTATTCTATATTTTGTACTACAACTATTCATCTAGTGGACCGTTTTGGTGTTAGTGCCCCTGAGAGGTTTTTCTGCCTGGTTCTCGGGTTTTTCTCTTCAATAACATATCTAGTATTATCTTATGGTTTGCTTCCGTTTGATAATCTATTATATTGATTTATATGCTTCAGATGTTTATATTTTTGTCCATGCACTATTTAGTTGATTAATAACTTATATTTGTAATTAATTGATCGCTTTTCTTTAAAGTAAAGTTGATAGCTTAATTAAATATGGGTAAACTGTAATATTGAAATTTTGGGTATAAATTATCACCTAGGTTTTTAGGGAAATTTTTAGCAGCTTGTGGATAAAATTTTAGTAGTTTTTAGGAAAATAATATTGAAATTTTGGGTATAAATTATCACCTAGGTTTTTAGGGAAATTTTTAGCAGCTTGTGGATAAAATTTTAGTAGTTTTTAGGAAAATTATATATATATATATATATATATATATATATATATATATATATATATATATATATATAACTAAAGATCAGAGAAAATATAATAAGATTTTACAATTGAAATCTAATTTGTCCCATATGTCTCAATTTTTTTATTTTTTTTTTGGTGTGAAAAGTGGGATAACAATATAAATATCCATCCAAATATTCATTGTATTCACAACAATGCAAAAACCGAGTCCAATTAAAAAACTTTTTAAAAAGTGAAACACCATTTCATATCTCACAGGTTACAGAAAAACAAAAACAAAAAACTCAAATCTATAGAGAGAGAAATTTGATCACCACCACCACCCACCATTACGCCGACCTCCACCCATTCAGATGACGACTCGGCTAAGGTGTGACACGGCTTACAAGTTTTACCCTCTAAAAATGTTTGGTTCATTTTTAATTTAAATCTTATATATATATATATATATATATATATATATATATATATATATATATATATATATATATATATAGTTTGGTCGGATATGATTAGTGGGTTTGATTGTTTGGTGGGTGAAAAATAAATCTAAGCTGTGGAGTTGAAACCATGAATCCAGAGTAGAGACAAGGAGATAGAGAGTTGGAGTTCCACAGCAAAAAGTCATCAATAATATTCAATAAAAATGGTAGGAAGAGAGGTTCGGGAATACACCCACATAAAAAATAAAAAAAATAAAAAATAAAAAAGGTTCGAGAATACACCAATCATACTGACTCTAACATTATTCAATAAAAGGTTATTTTTCCATTGCAGCTTATCATTGTTTTTAATAGTGTAATCAAGGTTTTGAAACTTGGATTGGACCATACGGTCCGACCGGAAAAACCTCGAACTGCTCATTTTTGCAGTTCTTTTAGCCTTAAGAACCACTCTATAGGAAAAAAGCAAGAACCCGTGCAAATTGCGGTCGGACCTCACAGTTCTGGGAGCCGTGAACGGTTCTCATAGGTCCCTTTTAAAAAAAAAAATTAAGCCTTAAACGGCACCATACCGAAATATTTACTATTTTTTGTCAAAAAAAAAATATCCACACAGAAAACGTAAAAAGAAATTAGAAAACGTCTGATCTAACCCAGAAAACGTCTAACCTTTGTTTTAGTCTCTTTGCTTCACTCTCAAAAAACGTCTCACATAATCCAAACACGAAACACAAAACAAAATCCAATTCTTACAATAAAGTTGAATCAAAACAAGCAAATATGGAAAAAAGAAGAAGAAGAAGAAGAAGAAGAACAAGCCGATCTCCACCGGCTTGTCCTTTCAGCGACCTTGATCTCCACCGACCGGCCTTTATCTGCTCTCTCTCTCTCTCTCTCTCTCTCTCTCTCTCTCTCTCTCTCTCTCTCTCTCTCTCTCTCTCTCTCTCTCTCTCTCTCTCTCTCTCTCTCTCTCTCTCTCTCTCTCTCTCTCTGATGTGAATGTGATAACTGTGAAGTAAATGTGAGGTTGAGAGTAAAGTCAATGAGTAATAAATTGGGTCCGTATGAAAATGTGTGGTGGTCTTTAATCTTTATCCCTTAGTTTTTTTTTTTTTTTTAATGCAATCGTGTGGGTTTTTTTTTTTTGGATTCAAACGTGTGGTATTTAATATTAAGAAATGGCAATTAAAAAATGATACCACAATACTTTCATAATAAATTTTAAGTAATAGATTGTGATTAGCTAATATTGGTGAGTAAAAACATAATTTCAGTAGTGGGTTCAAATTAAAACTAGTAACAACTTTTCACATAAGATTTTGATGTGATTTTTATGAAAATATTGCATAAAATGTTGTAGATATAACATAACAATTCTTTCTTTCATCTGCTTTTGTTTGTATTGCTTTTTTATCTCTTCCTTTAATTTCATTCACTTTTGTTTCTAGTGCTTTTTTTAGGTTCGTGAATGTGAGCTAGACAGCTGGTCACATGGGAATTGGAAAGTGGAAATACAATCTGAGATTTTGTTTCTTACAAAGCCTTGAGCCCCACATGATATGATGATACATCATATCATATTCTTTTGTCCACTTGCCAGTACAAATTGATGATTTTAATTTTCTTTTTATAAAAAAAAAATGGTTATTATTATTATTGGATAGATATTTCATATTTGGGCTTGGGATAAATATAGTAGACATAGTTAAAATATGGATTTATAGTTTTAATTGGACTATTTTAGTTATTTTTTCTATTTTTTACTAATTTGATATTTATATATATATATTTAAAATAACTATTAAATTAATTATGACGTCATCAAGGTTCAACCCCGGTTCGACCTCAAAAATCTTGAACCTCTCCCTTTTACGATTCAATAAACAGTCCGGATTTCAAAACCATGAGTGTAATATTATGTTGGTTGTGTGATGTTTACAAAAGGCTATGCTTCATCCTTTCCAGGTTTTATAGGTTGTGCCATATGATGCGTTGACTAAGAATTTTGCATTTGTTGCAATTGTAGATAACTTTTAGTTGTCACTAGAAAATTCATTGGTTAACTCAGAAATGGTAATTAATTTTGTATTAGAGCAGCCTTTTGGTCCTCTTACCTGTAGCAGCCTGCTCAATGGTTTTGTATATAGTCATGTTTGGAGATATAAAACGTAATGCTGTGTTGTAAAGAAAGGGAAGGGTGGAAACTGGGATGTAACCAAAAGCTTTTTCATTCTTTTATTTATCGCACTTCAAAGAAAAAAGAAATAAGAAATTAATTAAAGGTTGGAGCTTTATTATTTTGATGTGGATCAAAGCAATTATTGCTGACTTCAGTGGTCCATTTTGAGCACTTGCAAACCTGAAATTGAGATTTAGCGAACCTGCCCTCGAACTGTCTTCTTAAAGCTTTCTTTGAAGGATAGTAAAATGATGTGGAAGACATATAAGTAAATAAAAATGCAAGCAATTTAACAGCACAAATAGTTACATAAAAAAAAAAAAAAAAAGAGACTCTTATTTAAGGAAAACGGTGATCAATTTTGTTGTGAACTGGTTTCTTTATCACCTAATGATTGCATATTCACCAATCTCTATCGATATAGATTTGCAATTCTTGGTTGAATTTTCTGTTGTAAGTCTCATCACAGACCTAAGTACTATAATTGGAAAATGCATAAATCTCATTGACAAATGTATAAAACCCCAAATTAGAAGAAATGAAAAGTATTGACATTTAAAAAATAAAAGAAAAAGCACTGTTTTGGTCTCTACATTTTGATAGCAGTTAATTTGATCATTGTTATTTTCAACTTGCAGTTAAATTAGTCTCCTACTGCTCATTAACGGAAAATACCTACATAACAAATGTTGTATATCATTGGCGCACATATGGCTAATAAAATATTAAAAAATTATTTAATTTCTACTTAAAAAAAGCCACATCAGCAACTTTAATAATAATAAAAATCCACGTCAGAAAGGAAAAAATTGTAAGATGAGAATTTGTTTTTTTTCAAGCCAACGAGCTTTTCTTGCACTTTCTTGTTAGCCAAACACAACAACCCGTAAATACAAAAATCAGTCTCCACCAAGAAAATTCACCATAACCCAATTTTGGAAACCAAGTCCGACTCAAATACCTCAAAATCATTACTAGTACCTAAAAGTAAAACCCCCAACGTAAAAGAAATTCATTATCTGGCTTAGGCACTTACACCAAGCCAAAACCCAAAACCCAAAATCACTTTCCTTTTCCGCACTAACTTTGATCTTTCTTTCGCTACCTTATGGGAATCCCACATAGCTGATTCCTTCAAGTTAGATTCGGAGGCGCATGAGGTTGAAGGCTTTATGGTGACGAGATCACCTAGTGGTAGCGGTGATTGGGAGGTCTATGACTGTGAGAGGGCTTTGATGGGACCTTGGGCCATGGTAGCTCATGGCGGCACACAAATTGCAGAGGTGGCGAGGTTGATTGTTGGGGTCGTCGATGGTTGTCAAATAGAAATTTAGAATATCAAAATTTTTAGGGTTTCAGTCTTTTTATAAAAAAATTTAATTTGAGATAGTTATTGTTGGTATAAGTAAGGAAAATTTGTTTAATAATAACCTTTTGTTTATGAATTGTGAATTAATCAATTGATTTTGTTAGTGTAAAATGAGGAGCAGTTGTTGAGTACTGTATGATTGTTCGTGTTCATGTGGCATGGGATTTGCTACTTTTGTGTTGGTGAATACATATTCGAAGGGTCAGTAAGAGCATTCTTATCAAACCTTTCAAATGCTAAAATTCTTATTTTTTTTAGCATTTTTAACCCAAAATCTTGCTCCATCAAACCTTGTAAATGGTAAAATTTTTGCAATTGGTGAACAGTGCAATCTCATATTTGAGACCGCATCGTTCACCAATTGTAAAACTGATATTATTTTTTTATTCAGTGGGGCCCACTTCCTTTAATTCTTTGTCTTCTCATTTCCGTGTCTTTCTCTTTCACCATTTCACCATTTCTCTGCTCACTCTCTCCCTCTACTCGATGTCTCTACCTTCCTCTCTGACGAAACCCAGGCTAGAGCATCAAGCCAAGCCAATTTTTTTTTTAATTCACTCAACGCTCTCTCTCTGCTCTATCTTTCTCTTTCCTCTCTCACTTCTTTCTTCTCTCTTCTCTCTGTGGTTCACCGATGAGTGGGCTCCGCCGATGATTTTGCTTCGGCGATTGTGGGATGCCGATGGCTGTGGTCTGGTGATTGTGGTCATGGATCGAAGGGTCCGATGGCTGTGGTCCGGTGGCGGCAATGGAGGTTTCTTCTTTTTCTTTTTTTTGTTCTGCGTGGTTCTTCTTAGGTCTGATCATGCGAGGCCAACACAAAATGACATGCTATCAAATCTTTGATTTGATTTTGGGTCTTGATTTGGTTTTAGGTCTTGATTTGGTTGGGATGGGTCTTGATTTGATTTACAGGTGCAAAAGAGGACGTTAAGCCACGTCGTGGAAGAAGATGACGACAGGGAGGGAAGTGGTGTCCGTGTCCTGTAAGTTTTGGTTCGGCGTGATGGGTCTACTGGTGGCAGCGATGGTGGAGGTTTCTTTTCTTTCTTTCTTTTTTTCTGCTGTGGTTGGTGGTGGTGAGTGGATGTGGAGCTTGCTATGATTTTTTTTTCTTTTTTGTTAGTGGTGGTTGTGGTTTGGGTGGTGGGTGGTTGGTAGTTTGGTGCCGGCGGTGCTGTGAGAAAGAGAGAGAGATAGACAGAGGAGAGAGAGGAAAAATAAAAAAAATTATTGAAAAATAATAAAGAAACATTATTTAAATGAAATGGTAAAAAAAATAAAAGTTTTGATATATATGGTATTGTAAAGTGGTGTGTTATATGTTATAAAATTGAGTTTTGAGAGGCTAAATGCTATATTTTTTGACATGTTTGATAAGAATGCTCTAAGTGATGATGATAAGTCTTATTGCAAGATAATGATTGCATTTTTTGGGTATAGCTTGATTTTTTTGTTTTTAGTTCCTCTATTTGGCTAACAAGAAAGTTTAAGAAAAGCTTGATAATTTGTTTTTAAAAGATTATCCTTTCATTTTTTTTATGTGGATTTTTTTATTCTTATAAATTGCTGATGTGGCTCTTTAAGTAGCAATTGAATATTATTTTAATATTTATTAACCATGTGTGTGCCAACAATGCACACCATTTGTCACGTAAGTATTTTCCGTTAGTAAGTTAACGGTAAGGACCAATTTGACTACAAATTAAAAATTGCAAAGAACAAATTGACTGCTATCAAAACGTAGGAACAAAACGATGTTTTTACTAAAATAAAAAAATAAAAAAGCCCTTGAATACACTATGCCCATTCGATGAAATGAAAGTTTTTGCATTTATTCAACATGACCCATACATATGATACTTGACACGATTTCCGAAATGATGACAACAATTATATGGGTAAGACCACTTTGTCATCAACTATATATATAACCGAAACTTTTGAAATTCCCACAATTTTTCATTTCACCACTATTTTATTTTAGGTTCTTTTTATTTTAGGTTTTATATCTTATATATTTATTATTTCTTTTCAATGTGTAATTATCTTATCAAGTGTTACAATAGTTTAGTTTAAGTAAAACTCTATTAGACATATGTTTCAAGAGCTTAAAAATTATACTTCAACTAAAATTCTATAACAAAAATTTTAACAAATATAAATTCCTGCCACCCTCATACTCAAATTTTCACAAAGAAAACACATACAGCAAATTGAAGTCATGGTACGAAGTATGAAGGTTCAAAAGAAACAAAGAATTGAAAGAGATGATGACAAAGACCTTTGATTTTTTTTTGACCTCTTCAGATCTTGTCACATCATTATTATTATTTTTAACATCATTATTATTTTTTAAAACCAATTTTTTTTTTTAACTACATGATCGGAGTCAAGAGAGACTCACGTTAAGGACTCTTCTCTTCCTAGACGTGAGTCTCACATTTAGGACTCTCGTTTACAATTTTTCAAACCCACGTACACAGCTTCTGCAAGAGTAATTTAGATCACATAAACAAATTGAAACACGCCTTTCCCCCCTTGGTTCCTTATTTAATCTGAATTCATTATTTGCCACCACACACTGAAATTTTTAAAACTTAAATCAAAACAGGAAAATCTAAAACCCACAAACCCAAATCCTTAAACAAATTTTGTTAGAGATAATTTCTCAAAATCCAAATGGCTCTCGATGTTACTTCTCCTTCTTCATCTACTACAATTTCTAAAGGTAGTTTATTTTCATATTTTGAATGAAATTGTTTTTTTTTTAAGGATGTTTGGTTGTTCTGATGATGATTGTTTGGTTTTTAAGATAAACTCTTTAAATTTATTTATAGTCTTTTATATTGTGGATGCATTTATTCTTTATTTAGTATGTTTTCACGTTTTAATATTTGATGAGTTTTCTATGTTTGTGTTTTGTGGTTCGTATTGTTATGTGGTAATGATCAACATGGTTGTATGTTCAACTTCTAGACAAATACAATAACAAACTTCCACCGTCCACTACTTCTTTTCTTAGTCTCTTCATACGCCGCATGTCCTCTTCTTCTTTGCTCACATTGGTAATGCATTGCATTGATTTGGTTTTTGGAGTGCCTTCAAAACTTGGTTTGGATTTATTTTGTCAAAAAGGTATGTTACTTTTTCATCAGGTTTAATGTTAACAGAATTAAAGAACTCACAATCTGAAAAAAAAAAAAAAAAAAAAAAAAAAAAAAAAAAAAAAAAAATTCATCACCATAGAATAGAAAAAATGTTGTGAGCCACCCCGATATGTGTTATGTGGAACCAATGATACAAAAGAAAAAGAATTTTCTAAAATTTTATTTTGAATAAAATTACTTATTTTCATCCAATTTCAATCGTTTTCAAGTCATACATTTTTTAAGCCAAGTCATAGATATTTAAGCAAAATAAATATTTTTAATTTTTGCTCCAAAAAAATAATAACTATTTTTAATTTTTATTTAATATCCCCTTTATTGCATGGATTAACGACTAGATAATATTAATTACTATCATGCACTAGTTTAAAGTAATAACTATCCCCTCAAACAAACTTCTTGTGTGTGCAACAATAATTTCCTGTTCACAAATAAACATGTACCAATTTAGCATTTACAGATAAAACGTGGAATGAATTTTTCACTATTCGTTCTCCTCACAGATTTATTGCCCCCGACAGATTTTCCTGAGGTCACCATGCTCACCGGTATCTACGATCTGACAATGTAATGTCTTCTAGCAGCTAATTATTATCTGACACTAACCTATCGCCAACCTTATCTTAAACCTGAAAATGGATTTCAAAGTAATGGTACACCATTCTTCCTGGTCGTGCCTTGAGATCATAAATTCATATAACATTAGGGAACTAATTAAGAGAACTTCATAGAACTCCGATGGCCATACTATTGTATCCAGAAATACTTACCTAGATTTTTAGGTAAGTTTCTCACAAGGCTTGTGGAGTAACTCCTCAAGCATAAGGATTAAAACAAGACAATACCAAAAGTTGAGAATCAAATATACAATTAATATTCACGTATAAAATAATAACCATCCCCTGAAACAAACTTCTTGTACGTATAATTTTAAAAGGAAATTTACAAATAAACGTGTACTAATTAAGCATCTATGGATAAATGTGGGGATGAAGTTTTCAATACTCCATTCTCCAAAAAGAAGGTTTATCACCGACAACAAATCAGGAAGACAAAAGAACGTAATCTCTTCGGCATGTCACCCATCTGCAACCTTATCCTAAACTAGATAACAGACAAGTGGACCTCTTTCTTTATATCCTAACTGATATTGTACTTCAAATAGAAGAGTAGACAAAGACTCTTCTATGCAAGCCTACAAAACTTCATACAGCTTTGGGGCCTCAAGAAAACTTCAAACAATTCAGATGGCCATACTTTTGTACCCAGAAATACTTGTAGCAATAATTCTATGCTTCCTTTTTCTTTGTCATTTGAGATGGAACAAAAGCCGAACCATTACAAATTGGCCTGTTGTCAGAATGCTCCCAGGCCTTCTTCAAAATGCATCCAATGTGCACGAGTATGTTACCTGGCTCCAAAAACAAAATGGGGGCACTTTGAAGTTTAAGGGTCCTTTGTTTACTAACATGACCTTCATGGTCACGAGTGATCCCATGAACATCCACCACATGTTGAGCAAAAACTTTTCTAACTACACAAAAGGGTAGAAGTTCGGGGAAATTTTTGATGTTCTGGGAGATGGGATTTTAAATTCTGATTCTGACTTGTGGACATATCAGAGGAAGCTACTTCACACAGTTTTAAAGGACAACAAGTTTAAGTTGTTCTTTGAGCAATTTGTCAGGGAAAAGTGGAAAAGAGCCTCATTCTAGTTCTTGATCATGTCTCAAGTTTTGGAATTGAGGTGGATTTACAAGACATTTTTCAACGGTTCACATTCGATAGCGCTTGCTTAGTGGTTTTGGGTTTTTATCCAAACTGTCTCTCCATTGAATTCCCAGATGTTTCCCATGCAAAAGTGTTTGATCAATTAGAGGAATGTTTGTTATACCAACACACTGTGCCAGAAAGATGGTGGAAGTTACAAAGAAGGCTTCAAATTGGTTCGAAGAAAAAGCTATCACATGCTTGGAAAGTTTTTGATGAATATGTGTACGAATGCATCTCAACCAAGCAAGAGGAAGTGACCCTGAAGAAGGAGGAACTAAAATTCAACTTGTTGACAGCTATAGTTATGGAGGAACGAGAAGGAGAAATGAATAGTAATATTACAAAATCCAACAAGTTTATGAGGGACACTGCAATTAATCTCTTCGCAGCAGGGAGAGACACCATAAGTGCAAGAGTCACGTGGCTTTTTTGGCTTCTTACAACACACTCATCAGTGGAAGCCAAGATTTTAGAAGAAATCAAGGAGCATTTGTTGGACAACAGAAAGTTAAAGGATTTGAGCATAGACAAGATAAGTAAGCTAATTTATCTTCATCTGTACCTTTTGTAGAGTTTGTTTAGACCCCTTAAACACACAATTGGATTAACTTAGTTAACAAGCCAAGTTATTACTTAGTCCAAATTCCAGATCTAGGTTAACACAATCATATAATCATATCAATGTAAAGTGCGGAATATAAAAAACACAAAGATATGATGACCTAGGAAAACCAAACCGGTAAAAAATCTGAGGACAATTTAACCTAGCTATCCTCAAGGTAAACCTGAATCCACTATGAAAGAATTGAAGTGTACAATAGCGGCTTAGACCACTAACATCCTATTGCTACCTACCAGTAAAACTTACTGACACGACCACATGCAAGCTCTGAGACCACGAACTCCTTCTTTCTTAGATTCTCCAGCAAATACAAGCACTCCTGCTTGTGTATCTTTAAGCTCTTATGGAAGCAACTGAACAATCATCAAATCCTCGAAGAAATCTCCTTCTTGATAATCCTAAGCTTGTGTGAAGGTAAACACCTCTCAGATCTCACAAGAGATTCACACAAATAGCAATATGAGCAACAACAAAAACATGACTAGGGTTTGCTTTTTATACCTAGGGAAAAACATAAAACCCTACACATCATATGAGCTTAGGGCTGAGTTGAAAAATCTGTAGAAAAAACAATATGCACGACTTTCGATCGGTCAAGTCTAATTCTCGATCAATTGAGTTAGGCAGAAATGCACAGTAACTCCTACAATTAACTCGATTCCAACTTTACATAAATCACATACTTTGAGCAAGTCTAAAACACGCCAAGACACCTGTTTTGATCATGGTTTGCCAACAATACGTATTAGAGCTCTAATACGTTAGTTCCTAAATACTTAAAACCTAACAAACTCCCCCTTTGGCAATCTGTGACAAAACACAACTAAAAGCTCAAAATTTACAAAGAAAAGCCCTTTACAAAAAAAATGCCCATTAGAACAAATCCAATCCTAACTACTATCCATCAGTTGCAAGTGTAGGTAGTAGCTTAATTGAGTCAACCTGTATATTTCCTGGAATACTAAACAAAACGCATAAACATATATGTGGAAAATACAAGTAAATAAACATAACATTCTTGATTTCATAGAACACAAAATATAGACAAAAAGCAATGATATCAATGAATAACTCATAATCATAAGTAACTCATAATCATAAGTCTATAAGCAGTGAAACAAGAAACAATATAATTCCCCCTATCATGAATACATCAAGAGCCAAAAACAAAAAATACACAGTGAAGCACTTAAATACAATCTAATCTCCACAGGCTCTCAAGCTCTCCAAAAACAAAAAACTCCCCCTAAGATATACAAACTCAATTTACTCCCCCTTTTTGTGATGGAATGCCAAAGAACAAATCAAAATCCATCATCAAAAGGAGGCGGCGAAGACGAGCGTCTAAGAAGTGCCAAATCTACTCGCAAAGCACGGATCTCGTCTAGAATGTCCACCAAAATCTAACCATGAGCCACTTGAACGATCACGACAGACTCCAACATACGACGAATGTCAAAGTCATCCGAAGTCGATGGCGGAGGAACATCAGCAGCAATATCTCCAACAGGAGCAGCAGGCTCCTCACCCGAAGGAACACTTGTAGAAGAAGAAGGGGGAACGGTACCAGAAGACTCAACTCGAGGGCGTTTAGAGCGCTCTCTCATCTGAGCAACCTTCTGCCTAAGGAAAGTGGCACCAATGGGAGCAATAACATGAACGGGCTCAAACACAGGGAAGTCGGACAAACCTAAAAACAACAAGATCCTATGAATGAAAATAGGATGAAAAAGAGCATGAGCAGTAGAGGAACTCCTATACACTTCGTTGAAAGAATGAAGAAACAAATGAGGAAAACTAATAGGAGCATCCATAACCAGAGCATACAAGAATGCACATCACTCCAAAGGAATGGTGTGCAGATGCGAAATAGGCTACAGGGAATGACACGTTATCCTAAAGATAAGATCAGTAGACTCAATAAGCTCAGCAGAAGTGATCCGAGGATCAGAACCCCACCGGATAGAAGTACCAGTGATGTATGACATGATGTCGTCTAAGGGAGGAGACACAGCATAGGGGTAAACAGGAAGCTGAACAAGAGGCACCCCTAGAGCATTAGCCACTACCAAAGGAGTAATGGTATATTCATCACCACGAATGTAACTCCTCACAAGAGTGCCAGAATCATAGGGGTGAACAGAAAGGTTCGAATAGAACTCTCTAATCAACATGGCTAGAGGAGGAGCATCAAAATCCAAAAGAGACAACCAGCCTCGACACTCAAAGTTTGCCCTAATGGCAGGATCAATCTCATCTAACAGAAGCCTACGCTCAGCCCAAATCTTCCTCTTAGTGTTAAGATTCTCAAAAGTCTCTTGGTGCTTTGCACTCAAGAACCTATCACTCTCAAAGGAAGGGTCAGAAGAAGAGGTGGATGACCAATTGGCTCTAGTCTTCCTAGGCATGGTGCTAGAGAAATAAACAGAGCCACAAGAGAAAGAACAAAAAACAACACAAGGGTAGACTGCAAGTTAGCATAACAAAATAAATCTATATGATGCATGAAAAAAAAATGTCATGATGCATGCTCTAATGCAATGACAACAAGTTCTAATTTAAGTTTAGAATCACAAAATTGGCTTGAGCATAGAGTTTAAAACAAAAAAAAAAAACTCCAAAATTTTCAAAAACCACTTGTAGAATTTTACTCAATTGACCAATTGATTATCACATCACACAAGGTATAAAACAATTTATAATGATCAATTACATCAAATCAAAAAGCCAATTTCATCAATTCAACCTAAATTGAACAAAATCCCCAATTCGGAACAAAACAAGCCCTAGAATTTTCAATTCTTCATAAAACACCAAATTGATCAAATTAAACATTATGGATCATGATTATAGCATTATAGGACAAAAACCCATCAATCAATTTCAGAAAATAAGGCTTGAATCGTCAAAAATTCCAAAACTTGCTTAGTCCAAAAATATCCCTTAAAATGCATGAATTTATGCATGAAACATGAAATAAAATGCAAACTGAAGGGTATAAAGGTCTTACCGGCCTTTGAAGAGAAAAACCTTGCAAAAAAAACGAAGGAAAATGACAAAAAATTGGATGGTAGCCTTGATCGGTTCGTATGGAGAGAGAAAAGTTGAAAAACTTTTTGAAAAGTGAATGAACACGTGAGAAGAAAACTCTTTTTAAAAAGTCTCCATATGATTTTCGATCGATCGAAAAACAGATTCGATCGGTCGAAAATGCTTTGATTGATCGAAAAACCAATCGAGCACCGATCGAAACAGACAGTGGTTGACCAAAAATTTAATCGCAGTTTCGATCGATCGAAAAACATGTTCGACCGGTCGAAATTTTGGAAAACTCTGTTTTTGAAAAAATAAAGCAAATTTATACAGAAACTCCTCAAAGCATTGAATTTTATGAATAAAATGCATGAATATGAGATGAAATTCTTTTCAAAAACATAAATTTTGAACCCAGTTTCCCAAATATATAGATTTTCCAAACATTTTCCTTGAATTCTCAAGCATCAAAATGATTTTGCAAAATTCTCAAGGCATTTTCAAACTTGGTTGGTCAGACCAAAAACACACACAATAACATGTACAAAGTTTAACAAAGAGTAACTTGTGTAGTGTGTGCAACTAGCAAAAGCTTGAGAAACATGTGAGGTGATATGCAAGTAAAAATCAATTACAAAGTCTTCAAAATTCATCACAAAGAATGTAAAAGAGACTATCACCTAAAGAGTTACATCATATAACTCTCACATCTCCTAGATCATAAGCTTGCAATCATGTAAGTTTCTTAAGTTTGCCTCATAATGTACACACAGATTTTAAGATTTTCAGAAACTTATTAAATAAAAGCCGGGATAATGTACACACCAATTTTATGTATTTGATTTTTGCATTAAGTCCAATAATGTACACATTAATTTTAAGCAATTAACCCAAGGCTACACCTTATGTTCTTTCTTTTTTTGCATGTGCTACACTTTCTCGAGCACAAAATCTTATGATATGCACTAAGGTGTTCATGATTGGCCAGTGAACAGTGGTGAGATGGTTATTTATGTCTTTCTCAAAAGGATCAATTCCATCAGTCAAAGACTTGTGACTTCAAGTTCACGATAAAGTAGTCAAAACTACAAACATCTTCCCACACAACATGCACTACAAAGCTTTAACTAGTAAAGTGTAAGAAATAAGCTCATCCAAGCTAAACATAGTACATGTACATGGTAGATGAAAATAAATTGACCAACCTTATTTTCAAAAACCAAGAAAATAAATGCAAAAACATATTTGCTTTCCCTCTTTTTTTTTTTTAAATGAAAATTAACAAAAACATTCTAGAATGAAATGCATGAATGTTATGCAATGCAAATCCTAGAAAACAAAGAAAACAAAAAAAAAATGGTCACAAAGAGTATATCAATGAAGCATAAGGACCATGTTAGAAAGACTCACTTAGATTGAGCCTTTTGCATCCAAAGTCTTTTAGATGCACCTTGAGCATTGGAGTTCTTATTCATATTAGATTGATTTCTAACTCTAGAATTGGAATAAAGGTTTAGAGCCTTTTCCAACTCACCAATAAGTACCATAAGATCATGAGCTTGAAGCACAGGTACTTTAGGTTTATTTGCTCTCTTAGCAGCTTGAAGCTTGTAACAGTTTGGACGAATGTGCCCAAACTTTTCACAAAAATGACAAACCCATGCAGGCTTATCATGTGTCCCGTTCCTAGAAAGGGTAGACTCCTTAGGTTTAGACTCTTTCATATCAACCCTAATCTTCTTAGAAGGAGAAACTTCTATAGGTTTGACAACCTCACTCACAGGGGGTTCAGAAGAAGATGAAAGAACAAATATTGTGGAATTTGGTGCAGACACATTGATGCTCTCTACAAAACCTAACCCAGTTTTATCGGAAGAAGACTTTTGAACACTCAACATCTAATCAAGTTTGGAACTAGCAGACCTATTCGTTTGTTCTCTAGCAACAAATAATTCATGTTCCAAAGATTTAACTTTATCAAGCAAAAGCATGTTCTCAGTCTTCACATTATTCAAAAGTTCAGTAGCATCAAACAAAATCACAAGCAAATTTTTCTTTTCAAGCTCAAGAAATGCAATTTTCTTTAAGCCTAATTCAACATTCATAGCATCCTTTGCGGTAACTTTGCAAAGTTTATTGTAGATTTCTTGAAGATCTGCATCCTCAGAGAGTTCCCCATTAGAAGGGTTCTCTTCAACAGTCACACTTTCATTGACTACAGCAATAGCAGTGAAAGCAATAAAGTTTCCATCGCCGTCACAACCAAACTCATCATCAGAAACTTCATCATCACTAAGGGTTACATCCATAACCTTACCCTTAGACCTCAAGAAAGTTGGACATTTTGATTTCACATGACCATACCCTTGACATCCAAAACATTGAGGACCTATAGAATTATTTGAAGATTGACCTAATTTTTCTCTAGGTTTTTCTATTTTGTTAACCTTAATGGGATCATTCTTCCTAAAATTTCTAAGTTCATCAGTGTTTTTACCTCTTGCCCTTTTGTTGCTATTTCTAAGGAAATTTCTAAAGTTATTGTCAAGATAAGCAATCTCTGTAGCAGAGAGATCATCATCAAATCCACCAACCTCAACATCATCAACAGACTTAAGAGCCATTGATTTGGATTTGCTAGTTTTGGGTAGGTCCAACTCATAGGACTGAAAAGATACTACAAATTCATCAACAGGAATGGAGTCCACATCCTTGCTTTCAGTGATGGCAGTCACTTTGGGTCTAAAATCTTCAATCAAAGATCTAAGAATCTTCCTAACAATTTTAGGTTGATCATAGATTTCACCCAAGTTGTAAGCATAATTAACAATGTCATTTAGCTTAGCATAGAATTCATCGAAAGATTCATCATCAGACATCCTAATGCTTTCAAATCTAGTTGTTAATTGTTGCAACTTATTGATCTTAACTGCCTTTGCGCCTTCATGCACAGTCTGGAGGATATTCCAAGAAGTGTGAGCAACCTCAACATTAGAGATTCTCTTAAATTCCTCCATAGAAACAGCATTAAAGATAGCATTCATTGCTTTGCTATTGAAGGCTGCTGCTTCTTTCTGAGAAGTTTGCCACTCACTCATAGGAGTAGTGGGCTTTTCCCATCCGTATTCAACGAAGTTCCAGACTCTCTCATCAATGGATTTAAAGAAAGCTTTCATCCTTACTTTCCAGTAAGCATAATTATTCCCATCAAAGTGAGAAGGAATAACAAGAGAGTGTCCGTGTTCCATGACAACAGGGGTCAAGGATTAGCTTAGAGATCAAAAGATCTACACACAAGAGCTACTCGCTCTGATACCACTTGTAGAGTTTGTTTAGACCCCTTAAACACACAATTGGATTAACCAAATTAACAAGCCAAGTTATTACTTAGTCTAAATTCTAGATCTAGGTTAACACAATCATATAATCATATCAATGTAAAGTGCAGAATATAAAAAACACAAAGATATGATGACCTAGGAAAACCAAACCGGTAAAAAACCTGAGGAGGATTTAACCTAGCTATCCTCAAGGTAAACCTGAATCCACTATGAAATAATCGAAGTGTACAATAGCAACTTAAACCACTAACATTCTATTGCTACCCACCAGTAGAACTTACTGACACGACCACGTGCAAGCTCCGAGACCACGGACTCCTTCTTTCTTGGATACTTCAGCAAGTACAAGTACTCCCGCTTGTATATCTTTAAGCTCTTATGGCAGCAACTGAACGATCATCAAGTTCTCGAAGAAATCTCCTTCTTGATAATCCTAAGCTTATGTGAAGGTAAGCACCTCTCAGATCTCACAAGAGATTCACATAAACAGCAATATGAGCAACAACAGAAACGTGACTAGGGTTTGCCTTTTATACCTAGGGCAAAACATAAAACCCTACACGTCATATGGCCTTAGGGCTGAGTTGGAAAATCTGCAGAAAAAACAATCTGCACAACTTTCGATCGGTCGAGTCTAATTCTCGATCGATCGAGTCATGCAGAAATGCACAAAAACTTCTACCGTTAACTCGATTCCAACTTTACATAAATCACATAATTTGAGCAAGTCTAAAACACACCAAGACACTTGTTTTTATCATGGTCTACCAACAATACATATTAGAGTTCTAATACATTAGTTCCTAAGTACTTAGAACCTAACACCTTTCGAGCACAAATGTTCAGCTCAAACTAATATTCTTCCTAGTGGTCACTCTTTGAGGCCAAATACAACAATGTTTTACTCTTTATACTCAATGGGAAGGATGTAAAGCATATGGGGTGAAGATTGCTTGGACTTCAAGCTAGAGAGATGGATTACAAAGTTTGGAGGAATAGTGCATGTACCATCTCTCAAGTTCATAGCATTTAATGTGGGAGTGAGGACTTGTTTAGGTAAGGATATAGCTTTCATTCAAATGAAAATAATTGCAAGTGCCATTTTGAAATTACCATGTTCATGTGGTTGAAAATCATCCTATTTCACCAAGTATTTCCGTTGTTCTTCATATGAAACATGATTTGAAGGTGAGGATTAGCAAGAGATATGTTTGACAAAGAAATTTTAGTTCTAGCTAAAGTTGCATTTAGGGAAATAATCACTCATGACCCTTCAAACAGGAAGATTATTAGGCACTTTCAGGTCTCACCATGAATTTAATTAGTGAGACCCATCATTCATGTGAGAGGAGAGAGTACGCATTTATGGTACTCCTGGAGTACACAATAATTTCCCCTTCAAACCAACTTCAGCTACATATGTATTTCCTTATTTAGTTTTGTGTTTCATTGTAATTTTTATAAGTCGAGGTGATGTATTAGTCCTATATAAATGCCAATGCTCATGACCCTTTCACAACAATAAAGATTTTTCCAAGAAATTGAATCGAAAAATTGAGATAGAAGAAGGGATTAAATTTAATAAGAATCTGGTGCTCAAGTCCTTATTTTTACATTATTCATTCAATACTAGTGTTCAATACTAGAGTTTTACATAGCCTTGCAAATTTCCCGTTTGAGAGAGAGAGAGCCATACACAACCTTTCTCTCTTCTCTTTCCCTCTCTCCGTTTCCATATCAATGAGAGGAGACTATTTTCATCACTGTCTTCACCATACTTGGGTGTTGAGAGTTATTTGAAACTGGGAATCATTTTAGCAATACCACAAATCCAAGGAGTCTCGGCTGCTTGCAATTGGTGGCTCAATTTGCAAATCTCGCAACTAGATGTAGAAATGACTCGGCATAATAGGTTGTTAGCTAGAACTTGGAGAGTTCAAGTACAAGGATAGCATTAGGCTTGAAGGGTTTACTGTGTATCTTGTACAACAACTATTAATCTAGTTTATGGTTTCAGTGTTGGTTTCACAAAGAGGTTTTTTTTGTCTATGTTAGGTTATACGCCTGCAACAAAGTTGATTTTTTTCAAGGGTCAAAACCCTTGAAAAAAGTATTAAAAGCCCTCAAAAGATATAATTTAGAGGGTTTAACTAACCCTTGATGACATTTGAAACAAGCTCCCTTGAACTGGAAATTTCTACGGCCTTCATAGCCCTTGAAACTGAAATTTTAACAGCCTACATAACCCTCGAAACAAATGTTTTATCTTTATCAAAGATGGGCAACCTTTGAAAAACTGAAAAGGGGTAAGAGAAAATAGCCTTTTTTTGAGGGTCTCCCAACCCTCAAAATAAGGTTTTTCTCTTTTTAAAAAAATAAAAATAAAAACTCACAACCATGCACATAGACTTTAAAGAACCACATATTAAAAAATCTATATTATACCAAAACAAAAATATCAAAACAAAATTCAATTAGCTTTCCAAGTTACTAAATTCTTCATTCTTGAAGTTTATGTAGACATTTTCATATTAACATAAAGGAACTTAGTATTTTAACTAGATAAAGGAGAAAAAAAGGAAGTAGATGAAGAAAAATGAATCAGTACAAGAACCATGCATGATCAAAATCCTAATCTTAATATTATTCTACTTCAATGCAAAACAGCCTGATGTACTAATGTTTAAAGGGTCTCACATAAAGGATTCTACCTTCTCCTGGTACTTCTCAAAGACTGATACATAGCCACCAACTTTCCCTTGCATTAAGAACTGCAAGGAAATAAACAAATCAATTAATCATGCCCTTGTTAAATTGTTGAGGTGTTTGATTGAAAAATTGTCATACAACGAAGTCCATAGTGACAAGAACAAGAAGATGTAAGTTCAATAATCAAATCTCTGCAACCAGGTAAATATCCTGACCCAAAATGTACTGCCAACATTATCTATGAAATCTGTTTCCAGGGTTTTCAATTATTAGCCACACAATTTCAATCCAAATCAAAGCAAATAATTGACTCACTCCCAATTCTTAAAGGCATCATGCAAATAGGTCAAGTTCTCTCTTATAAAATGCACAATATAAACAGTTAAGGACATTTGAAATAAGATTAAACAAGTATGAACATGCATATACCTATTTCCTCATAAACAAAATGCACAAGACATTAACAAGTATTCAGCAGGATGTAAAAATGGTAAGGAATTATCAAATGATGATGCTCTCAGAAAACTAAACTGTGAATCCCTTGACTAGAACTTACATGAATGAAACCTTTGATAGCAGCACGACGGCAAAAAGCCTGTGGTAGTTCCTCGTGACCATAAATTGGATACATAAAAGCCCCAAGTGCATTTGGAAACCTAAGAGGGACAAGAATCATAAAAGCACATACTTGTGGTACCTTGCTTCTTAAAATAAAAACCAACCAAACATTCTTGATTCAAGGATGCAAACAAGAAACATAATGCTCTAGTGATATTGTCAAGACAGTAAAGCCCCAAAACCATCCATTATCCAAACAAAGATTACATTCACCTGATGAACCTATTCACACCATTTTAACAAGAAACATATATGTAATGGTTTTATTTCATGTGCAGGCTACTATTGATTGATGAAATTAATGTCCATATAAACTCACACATACAAAGAGGAGGTCCAATCAAGTTTTATACATTAGGCTTATTTGTTTTAGCAGAAACAATTTGGGAAAGTTTACTTATGCTCAATGAACTTGCATGACCATTACTGAATCTAGTAGCCGGCCCCCACATCTATAGCATTATTATCGAAATCATCATACGTCACAAGTCGTCTATTCCATTCCAGCTTCAATGAATTTGTAATCAAAATTTCAGAAAGAAGCCAACAGTAGAAAGCATAGGCAAAAACAATACCCATTAACTGGCTTCAGACGTTTCTGGGCTTTATCTTACTTTGAAGCTCTGAAACTAAGGATACCCTCTTGTTTCAATCTTTCTTCGAGGGCAGCTCCTACTTTTAACATTTCCATGCTTTGTACACCAACTTGATCACTCTGCCATATTTTAACAGTTGCACATTAGCCAAATTGCAGCAACAAATATTTATGTTAAAAGAAAAGATATATGGGGACATGTCCTAGATAAGGCCAAGTAGCATAAAAAGAACCATGTAACAGACTCGAAATAGTTAGGATTTATCTTAGTTGAGTTGAATTGAGTTAAAATAGAAAAATAAAAATTAAACATAACAAAAATGATTGATATCAGAAAAGAAACATGAAAAGCATAAAACTTATAATCTCAAATTTGTGATCACATCTCCATCAAGAATAATTCACTTGGCGTTTGCGTTTTCCTGCTTTGTTCTCACTATCCTTCAAAGGTTCCACGTTTTCCAACTCAGCTGTGTTATGAGGCTGCAATAACAAAAGAAAACTAAGACGTGAAATAAAAAGAGAATCACTCGAAAACAAAGCATGTATTTCTAAGTTAAAGAAGTAAAAACAAGCATGTTTTGTAGCGAAAACACCTACCACTGTTGTTTCTTGGGTTTCAAATGAAGGATAGGGCCCCTGATCTTTTGTAACAAAATAACTTGACAATTAGTATTCTCTCTACCCAACTTTACTACCATTTCAACCCCTTGATTGTTGTTCAGGAACTCCTCAAGTTCGGATGGAAGATTCCCATCAAGTTGTTTTGTCTATTAGTGGAGCAAACATTGAAAAGAAGCAAGTTGTCAGGGAAACCAATCCATATCTGAAATAACAAACCAGTATACCTCAATGACAGAATTGCTATAATCATCTTTGTGCACAAAATGAGAAGAAAAATATGGGTAGAACACAGGTACTCATATGATCATAGAGGTTAAA
This sequence comes from Castanea sativa, assembly GCF_040712315.1. Taxonomy (NCBI): domain Eukaryota; kingdom Viridiplantae; phylum Streptophyta; class Magnoliopsida; order Fagales; family Fagaceae; genus Castanea; species Castanea sativa. The sequence goes on from NC_134013.1 coordinate 65,999,656, forward strand.
CATTGTCACATATAAAGCAATTTGATAAATGTAATACATAGAAAAATAATTCATCTTTTCCCAGTTATTAACCAACTAGACCAGACCAATTTTTAATGATAAGCTTAGATCCTATCCACATCTTTTTAAAATTTACCAAAAATATACGGTGCATACCATATCCAGATATGAAAGTACTTAGTTTTAACTTGTACAACCATCTATTGCAGCTATGTTGGCATCGCTTTTTTTTTTTTTTTAATTATATGCAGTTTTCATCAAAAGCAATAGATAGGCATACTTAGAGACAAAGGCCACCATTCAACAATTGTCCTTATCTGAAAAAAAAAATACATATACATACATACATATATATATATATATATATATATCTGTGTGTGTGTGTGTAAGGTAGCAATTAAAGCATAAAAATTTTAGATACATATCTATATGTTATTTTAAGAAGCAACGCCCATCTATATAGAATTGCAATAAATCCTAACAATGACAGATTAGCAAAATATTTTAAATATTCCATTATACCTGGACACTTATTTCAATTTTTTTTAAAGATGAATTAGTATTAGATAGTGCATTATAATTTGGATCTTTCTAGCAGCACTAACAGCAGTTGACCTATCGGAGCGTCAGTCCATCAGAAACTTACACTTTTTTAGTTATAATGAATGAAGTGAAGCCCAGGACAAAGACATGTTACCCCTCCTTTTACTAAACCATTTTAAGTGGGCTGCTGGGTTCTTAAGGCATTCATTATAACAATTTATCTCATCAACCATTATTCTGGAAGACCCTTAAATTTCATAACGAGTCCATGATCTGCTGCTAATGGCAACTTTTCCCTTTGATAAAAGCATCAGACCCTTTACTAACAATCTACCTCTATGAGTATGGCAGAGCATCTACCAGCCAATGACAGGATGGCCATTGCATTTATATGTCTGTAACCCCCAATATGGAGGGTCTTGGAAGCACTCTGCCTATTTTCCAAGGTGTAAACAACGTGCACAAGTTTCTATTGAGGTAATGACAAAGGGAAGAACGCTTAACATAATTAGAGTGTTCATTGGATGCATGTGTGTGTGTTTAAGAGATTAAATTCTTCCCTGAAACAAATCTTGCAATTTTGCTCTGGGTTCTAAGCCATGCTTGAGTATCTAACCCCCCTTTTTTATGAATAAGAAAATTTTTATTTCAATGAAATACATCAGATCAGTACAAAGACGCTATAGAAGCACAGCTGGAACAGCCAGAAACACAGAAAAAATATAGTAACACATAGCAGAGAGAAAAAGAAAGTGACAAAGCGTGCTTGAGTATCTAACCTTATGGGCATTTTGAATTACTCCAGTTAGTAACATTGAGTACTCAACTTAATAGGCATTCTAAATAACTTTATTAACATTGCGTATCCAATCTTAAGGATTTATAGATCATTGATTCTGAAGATGTCATAAACTAGGTTAGGATCAAACATCCAATACAAACCTAAAGTTCAATTTTTATGACTGCTACTGCTTGTCCTTAAAAGGAAGGGAAAATCAACTGGGAATGCAATCTAAACATTCTTTTATCAAACAGCAGTCATACAAGTTTATTTCAGTAATCTTTCCACATAGAACCTAAAAATTCAAGATTTACTTACTATTTTTCATCCAAAATCCAAATAGCAAAATCTACCCATAATTTAAACTAAAATCAAACCAGAATGTACAAATCAATCCCAAAATCCTCTCCAATACATCATTCTTTTCCTACAATTTTTAGGCAACCAAACAGATTCTCAAATGAATCAAAGAAATTTAATAGAACTCAAATTGCAGCACAAGTTAACGGTTAGGGATTTGAGCTAGAAAATTTACCAATTGAAAACACCAACAATAAAATTATAAAAATAAATAAAATAGAAATAAAAATCTTCAACAAAAAAAAAAATCTCAACAAAACCAATACAATACAAACTCATTTATTTTCCTACAATTTCTCAACAACCAAACAGATTCTAAACGAGTCCAAAGAAATTTAATCAAGCTCAAATTCCACCACAAAGCTAATGAATTGAGCTAGAATTTCAAATCAATTGAAATAAATATAACTGTTAAAATAAATAAAAACTCAAACAAAGCCTATTCATTTCAAACAATTTCTCCAAATACAGAATCCGAGTAAATCTATAGAAATGCAATGAAATGAAAAGCCGTAGAAGATCGTACCTAGTAGAATCAGATATAAGTGTAATTTCCTTAATTTCTAGGGAAAAAAACAGAGAGAGATAGACCTATAATCGGAAAATGGGGTGGCGAAGAGTGCTCAGTCTATCAACAGCTTGCTTGTTGTCGGAGATGAGATAGCTGACCACCGCAAATCAACCCGTCAGAGATGAGATGAGCTCCGATTTTGTGAGAATTTTCTGATTGTGTGATCGGTTTCTGAGTGTGGAGCGTGAACAAAAATAAGTTTTCCCTTTTGTATTTTAACTAGTAAATTGCACGGTTAATTTTGTAATATCAATACTATTATTTATGGGCTTTTCTCATTTTTTTTTTTAGTTCTAAAATGCCTCTACACCCCTATGTTTAAGTAGAGACAAAAATAAAGGACAATCCGGTAAAAATACAACTTGTTAGATTTTAAGTACTTAGGAACTAATGTTTTAGAACTCTAATATGTATTGTTGGCAAATCATGATCAAAACAGGTGTCTAGTTATGTTTTAGACTTGCTCAAAGTATGTTATCTATGTAAAGTTGGAATCGAGTTAACTGCAGAAATTACTGTGTATTTCTGCCTTACTCGATCGATCGAGAATTAGACTCGACCGATCAAAAGTTGTGCAAATTGTTTTTTTTGCAGAATTTCCAACTCAGACCTAAGCCCATATGACGTGTAGGGTTTTATGTTTTGCCCTAGGTATAAAAGGCAAACCCTAGCCACGTTTTTGAGGTTGCTCATATTGCTATTTGTGTGAATCTCTTGTGAGATCTAAGAAGTGCTTACCTTCACACAAGCTTAGGATTATCAAGAAGGAGATTTCTTTGAGAGCTTGATGATCATTCAGTTGCTTCCATAAGAGCTTAAAGATACACAAGCGGGAGTACTTGTACTTGCTGGAGAATCCAAGAAAGAAGGAGTCCGTGGTCTCGAAGTTTGCACATGGTCGTATTAGTAAGTTTCTACTGGTAGGTAGCAATAGGATGTTAGTGGTCTAAATCGCTATCATACAACTTCGATTCTTTCACAGTGGATTCAGGTTTACCTTGAGGATAGCTATGTTAAATCCTCCCCAAGTTTTTTACCAATTTGGTTTTCCTGAGTCATCATATTTTTGTGTTTTTATATTCCGCACTTTACATTGATATGATTATATGATTGTGTTAACCTAGATCTAAAATTTGGACTAAGTAATAACTTGGCTTGTTAACTAGGTTAATCCAATTGTGCTTTAAGGGGTTTAAATAACTCTAGAACTAGTATCAGAGCAGGTAGCTCTTTTGTTGTAGATCTTTTGATCTCTGAGCTAATCCTTGACCCCTGTTATCATGGATAATTCTAAGTGTCTTACTGTTTTTTATTGTGATGATTTGAATAAAAAGGACACTGTTATTTCTGTTGATTTTATTGATGTCTATGAAACTCTCTGTAAGGAATTATTGAAATCTTTGAAAATTGCTAAGAAATTCAAGGAAGTTAAAATTGGCTAATCTTGAAAAAGAGGAATTGGTTGTTAGATTAGATGAATCTGATAAAAAAATGAATTTTTGAGAAATCAAATTTCCTCTCAAGATGAGAAGATGAAAAGTTTGGAACAAGAGTTAGTTGAATCTAAAGCTAAAATTGAAAAGTTGACTAGTACCAAGCCGACTGTTGATAACAGAAGTGTTGTTGTTTCTCTTAAGCCTAAAACTGAAAAAGTTTATATCCCTCCTTTCAAGAGGAATAATAAAGAAAAGGCTTATTGTACTAGGTTAGACAAAGGAAAAAGTTCTGCTGTAATCGCTGAAGTTTCTAAACCTATGTCTAAACCTACTCTTAGAGAGCATAAGAAATCTGTTTTTGTGCCTACCTGTCATCTTTGTGGTGTTGTTGGTCATATTAGGCCAAATTGTTCTTTGTTGAGGCAAAAACCAAAATCTGAGACTAGATTTGCTGTTAGGAATACTGATGTTCCTAAATTTATTCCTGTTTGTCACTTTTGTGGTGTCTTTAGTCACATTCGTCCTAATTGTCATAAATTGAAATTTAAAAATTCTGTATTTCAATCTAGGATATGTGATGGTATTTCTCCTGCCATAAGTCTAAATAAATTGTTTCATATGCTTTTGAAAAATTTAAGCTTGTTGGCTTGTGAAAGGAATTTGCAGGATTTTAGTCTTTCTCAGAAGATTGGTGTTATCCCTCAAATATACTCTAATTCTCATGGTTTTTCACCTACAAGGCCGAAGACTTGAGCTATATGGGTGAGAAAAGATTCTCTAAGGTGAGTGTTGTTTACTTGTCCTTGATTTAATTCTTTCAATAAATTGTGAACATGTTTTCTTTTTGTTTTTGGTTGATTTATTTTCTTAGGTTGTTTTTTATTAAAACAAAAAATTCGAAAACATTTAAAAATTTCAAAAAGAAAAAAATATTTTATTTTGAGTCTTGTTTTATTTTTCTTGAGAATTACATGAATTATGATATCTCTCTCTTGATTCAGAACATGCTTGATATTGTGGAGAAACTTGAATAGTATGTGTTATATAAGTGCTAAGCTATTTCTGATTTTGTGTGAGAGTTTACTAGTTTGTACATGTGCTCATGGATTAGTTAAGAAATTGATGTTTCTTGTTTGTGTACCCTCTATAGCTTAGTTTTGCATTGTCATGCGTTGTTTTTGCATTTTAATCATTTAGCAAAATGTGTGCTTTTAGTTTTGGTCATAAATTTTTTTTTTAACCATAAAGATTTCTGTGTTTTGTATTACACATCATGAATTTGTAATCAAGGTTGGCCATAGTATTTTTACATAACTTGTTTATGTACTTTGTTTAGCTTGGATGAGCTTATTCTATTGCACTTTACTAGTTTGAGTTTTATAGTGCGTGTTGTGTGGAAAAATGTTTATAGTTTTTGATTACTTTGTCTTGATCTTGAAGTCACATGTCTTTGACTGTCGGACTTGATCCTTTTGAGAAATTCATAAATAACTATCTCACCACTATTCACGAGCCAATCATGAATACCTTAGTGCATATCGTAAGATTTTGTGCTCGAGAAAGTGTAGCACGTGCACAAAAAGAACATAAGGTGTACCCTCGTTTTAATTGCTTAAAATTGGTGTGTACATTATTGGACTTAATGCTAAATCAAATAAATAAATTGGTGTGTACATTATCCCGGCTATTTTTAATAAGTTTCTGAACAATTAAAATTTGTGTGTATATTATGAGGCAAATCAAGGAACTTACATGATTGCAAGCTTGTTTTTTAAGAGATGTGAGAGTTATATGATGTAACTCTTTGAGGGTTAATCTCTTGTGAATGTATGTGATGAATTTTGTAGAAATTGTGATTGATTTCTATCTATGTATCACCTCACATGTATCTCAAGCTTTTGCTAGTTGCACACACTACACAAGTTACTCTTTATTAAACTTGGTACATGATATTGTGTGTGAATTTGGTTTGGCCATCCAAGATTATGTGTTCTATGGTGTTTGATGCAAAATATGGTTAAGAGTTTGAAAATCTTTGTTTTTAAAGATCTGGATTGAATTTAAGTGTTTTTGAAAAACTTTTAAGCTCATACTCATGCATATCGTTCATGAAACTCTATGTTTTGAGGAGTTCTTGCATTAAATTGCTGTGTTTTTCAAAAATTTGATTTTTCCAGATTTTCGATCGATCAAATCTGTTCCTCGGCCAATCAAAAATGCGTTAAAATTTTTGGTTAGCTTCTGCCTGACTCGATTGGTATTCGATCGATTCTTGATCAATCGAAACTGAAAAAATTTCAGTTTCTAAGTTTTTAACCAAATTTTTTTTCATGCATCATTTGTATTTAGGATTCACATGCATTGCATTGTTTTCTGTATCCATCTTGTATTTTTGCCATCATATCTCTCATTGTTTTCACACATAACATGCATACACTTTGCTAAATTGGGTACTCAACTTGATTTAAAAATTGATTGATTAATTTTTGAGTCATTTATACTTTCTAGTATATGCTATTTTTATGTGTGAACTATAAAAATATTTTTCTTAAGAGATATGATGGATAATCAATGTGCAAATATTTTCTCTACTCATGCAACTATTTATGGGTCACATAGTGTCAAGTTTGCATTTATTGAAAGAGAGAATATTTTTCTTCATATGTATCCTCAACTTATTTTTTTAGTTTGGTTTGTGTCTTTTTATTTTTCCCCACCTCCTATATTTTCTCCAAAACCGTTTTTTCCAAAACTTGTTTTTTTTTTTCTATTTTTATAGGGGGAGAAAAGTTTTTTTTTTTAAACCTTTGTTGTTCATAGGGGGAGTTGTTGCTCTTCATTGGGGGAGTTGTCTCTATTTTCTATAGAGTTGAGTTGTTTTTTGTTTCCTTTATTCTCTATTTTCTCTTATCCTTTGTTGCGTATGTTTTCTGTTTACTCTTTGATTGAGTTGTCTTTGTCAATACGTGACAAAAAGGGGGAGAAATAGATAAAATGTCTTTGGGAATCCTACGTGTTTTGTTTAGGGGTAGTTGAATTTGTTTTTGAAAGGGGGAGAATATAAAAACTTTTTGATGTATCTAACTTAGGGGGAGAGTTAGTTTACTTTTGTTTTTATACTGTGATTCATATTGGCTTACTTATATTTTCCACACATACGTTTATGCGTTTTGTTTAGTGTTTTAGGAAATATACATGTTGATTCAATTGAGCTGTTGTCTACACTTGCAACTGATGAATAGTAGTTAGGATTGTATTTGTTATAATGGGCATATTTTTGTAAATGGCTTTTCTTTGTAAACTTTGAGCTTTTAGTTGTGTTTTGTCACGGATCGCCAAAGGGAGAGTTTGTTAGGTTCTAAGCACTTAGGAACTAACGTATTAGAACTCTAATATGTATTGTTGGCAAACCATGATCAAAACAGGTGTCTAATTATGTTTCAGACTTGCTCAAAGTATGTTATTTATGTAAAGTTGTAATCGAGTTAACTGCAGAAGTTACTGTGCATTCCTGCTTGACTCGATCGATTGAGAATTAGACTCGACTGATCGAAAGTAGTGCAAATTATTTTTTTTGCAGAATTTCCAACTCAGCCCTAAGCTCATATGACGTGTAAGGTTTTATGTTTTTCCCTAGGTATAAAAAGCAAACCCTAGCCACGTTTTTGAGGTTGCTCATATTGCTATTTGTGTGAATCTCTTGTGAGATCTGAGAGGTGCTTGCCTTCACACAAGCTTAGGATTATCAAGAAGGAGATTTCTTCAAGAGCTTGATAATCATTTAGTTACTGCCATAAGAGCTTAAAGATACACAAGCGGGAGTACTTGTACTTGCTGGAGAATCCAAGAAAGAAGGAGTCGTGCTCTCGGAGCTTGCACGTGGTCGTGTCAGTAAGTTTCTACTGGTGGGTAGCAATAGGATGTTAGTGGTCTAAGTCGCTATTGTATAACTTCGATTCTTTCATAGTGGATTTGGGTTTACCTTGAGGATAGTTAGGTTAAATCCTCCCCAGGTTTTTTACCGGTTTGGTTTTCCTGGGTCATCATATCTTTGTGTTTTTATATTTCATACTTTACATTGATATGATTATATGATTGTGTTAACCTAGATCTGGAATTTGGACTAAGTAATAACTTGGCTTGTTAACTAAGTTAATCCAATTGTGCTTTAAGTGGTCTAAATAACTCTACACAACTCTAACTCCCACTAAAACATTGCCTAAAAAATAGGACCACCCTCCTATTAATTTTCAAATTGATTTATTCACTTATAAATTAGATAAATAAATAAAAAACACAATTTTATTTTCTACAAAATAGGACCACTAACAACAACAACAACAACAACAACAACAAAAAACCTAGTTTTATCTAAGATAGTTTTGGATAGTGTTGTGCATATATTATAAAAAATGTAAACTAAATTAGAGTAAAGAAATATATACATTTTAAGATTTTAAAAATTAATTTAGTAGTTTGACTGCATATTTATAGCCTTTTCAAGGTAAGTTTTTTTTTTTTTTTAAATCATGAAACCAAAAATAAATGCAAAAGAGTAACAAGACCATGAAAATCAATTAATTTGTGTTGCGTTCACATATTTAATACTATGAAATAAAAGTATGTCAAACTCTCTCACTATCTTCTACTCATCGATAATGCGACATTAAAATATGGTATGAGCAAGTGTGTATGTATGTGTCTTATAGATGATTTAAAACCATAGTAGAATATAGTTTTACATTGCGTACCAAGTATTCTATCTACTTATATACTTAAAACAAAAACTATCCAACCAAATGACCCAAACCTAGACCATATTTAATCCCCTAATTTAAAAAGAAAAAAAAAATACCCATAGGGGTTGGCGTCTTAATGGTGGTGGGATGCCAATATGATGGAGGCGGCAGGCCCTTAGATTTCTCTTTCTCTCTCTTTCAAATGTTTTGTCAATCTCAAGTCTTTTATTTTGGTAATATGTAGTGAAACAATGCATTTTATTTAAAAATTCACAATATTTTTGCGTCTCTCTATCTCTCTCCAAGGCCTTATCTGGTTAGTTATTACTATTAGTTCTTAATTATCATTTTTTTGCTTTTTTTAAAATATTAAAATGGTGGGTATGCTAAAAGATATGAAAAGGAGAGAAATGTGTGATGTAAGCTTAGGCAATTAATGAGAGATAAATGAGATAACAGTAAAATAAGTTAATGTAAACTTTTGAGTAACAGTAAAAAAAAACTTAATGAAAGAAGTAAAAAAAAGCTAAATGCAAAATTAGAGCGTCACTTGGCAAGACCTTATGCACTCCTGCATAAGATTTTTGCTTTTATATATATATATTGCCGATTATTCCTTTATAACTGCTATTGACGATTATTCCTTTATAACTGCTAATCACTAATCAGCATGAGTCTCAAAAAACTTTGTAATAGGACTTTATCATACGTACAAAATAAGCATAGTTTTTTTTTATCTCTATTTATAAAAAAATAATAATAATAAAATAAAAGATATTGCTATTGTGTTCATCCTTATAAGAATTTAAGCACATATTAAATTTTTATTATTTTTGACAATTTTTCTTTGATTTTATTGTAATTTATATATTGTGTTGGTTTAAATGAATTTTTTTCTCAAGCTTTCAAAGGATGGACTTTAGATAAGATGTTCAACTTTTATACGCCAAGCATTGACTGTAAGTCTTGTACAAGGAACAAATTGAGATAAGAAACTAAGAATATGGTCCATTTTGGTTGGTCTTAGCTTGATTTGTCTAGACATCAATTTTCTCTCTTGCCAAAAGTCCGACTTATTTTAGGCGAAAGTTTCCTTGGTTATTGCTTGTATACAAAATTCCAAGATCATTAAATTGGAATAGGTCCCTTACTAACCTAACCAATTGGAATAAGATGAAATTTCTTTCTATCCACACAAAACATTGTGTATACTCCAAATTTTTTCTACATCTCATAATGATACGTTGTGGAAAGGTGTCATCCAAGTTCAACACAATTTAGAATTGCAGTTGAGACTATGCCCAGAAGCTTTACTATTTAATATTTTGCGAGAAAAATTAAACACGCATTTGATGTAACAGGAGACTATAGAATTTGACACTGTACTAGGGTTTGTTTTTGATGTTGTGAAATTGCTGTAGGTACTAAAAACTCTAGTTTGATTAGTTGGCAAATCATGTTCGTTAAGTGTGAAAAGTCTACAATGGAAAACGTTTATGTTCCTACAATAAATGTTTTGGAGAGAAAATTGTTAGCCCCCTCATTCCATTGGGACCCCCTATTTATACAAAGGAAAAATGGTCCAATATTCTTGAGTGTTACTTAGTTGCATTGAATTTTTGTGCAATTGTGCCTAGATTTTTTAAAAAAATTTAATTATAATTTTAAACTCTAATTTGGTGATTTTTATATGATTCTTGTGGTTTGATTTTGATTTAGTAAAGACATATTGGCCAAAAAAAAGGAAGGTAGAGATATTAAAGAAATCTATACTTTCAAATTAGCAATTACCAATGGCCAATGCTGCATTGTCATTTGTGGTTGTGGTATGAATAAGCGGTATGTTGTTTGGGAGACTAAGGGTCAATTTGGATCAGCTAAAAACACTGTAGCAAAATAATTTTTAAATGTGTGAATAATATTGTGAGACCCATTTTTAATAAAAAAATTGCTGAAAAGTAGGTGCATAGTACACGCATAGTATATGCACAGTACGCGCACTGTGCGCACTATCCCCTGTAGCATAAACAAATAAATAAAGAAACAAGATGGAAAGCGTTGAACACACTTGCGTTCAGCGCTATCCAAACTAAGCCTAATTGAGGCAAAGAAATTAACCATATTAAAAGGGATTAGCAACTTTTTCTTTCTCATTTACCAATTGTGGTATGTATTTGCCTTTTTTACATATGCTCAAGTGAAGTACCCATTAGGAGTTCCCTTAATTATGATAAACATATTAATTTTTTTTAAAGAAGTTCTATATTTATTGAATGATATATATATATATATATATATATATATGTTGAGGGTCATGTAGCTGAATTGGCTCCTCTCCATACAAAAAGTGTCTAGAGTTTAAGGGTGAAAAGTTTCAAGTTGCGGAGTTAGCATACATATTGTAATTATTTCTAAATAAAAAAAGATAAATACATACATACATACATACATACATATATATATATGGCTCATTTTGGTTGGTCTTAGCTTGATTTGTCTAGACATCAATTTTCTCTCTTGCCCGAAGTCCAACTTATTTTAGGCGAAAGTTGATTATTACTTGTATACAAAATTAAAGGATCATTAAATTGGAATAAGTCACTCACTGACCTAACCAATTGGAATAAGATAAAATTTCTTTCCTTCCACAAAAAACATTGTGTATACTCCAAATTTTTTCAGCATTTCATAATGATATGTTGTGGAAATGTGTCATCCAAGCCTAACATGATTGAGACTTGTAGTTGAGACTATGGCCTAGAAACTTTACTATTTAATACTTTGAGAGAAAAATTAAACACTTATTTGATGTAATAGGAGAATATAAAATTTGACACTATATACACTGGGGTTTGTTCTTGATGTTGTGAATTGCTATAGGCACTAAAAACTCTAGTTTGATTAGTTGGCAAGTCATGTTCTTTAAGCATGAAAAGTCTACAATGGAAAACTTTTATATTCCTACAATAAATGTTTTGGAGAGAATATTGTTAGCCCCCTCATCCCATTGGGACCCCTTATTTATACAAAGAAAAAATGGTCCAATATTCCTAATTGTGACTTAATTGCATGGAAATTTTGTGCAATTGTGCAAGATTTCTTTAAAATTTTAATTATAATTTTAAACACTAATTTGATGATTTTTATATGATTTTTTTGGTTTGATTTTGATTTAGTAAAGACATATTGGCCAAAAGAAATTAAGGTGGAGCTATTAAAGAAATCTGTACTTTCAGATTAGTAATTACCGATGGCCAATGCTGCATTGTTATTTGTGGCTGTGGTATGAATAAGTTGTATGTTGTTTAGGTGACTAATTGAGGCAAAAAAATTAACCATATTAAAAGGGATTAGCAACTTTTTCTTTCTCCTTTACCATTTGTGGTACCTATATGCCTTATTCACATATGCTCAAGTGAAGTACCCATTAGGATTTCCCTTAATTATGATAAACATATTAATTTTTTTTAAAGGAAGTTCTATATTTATTGAATGATATGTATGTATGTATGTGTATATATATATATATATATATATATATATATATACATATATATATACATGTATGTATATATATATATATATGTCGAGGGCCATGTAGCTGAATTGGCACATCCTCATACACAAAGTGTCTAGAGTTCAAGGGAGAAAATGTTCAAGTTGGGGAGTTAGCATACATATTGTAATTATTTCTAAATAAAATTATATATATATATATATTATTTTATTTAGAAATAATTACAATATGTATATATATATATATATATATATATATATATATATATATATATAGTTTTCCTTTAGCTAAAGCAGTTGCGATAGAAGTGTGGAGTGGATGGTTTTTTTTTTTTTTAAATTCTTCTTTACCTAATAATGTTTGGAATTTTTTGTAAGTACATTTTTTCTTTAAGAAAATGAATAGAAATCTCACTTCATGTTCATGCTCATGTTAATGTTCATGTAGAGGTATTGGGCCCAGTAATTTATAATGGACGGCCCAACAAGGTCTTTTGGGCTAGAAACCCAAATCCGAAAACATCAAAATGATCGTGGAGTGTTTAAGTGTCCCATACCGTCCGAGGAGTAGATTTGTCCTCGGAATGTTAAGCCGAGGATGCACAGTATACGTGGAGGACAGCAGAAAGAGCGGTGGAATGTCTAAAGTAAAGCTGCTACCACCGCCCATATATTAAAGACCCTGTAATTGATACGCTGACAATAGAGATGGAAGGATGGGACCTGAGCATAGAGCTTGGAACTTGGTCCCAAGTCCCAGCGGGCTTTAGGGAAGAATGGATGGGACAAGTATCCAAAAAATGAGGGTCGCGGCCATAAAGTGGAAGATGATGAAGAGAAGAGGAGGGGTATAAATAGGAGGGAAGGCATACGAAGAAGGGGGGAGGCCTTCTGAGAAAGAAAAAGTGTATGATAAACATTATTTGTATCCACACTTGAGAAATACTATTAGAAACTGTCCTCGGAAACAGTCCGAGGAGGAATTCTCAATATTACTCTTTGCAAACGATTCTTTGTTTTGTTCCATTGGGCCCAAAGCCCGTTCTTTTTGTGATTGTCGAAAGTCATTCTTAAAATCTAAATTAGAAACCCATCCTCTACAAATTCATTGTGAAGAAAGGCCTTTCAAGCCCATTTTCCTCCTAGTCGTGGTTTGGGAATTTGAATTGTGTCCTTACAATTGGCGCCATCTGTGGGAATTTAGTTTTTAAGGAAGTTTAGGGCATCATGGTAGGATCGGAACCACCACGCAGTGCAGAGTCCGTTGGCTCCCAGCGTGAGGATCACTCCTTACGTCCCGATCGTACGGCAGAAGGAAGTGTACATACTACACACCATCGAAGTGCTAGTCATTCGCAAGGAGGAAGTAGAGTTCCTTATGAGAGGAATGCCGAGGGCCATGCGAGAAGAGATTGACGGCCTAAAGAGGCCGCGTCACGAGAGGAGAAGGAGAACTCCTCCGGTCTCGACCCTCTTCGGAAGGATCAGAGGATGACAATTACGAGCGGAGATCCGAACTCCCCAGGTGAATATGTCTCTTCCGAGGAAGACAATGCTGCATGGAAGGCGTGGCAGAGACTACCCCACAGGGGCTTGGGAAATGACACAATGGGAAGAGCGTTACACCAAATCTCCGGATCACCCTTCGCGCGCGATTGGAGGAAGGGAGGTTACCTCGGCGCTTCACACAGCCGGCCTTCACTCTTTACAATGGTCGGACGGATCTGTGGAGCACGTAAGTCATTTCGACGGAGAATGGCGGTGCATTCCAGGAATGAAACTTTGTTATGCAAGATTTTCCTTCTAGCCTAGGGCCCGTAGCCATGAGATGGTTTGACGGCTTAAGGGCAGGCTCCATTGATTCTTTCAAAGAGCTTACTAGAGCATTCGGTTCTCGCTTTATCACGTGCAGTAGAGTTCCTCGTCCATTGGATTCCTTACTATCCATGGCCATGAGGGAAGGGGAAACCCTGAAAACGTATTCGGACCGATATTGGGAAATGTTCAACGAAATCGACGGAGACTTTGACGATGTAGCCATAAGGACCTTCAAGGTCGGCCTACCAACGGAGCATGACTTGAGGAAATCCTTGACGAAGAAGCCTGTAAGAAGCGTACGTCGACTAATGGATCGCATCGACGAGTACAAAAGGGTAGAGGAAGATCAGCAGCAGGGAAAAGGCAAGGCGAAGGTTATCCCACAAGAAAGGAGGGATTTCAGGTCGGACCGATACAACAACAACAGGCCTACGCGGGATTTTTCCGGGCGGGGTGGTCACGTACCCCCACGAGTGGTCAACACCGTCTTCAGAGCCGGTGCGGCGGGCATTGGAGAAAATAAGGCATGAGCCTTTTTTCAAATGGCCGAATAAAATGGCGGGAGACCCTTTGAGACGCAACCAAAATCTCCACTGCCATTATCACCGGGAGAGAGGTCATACCAGGAGGACAGTCGCACTTTGTGGAATCATCTGGAACAATTGGTTAAAGAGGGAAAGGCGAAGCGGTTCTGTACCAACCCAACGGGCGAGGAAACCAATCGGGAGTGGCAAACCACGATGGTCCTTCATCCGAGACCTCACTCTAGGTACTATCAATGTCATTTTTTGCAGCACCTGGGCTGCTCGGCTTTCGGGGTAATGTCGATTGCTCGAACATTTGCCGAGGAGTCACGGGATCGGCCGAAGAGGATTAAGGCAAGTATCCTGCCGGTCTAAGTTTCTACGAAGAGGACAAGATGGGGACCATCTCCGGCCTCATGATGATGCCTTAGTGGTAACCCTCGGAATAGGGAACTATGATGTAAAGAGGGTAATGGTTGATCAAGGTAGTGGTGCGAGATATCATGTACACGACCTATTTAGAGGCTTGAAGTTAAGAGTTGAAGATCTTATGCCATATGACTCACCCCCATAAGCTTCGAAGGGAGAGCTGTCGTTCCAAAGGGACGGTTAGGCACTGTGCAATCGAGTCCGGAGGTGGTAGACGTAGATTTCATCGTGGTCGACGCTTATTCTCCCTATACGGCTATTGTGGCAAGACCTTGGCTGCATGCGTTAGGGGCATTTCCTCAACCTTGCATGTCAAAATCAAATTTCATTCGGAGACCGAATTGGTGGAGTTACTTGGGAGTCGGTACGTGGCTCGACGGTGTGTCACGCCGCACAGTTCTGCGTCGACCGAGAACCGAACTTCCCCGTCCTCGACTATCGGTGAAGCATAGCAATCAAAGTCTCTTCCCATAGCCGAGGTAGATGAAAGTATGTGAAGAATTGGAGAAAATTATCATAGACAATGATCCGAAAAGTTCTTCCGGGTTGGAGTTCAATTGCCATAGGAAGAGAAGACGAGACGATTTTATTTTTAAAGAAAAATATGGATGTGTTCGCTTGGAACGCGTATGAGGCCCCGGGGGTTGATCCGAACTTCATATGCCATCATTTAAGGGTCAATCCAAGCGTAGTGCCGAGGAGGCAACCTCCTCGGAGGTCCTCGAAAGAACATTCGAAGCCGTCAAGGAGGAAGTGCTCGAACTCGAGAGCGGCGGGGGGCTATCAAAGAAGTGTTCTATCTGAATGGTTAGCCCATACGGTGGTGGTGAAAAAGAAGAATGGGAAGTGGAGAGTTTGTGTAGACTTCACGATTTAAACAAAGCTTGCCCAAAGGACTCATTCCCGATGCCTCGAATTGATCGATTGGTTGACGCTACTGTTGGACATCCTCGGATGAGTTTCTTGATGCTTTCCAAGGTTATCACCGAGATACCTTTAGCCGTTGAGGACCGGGAGAAGGCTGCATTCGTCACTCCTACGGGAAATTATCACTATAAGGTAATGCCTTTTGGTTTGAAAAACGCGAGGGCTACCTACCAAAGGATGATGACGAGGATGTTTGAGGCACGGCTAGGAAAAAATATTGAGGTATACGTGGACGATATGGTTGTAAAAAGTAAAGAAGTTTCGCACATGCGGAAGATACGAGCAACACTTTTCGAAGCTAAGAGAGTATAAATTGCGGCTCGATGCCTCTAAATGCTCTTTCGATGTGGGGTCGGGCAAGTTTCTAGGATATATGATGACTCGCGGGGAATTGAAGTGAATCTGCTCGGAGTTAAGGCGATAAACGGCTTACACCCACCTCGGAATCCTAAAGAAGTGCAAAGGCTAACGGGTATATTCTTGCTCTCAACCGATTTATATCTCGGTCCGCGGACGGATGCGAGCCTTTCTTTCAATTATTAAATAAATGGAAGGGTTTTGAATGGACCGAGAGTGCGCGGTGGCTTTCCAACGGCTAAAAGAATATCTCTCGCGACCACCGAGTTATGTCTCGACCGAGAGGTTGATGAGATTACGTTTGCATATATTGCGGTGGCTAACCATCTTGTTAGTTTGGTTCTTATCCGAGATGACAATAACATCCGAGAGACCGGTTTATTATGTAAGCAAATCTGCATGAGGCCGAGGCGGGAGTTATTTGCCCTTTGGAGAAAGCTATCTTGGCGGTGGTACATGCTACACGAAGACTTCCCCATTACTTCCAATCTCATACGGTTGTTGTTCTTACACGAACTCCCTGTAAATCAGTGCGAAGTGCGGATTATATGGGAAGAATTGCCAAATGGGGAACTGTCCTAGGAGCTTTCGATATCAAGTATATGCCCCGCACCTCTATAAAGGGACGGGTCATCGCGGACCTTGTGGCGGAATTTGTGAGCCTTCGTTGGAAGACTATCAAGAAGGCATGGGTAAAAAATCGGTAGGCATGATTTCGTGTGAAGGGCCTCCATTATGGAAAGTCCATGTTGATGGAGCGAGAATCGAGGGGATCGGGTATCGGACTAGTTTTGATATCCCCAGAGGGAATTACTTTTGAGAAATCTTTGAGATTGGGATTCTCGGCCACCAACAACGAAGCGAGTATGAAGCCGTCCTCGCGGGGATGAACATGGTTCATAAAATGGGAGGAAAGACGGTGCGAATGTTCTCGGATTCACTATTGGTGGTAGGCAGTAGAAGGCAAGCTAGAAGCAAGGATTCCGAATGCGAGAATACCTAACCCGAGTCGGTATATGCAATCTAAATTTGAGTCATTTCTACTATTGCATGTATCCGGATGTGGCAACACCCATGCCGACTCATTAGCCACGCTCGCGACGTCCTCGGCACAAAGTCTACCACGAGTTATCCTCGTTGAAGATGCTGTTGAAACCCGGGACGGATAGTAACTCCACTCAAATTCTTCAAATTAGGACGGGGACCTAGTTGGATGGATCAAATAGTAACATTTCTCGGGAATGACATCACACTTTGGAGAAAAGGCTGAAGCGGATAAAGTTCGCGGGAAAGCCACTCGTTTACGGTTATCAGAGGATCGAAAATTGTACAAACGTTCCTTTTCGGGACCATACTTGCTATGCATACACCCCGAGGCAACGGAGCTACTTTTGGAAGAGTTACACGAAGGGATTTGTGGAAGTCACACGGGAGGAAGGTCTTTAGCTCACAGGGCCCTTACTCGGGGCTATTGGTGGCCAAATATGCGAGAGAAGCGCAAAATTATGCAAAGAAATGTGACCAATGTCAAAGGTTCGCTCCCAAATATACATCAACCAGGTGGAGTCTGAATCCTCTATCTAGCCCATGGCCTTTTGCCCCGATGGGGCTTGGACATTGTTGGACCCTTCCCCAAAGCAAAGGGAAACGGACGGTGGCTTCTCGTGGGAACTGATTACTTCACCAAATGGGTTGAAGCGAGCCATTATCAAACATCGGAGACACGGAAGCAAAAAAGTTTGTATGGAAGAATATCGTTACCCGGGTTCGGCATTCCTCGTACTCTCATTTCGGATAACGGTTTACAATTTGATAGCAAAGCCTTTCGGAAATGCTGTTGTGATCTTGGCATTACGAATAGGTATTCCACTCCCGGCTTATCCCCGAGGAAATGGGCAAGCCGGCGTGTGAACAAAGTAATAGTAAGCGGACTCAAAAAGAGGTTGGGTGACGCCAAGGGGAGGTGGGTGGAAGAACTACCACATGTCTTGTGGACGTATAGAACTACACCACGAAGATCCACGGGAGAAACACCCTTTGCCATGACTTATGGGGCCGAGCGGTAATCCCCTTCAGAAGCGGGTTCCCAACCTGAAGAAAAACTCCTTTATTCCGGATAGCAATGATGATACGGTAATGAGAAACTTAGACTTAGTTGAGGAACGGCGAGAAAGCGCCATGGTTCAACTAGCTTATTATCAACATAAGCTCAAAGCGGGGTATGATTCTCATGTGAAACTTCGACCTCTTGGACCGGGCGACTTAGTACTAAGGAAAGTTTTGGGCACGATGAAGAACCTGCGTGGGGAAAATTGGGGCCCAGCGGGAAGGACCTTATCGTATTACTTCGGTAGCGAGGAATAGGGGCCTACAATGCGGAGGATTTGGACGAAAATGTTGTACAACGTCCCTGGAATGTAAATAATCTACGAAGGTACTATTACTAAATAAAAGGCACTACGGTCGTTCTTTGTTGTAAACTACATAATATTCTTTATCATCATTCGTATAAATATCAAGTGAAACTTGGTATGCACGGATCCTCGGACCACGTGCCTCGTCTAAATTGATATTCTTTACAAAGTGTTAAACGAACCTAAGTTACGTACGGTCCTCGGATCACCTACTTTGTGAAAATTAAAATTTTAAATTTATTAACATAAGTATCAAGCTTATTTTTGGTATTCTTTGATCCTCGTACCTCATTCCTCGTCTAATTTGATATTCTTTACAAAGTGTTAAACAGAACCTAAGTTACGGCGGTCCTCGGATCACCTACTTTGGGAAAATTAACATTTTAAATTTATTCGCCTAAGTATCAAGTGAAACTTGGTATGCACGGATCCTCGGACCACATACCTCGTCTAAATTGATATTCTTTACAAAGTGTTAAACGAACCTAAGTTACGTACGGTCCTCGGATCACCTACTTTGGGAAAATTAACATTTTAAATTTATTCACCTAAGTATCAAGGCTGAAACTTGGTATGCCCGGATCCTCGGACCACATACCTCGTCTAAATTGATATTCTTTACAAAGTCTTAAAAAGAACCTAAGTTACGGCGGTCCTCGGATCACCTACTTTGGGAAAATTAACATTTTAAATTTATTCGCCTAAGTATCAAAGCAGAAACTTGGTATGCACTGGATCCTCGGACCACGTACCTCGTCTAAATTGATATTCTTTACAAAGTGTTAAAACGAACCTAAGTTACGTACGGTCCTCGGATCACCTACTTTGGGAAAATTAACATTTTAAATTTATTCCCCTAAGTATCAAGCTGAAACTTGGTATGCCTGGATCCTCGGACCACATACCTCGTCTAAATTGATATTCTTTACAAAGTGTTAAACAGAACCTAAGTTACGTCTGGTCCTCGGATCACCTACTTTGGGAAAATTAACATTTTAAATTTATTCGCCTAAGTATCAAGCTGAAACTTGGTATGCCTGGATCCTCGGACCACATACCTCGTCTAAATTGATATTCTTTACAAAGTGTTAAACAGAACCTAAGTTACGTCTGGTCCTCGGATCACCTACTTTGGGAAAATTAACATTTTAAATTTATTTGCCTAAGTATCAAGCAGAAGCTTGGTATTGTTGGATCCTCGAATCATTTACTTGAGAAAAATTAATACATCAGATATTTGCATAGACCAAATGCCTTATCTTTACATAGTTCAAACTAGAGATCCAAAACGAAGAAACAAATGCTCAAATTGCATCACTTAATGCAGTTCTCGGCATAATTAAGCCTTCCTAGGAGTATCAATTTCAATTCAAGCTGTTGTTAATAACTTTGGTAAAAGATAAAGAGATGATATTTACGGAATGATATGCTCAGGACAGAGTAAAAAGTAAGAATCATCCAAACAAGCAAAACAAACATTCGTGCTTATATTAAATTCAAAGTAAGTACTTTTTTCTATCACATTTTAGAAATTACACTTAGAGATAAAAAAAAAAATAAAAAAAAAAAAAATAAAAAAAGATGAAGGAAGACAGCAGGCATTTATTGTTTCAGCTTGATCTTCAGAGGGCCTTTTGGGTCTTTAGGAGATGGAAGTTGGACCAAGGACTCAATGGCAATTCCTTTGCCTTTGGGATCATCTGTCAAGGGTATTGGATTAGCTTGATCACCCAACTCTTCCTTCGAAGATACCTGAAGGTCACTTGAGGGTTGTATGTCTTCAAGCGCCTTTTCTTGTACTGGATCAGCTTACTTAGAAGCATCTTCAGGAAGAGTTGAATCCTCAACCAAGTCAGCCCCCTTATCCTCAGATGATCCCTGGGCAGCTTCTTGGGCAACTTCAGGAATGGAAGAAGCGCGAATTGCGGGAGGATAGTAGACACTCTGCTTTCCAAAGAGTGGAAGAGGCATCAACCCCGGCTTGGGAGAGTGCCTCGTTTCCACACTTGGAGGCGATAATGCCTACATACCTCGGGAACCTGAGCCTTGAAGGTTTCAGTGACCTCCTTCACGCCTATATCATAACCGTCTTGTTCGGCTTGGTCCCTTGAGATCTCGGCCTCTTCTTTTGCTTTCTCGGCCTTTTTCTTCTCCTCAATGGCTTCCTTTTTGCCCTTAATGGCTTCCTCTTTTGGCCTGCTCACACTCGTCCGGATCTCTCTTGAGATCCTCTACGAGCTTGCGTGCCGTTAGGAGGTTGTTGTCGGCTTCACGGAGCTTTAGGCGCTGATCCTCGGCTTGATTAGTCGTGGTCTTCGGAATCGGCCTCCAAGCCCCTTATCACTCTCTGCCTTGGCCAACTTTGCGTGACCTCCTGCCGGTTTCTTCTTATGAAGGTCCGAGATCTTTTGTGCGGTTTCACGCACGGATTCCTCGGCCCTCAAAGATTTATAGGAGTTGATGGCAATCTCCTCGCCTATGGGCGGATTGAACGGCCTACGAACAAAAACATATAAAAATCGAGACATATATATATAGGAAATAAAAACAAAGGCCAAGATTTTAGAGAAAGAAAACTTACCATTGCAAGCTCCTTCTTCAAAGTCATGAAGACGGTATGGTCCCTTTTCTTTCTCGGCTCGGTTATATCCTCTCGGAGTAACGGCGCAGCTCCGAAGCATCCGCAACGCATGCGGTATCCCTTCATCGGAATTCCTAATGGATGCATCCACGGTAATGGCCTCGTCATCCATAGACATATCGGGGAGCCATAAAGGCGGGCGCACGGCCACACTGTTGGTCGGTTCTTCTCTCAGGCCTAGTACGTATAGTGCGGGCCTGCTTTGCACCCTTTTCCACCTCGGTCTCCTTGGAGACGAGCCCTTCCTACCTCCGCCTCCACCACTTCCTTTCCTTTCGGCGATCTCTTTTTCTTTTGAGATCGACTATATTGGTGCGTTGGGTTTGGGAGGATGGGAGGAGGAGGAAGCCTAGCTTCGGGGGCCTTTGTCGGCACCCTTTTCTTGAGTCCGAGGGCGCACCTCTTTTGGTGGTTCTTGGACTCGGGGGCCTTATCGGTACCCTCAAGGACATCCTTCAAACCGGGCTTAGTCTTTCGTTGGATGCCTATAGTGTCGAAGTTCTTCGGTGGTAGCCTTTGAAATATGGGTAGAGGTGCCGAGAATGGAAGTTGAATCTTCAGGAGAGTAGGGTTGATTAAAAACCTCAAAATCGTCCTCGGAATCTGATACCTCAACTACTTCTTCTTCTTCTTCCTTTACAATGGAGCGAGAGGGCGCGGCTTCCCCCAAATGTTAAATTTGTGGGAGAGGAGGCTGTGGGAATCCCAAGCTGGAACGAATGGTGGTGGTTGGATCGGTTGGGTGACCAAGGTGCCTTGAGGAATGGCAGTCCCCTCCGGTAGCAAAAAACCCTCGACGACGACAACGTCCAGGGAAGACGAGGATCGTGGGCTTTGAACACGCACATCGGCGCCAGAAAGGCATTGGATATTGGATTGTAGCCGAGGATCGGATGAGGCTGCTCGGAGTTGACCGTCGATATGCACAAAAACCTCGGCTTGTAGGATCCTATCCAACCGTCGAAATCAACGAGATTAGGATGACGATCCGCGGCGTGTGGATCTGTAGAGTTGTCCAAATAAGAGAGGGTAAGAATAAGTAAAAAGACGAGAGGATAATAGTATGTAAAAGAAATTTCACACCTGGAGTCCCTTCCCTTGTCGGACGGGGAGGCCGTCGTGCCAATTTCTGATATGATCGGGAAGTCGTTTTTTAGGCCCTTATTTGATTCAGGCAGACATTGAATTAGCCTAACCTCGGGGTATCTAGATTTTAGGTAATACTCATCTTTTTTGCTTAGGTAATGGAGGTTGTAAACCCAGTTCACGTCGTGGTGAGTGAGCCCTAAGTCCATCTTCTCATTTAAGGCATCTATGGAACCTAGGATCCTAAAGACGTTTGGGGCGCACTGGGTGGGAGCTAATCTAAAGGCCCTAAAATAATCCCTAGTCACGGTTCCCATGGGGATTTTCATTCCCCCTTCGATGAACGCAATCATCGGGATTACGACTTCCCCGTTTTTCTTTTTGTATAATACTCTTCCTCGTTACAGTACGTAATGGATACATCCGAGGGAATTTTGTACTTAGCCTTAAACTGCTCTATTTTTTCGTTCGAATCTACCCGGGACGCGAACCTACCCATTCTTTTTTGAAAAAAGGGGAGGTGGGAAGAAAACTAACTACGCCGAGGATGAAAGACACGGTGAAAGGAGAAGACGAAGGAAAAGAAACAAAAGAAACAAAAAGGCGATAAGGAGGGAAAGAGTATTGAAGAACTTACTTTTAAAAGAAGAAAGCACGTCACCTCGGACGAGTACTTGATAGAAAGAGAGAGTACGGGGAGATGGAAAGTGTGGCGGTACGTTATCGAGGTTTACGTAGTGTGAGGAAGTTTGAAGAAAATTAGTATTTATATGTCAAAAGGTGTTTTGAAGCGGGCAAATTCCCGCCTCGAACACGGAATCGCTCTCGACCGTTGGATATATGTCATATCAATGAAACGTGGGGGACATAGAAGCGCCAATAATAAATTCGGGGGCGTTTCACATACCGAAGCATCGGGAACACGCGGTGGTTAATTCAGAAGTTATTTCCGTTAGTAAATATTCCAGGATCCTGCAGGGTGAAAAGGTCTTTTAAATCGAGATCCTATTTTCCTCCCGAGATGAGAGAAAAATAAAGAATCTCGAGGGGCTATTGTAGGGGTATTGGGCCCAGTAATTTATAATGGACGGCCCAACAAGGTCTTTTGGGCTAGAAACCCAAATCCGAAAACATCAAAATGATCGTGGAGTGTTTAAGTGTCCCATACCGTCCGAGGAGTAGATTTGTCCTCGGAATGTTAAGCCGAGGATGCACAGTATACGTGGAGGACAGCAGAAAGAGCGGTGGAATGTCTAAAGTAAAGCTGCTACCACCGCCCATATATTAAAGACCCTGTAATTGATACGCTGACAATAGAGATGGAAGGATGGGACCTAAGCATAGAGCTTGGAACTTGGTCCCAAGTCCCAGCGGGCTTTAGGGAAGAATGGATGGGACAAGTATCCAAAAAATGAGGGTCGCGGCCATAAAGTGGAAGATGATGAAGAGAAGAGGAGGGGTATAAATAGGAGGGAAGGCATACGAAGAAGGGGGGAGGCCTTCTGAGAAAGAAAAAGTGTATGATAAACATTATTTGTATCCACACTTGAGAAATACTATTAGAAACTGTCCTCGGAAACAGTCCGAGGAGGAATTCTCAATATTACTCTTTGCAAACGATTCTTTGTTTTGTTCCATTGGGCCCAAAGCCCGTTCTTTTTGTGATTGTCGAAAGCCATCCTTAAAATCTAAATTAGAAACCCATCCTCTACAAATTCATTGTGAAGAAAGGCCTTTCAAGCCCATTTTCCTCCTAGTCGTGGTTTGGGAATTTGAATTGTGTCCTTACAGTTCATATTTGTATCTTTTGCAATACTCAATAAGTTGTTAACTGATTTTGTGAATTATAAATTGTAGTTTTAAAAAAGTATAAACACAATACTATTCAATTAAACTAAAGTGAAAAATTAAATCTATTAGATTAAAAAAATGGACATGAAAATGAAAATTTCACAAAAAATTTCTTAAATAGAATAAAAATAATTTTTACTCAATATTGTTTATCAAGCAATCATGTACTAACTAACAACATTCCAATCATTACGTGCATAACGGGGTGATAAAATGGTTGCTCAGTTTATTTAAGAAATGTGATCTAGCTAATAAAAATTAAAAAAATACAATAACTTTCATGCGTAGTCATGAATTATACATTTACGTATATCTTATGCATTTTATGAGTTTTATTTTATATAAATGTATTTAATAAAATTAAAAAAATTTATCATAAAACCCTTCATTGTGTTTTTTAAAATCACTACATAAAATTGAAAGAAGTTTTTTTCACAAAAAAAATTTCTCCAGTCATAATATTTACCAAAAAAGATCATACCAAAAAAAATTGTGCAACACACGGGCCAATAACCAATCTATATATATAATTAAAGTCAAAATTGAGAGAAAATCCAATTAGATTCTAAATTAAATTCTAATTATTGTTTAATTTTGCGCTACATGTCCAATTTAAGTTTTTTTTTTCCTTTAAAAAAATTGATTCCAAATACCGATGGATAGCTTAGGTGGCATAAAAATATTATTTTTATATTAATGTTAGATAAATCAATTCTTTTCATGTACCACTTAATAATAAGGATTATTTTGACACAATGCCAAAAGTTTAGAGACAAAATCGACACGTTTAAGATGATAAAAACCATTTTGATACATAGTACAAGTGTTAAAGACTAAACCGGTAATCAAACATGTTTTTAACATATTTTTATTAGAGATTAAATTTTATAAGGATGTGGTTTAAAACCCAAGTTTTACACCCTCCAATCGTAACATGCCACATCATCTTATCACGTATTAAAGAATAAATACAACCACACTCAATCAGTTATAATACTCATCTAAAAATTCAACCAAATTGGGAATTTATAAAAATGTTATTAATTGTGGTATGATGTACTGAGTTTTAAGTAAAAAATTGATGTGACATCTCTTATTGGATGGTGTAAAAATGTTTAGCGCTAATTTTTTAAACTAGCCCACCTTATTTTAATAGATTATTCCGAGGGTTGTATAGGTTTATTGCAAGGATTTTAATGACCCTTGGAATAAAGCTAATCAAACTTAGCCATGGACCCCAATTTTTAGTGATGGTTTCAGCACTTTTTAGTCAACCCTTGAGAAAAGTGGGTTGAAACAAGTCCAGTTTGTTGTAGTGATATTAGATTGACCCCGATTAATTAATTCAATTATCCAAGTTGATTAATTAGATCAAATTACATTCAAATCGTGGAGGCACCAACAAATCACCAAATAAACTAAGTGCATCGGAAATAAAATAAACAGAATGATTTGTTGACGAATAAAGAAAACTTTTTGCAATGCAAAACCCCACCGGATGAATTTCAGGTCACCACTCTCAAGAATCCACTAAGCAAGAACAAGCAGTTACAAGTACAAGGAATCTTAACACTACTAGGCCTATCCCAAAATATCAACCTACTGTTTGACCTACTCCAATCCCCATTTGAACTTGATCTTGTAGAAGATTTCTTCCTTTGCACGGATCCCAATATATAACTAACTCGCAGCAACTGAATGATCATTGTAAGTTGCAAAGTTTTTCACTCCAAAGCACGTTGAAGATATAGAAGCACTTAGTTACAAAACCCTAAGGCGCACCAAACGTAGTAACTTCTCACAGAGTGTATGAGTTCTCTAATTGAGTCTCTATGTGTTCTCTAATTGAATCTCTACATCATTGATGACTTTAAAATAAGCCTTTTATATGGTCTAGAGGTTTAAAGAATGAAACCCTTGCAATCAAAGTCATCATGGGCCAAAATTCAAATCTAAGAATTCTGAAATCGTAGTTCTCGATAGATCGAGCTTGTGTCGAGCTTATATTGTGAATTATTCATTAAGTCTCAATAGATGCTAGTGTCAAGACTAGTGTCAGGCTTCATGAAATCAGCTTTTCTTTACTTGTTTCTTGGTTCAATCTTTATTTCTATAATGATACCATTTGTATTGTAAACTTTACATACTTCTTGAAAAATTAAACACAACTTAGATCTACCCAATTACAAGTAAAGTGCATTTTGACAATACATTCAATATTATCTTGTGATTTGCATCCTTTTGCTGATCTATTTTATTGCTTTATATGCTTTAGATGTTTATATTTAGGTTCATGCAATATTCAATTGGTTGATAACTTATTTTTTAAACTAATTGCTAGCTTAACTTAAAAGTGGTTAAGTTGTAAAATTGAAAATTTGGGTCTAAATTTATACCTAGGTTTTTAGGTAAGTTTTCACAAGGCTTATTGGGTAACTCCTCAAGCATAAGGATTAACTGAGACAAGATCAAAAGTTGAGAATAATTATCCCTTGAAAGCTAGGGTCCTTGGTTCACTTTCAATTAATTTTCACGTTCAAAATAATAACTATCCCTTGAAAGTTGAAACAAACTTCTAGTAGATATAATTTCGAAAGTTAATTTACAAATAAACGTGAACCAATTAAGGATCTACATATAAATGTCGGGATGAAGTTTTCATTATTCCGTTCTCCAAACAGAAGGTTTGTCACCGACAACAAATCATAAAAGACAAAAGAACCTTATCTCTTGGGCATATATATCACCCATCTGCAACCTTATCTAAACTAGATAACAAACGAGTGGACTTTTTTCTTTATATCCTAAAGAAAACTTCATACAACTCCGATGGCCATACTTTTTTACCCAGAGATACTTGTAGCAATATTTCTATGCCTCCTTTTTCTTTGTCATTTGAGATGGAACAAAAGCCGAACCATTACAAATTGGCCTGTTGTCGGAATGCTCCCAGGCCTTCTTCAAAATGCATCCAATGTGCACGAGTATGTTACCTGGCTCCTTAAACAAAATGGGGGCACTTTCAAGTTTAAGGGTCCTTGGCTCACTAATATGACCTTCATGGTCACGAGTGATCACATGAACATCCACCACATGTTCAGCAAAAACTTTTCTAACTACACAAAAGGGCAGAAGTTCCAGGAAATTTTTGATGTTCTGGGAGATGGGATTTTCAATTCTGATTCTGACTCGTGGACATGTCAGAGGAAGCTACTTCACTCTGTGTTAAAAGACAAGAAGTTTAAGTTGTTCTTTGAGCAATTTGTCAAGGGAAAAGTGGAAAAGAGCCTCATTCCAGTTCTTGATCATGTCTCAAGTTTTGGAATTGAGGTGGATTTACAAGACATTTTTCAACGGTTCACATTCGATACTGCTTGCTTAGTGGTTTTGGGTTTTGATCCAAACTGTCTCTCCATTGAATTTCCAGATGTTTCCCATGCAAAAGCGTTTGATCAATTAGAGGAATGTTTATTATACCGACACATTGTGCCAGAAAGCTGCTGGAAGCTACAAAGATGGCTTCAAATCGGAATTGAGAAGAAGTTAAGCAGTGCTTGGAAAATTTTTGATCAATTTATATACAAATGCATCTCATCCAGGCAAGAAGAACTAAGCCAAAGTAAAGCCCCAAAGACCGAGGAAGAAAATTTTGACTTGTTGACAGCTTTTGGGGAGCAAGTAGAAGAAATTGGTGGTATTATAAAATCCGACAAGTTTCTAAGGGACACAGCATTAAATCTCATGGTAGCCGGGAGAGATACCATTAGTGCAGGCCTCACTTGGCTTTTTTGGATTGTTGCAACACACCCACATGTGGAAGCAAAAATTCTAGAAGAGATCAAGGAGCATTTGTTGGACAACGGAAAGTCAAAGGATTTTAACATAGATGAAATAGGTAAGCTAGTTTATCTCCATGGAGTGATATGCGAATCCTTACGCCTTTATCCACCTGTACCTTTCGAGCACAAATGTTCAGTTCAATTTGATATTCTTCCTAGTGGTCACTCTATCAAGCCAAATACAACAATGTTATGCTCTTTATACTCAATGGGGAGGATGGAGAGCATATGGGGTCAAGATTATATGGACTTCAAGCCAGAGAGATGGATTTCAGAGCGTGGAAGAATATTGCATACACCATCTTTCAAGTTCATAGCATTTAATGCAGGACCAAGGACTTGTATAGGTAAGGATATAGCTTTCATTCAACTGAAAATAATTGCAAGCGCCATCATTTGGAATTACCATGTTCATGTGGTTGAAGGTCATCCTGTTTCACCGAGTATTTCCATTCTTCTTCATATGAAACATGGTTTGAAGGTAAGGATCAGCAAGAGAAATGTTTAACGAAGAAATTTCAGTACCGGCTAAAGTTGTAGTGTTGACAAGTTGCTTTTCAATAAAAATCTTTATGTAGGAAAATCATCACTCATACCCTTCAAATCATCTTCCACTATGTATAGTCCTTATTAGAAGTTGTGTTTGTATTAAACTCAATATTTACGCCATCCAAATTGTCACTTAATCAGTAATCTTTGGCATTACAGTTTGTTTGTTTGATGTTTTGAACTCAAGGTTTAAAGTTTTGACTAATGCCTTGGTGTCTGGCTTCACATGAAGGATTTTTTTTTTTTTTTTTTTTTGGCTTTGGGCCTCCAAAGAAAAATATTGACTTCATCCCTCATTCAGTTTGAACCCAGTTGCCGCTGGGATAACCCAAAACGTCATAGACATTTTCCTCAGGGCGGGGCCGTTCTTCTTTGTAAGGTTGAAATTCCGAGAGATTTTTGTGCGGTAATTAGACCCCCAATTCCGGTAATTAGACCAAGAGATACTAATTACCCAAGTGAACTTTCATTTTTGTTTTACCCAAAAGATTCTAATTACCCAAGAGATTCTAAAATGAAAGTTCACTTGGCTGTTTTACACACCAAGTGAACTTTCATTTTTGTTTGCTTATTCTTGGTATGGATGGCAGGGACAGAGACATGCAACCACTTTTTATTATGGCTCTGGCAGTGGCCGCCCCCGTTGAGGCCAGGGCTAGCTTTTTAAAATTTTCATTACAACTCCTTTTCAAATTACAAATTAAATAAAAATTTGTTCATTTAGCCCCACTCAAATTTTTATTTTTATTTTTATTTTTATTTTTATTTTTTGAGAATCAAATGCCAAATAAAAAAATCATTAGAATGGGAATCAATATACAACAGATTCAATGCTCTCTCAAAATTTAAAATTAGCACTCAAATTGTTGAACTAGCTAGTCAATTAAACTTTAAAAAGTAAAATCCAACAAAATCAAACCTGGACTATTGCTGGAATGCTCCCTGGCCTTCTTCTCAACGGATGTGCATGAGTATATAGACTGCCTTCTTAAACATTATGGGGGCACTTTCGAGTTTAAGGGTCCTTGGTTCACTGGCATGAACTTTGTGCTCATTAGCGATCACATGAACATCCAACACAAAGTGTTACACAATTGCAGCAAAAAATTTTCTAATTACCCAAGAGGGCAGAAATTCCGAGAGATTTTTGAACCTCTAGGAGATGGGATTTTCAGTTCTGATTTCGACTCATGGAGATATCAGAGGAAGCTGATTCAGTCAACGACAAAACACAGAGAGTTTGAGTTGTTCTTTGAGCAAGTTATCAAGGAAAAGGTGGAAAAGAGCCTCATTCCAGTTCTTGAGGTGGATTTACAAGACATTTTTCAACGCTTAACCTTTGATAATGTTTGCTTAATTGTTTTGGGTTATGATCCAAAAACCTCTCCATTGAATTCCGTGAAGTTGAACATGCAAAAGTATTTGATGAAGTGGAGGAATGTCTGTTATATTGACACAGAGAAGAAACTTTCAAGGGCAATGAAAGTTTTTGATCAATTTTTATACCAATGCATCTCATCCAAGCCAGAAGAAGTGACCCCAAAGAGGAAGGAAGAAAAATTCAACTTCTTGACAGCTATAAAAAAACAAGAAGGAGAAATAAGTACCATTCCAAAATCCAACAAGCTTCTAAGGGACACTGCACTTAATCTTTTGTCAGCGGGGAGAGAAACCATAAGTGCAGGCCTCACATGGTTTTTGTGGGTTATTGCAACAGACCAACATGTAGAAGAGATCAAGGAGCATTTGTCGGATAATGAAAAGTCAAGGGTTATAAACATAGATGAGCTAAGTATGCTAGTTTATTTCCAGCGATATGTGAATCCTTACACTTTTTTCCACCTCTACCTATCAATCACAAACATTCAGTTTAATCTGATATTCTTCCTAGTGGTCACTCAATCAAGCCAAACACAACAATTGTATACCCTTTATATTCAATGGGAAGGATGGAGAGCATATGGGGTCAACATTGCATGGACTTCAAGCCAAAGAGATGGATTTCAAAGCATGGAGGAATAGTGCAAGTACCAACTTTCAAGTTCATAGCATTTAATACAGGACCAAGGACTTGTTTAGGTAAGGATACAACCTTCATTACCACCGTATACCCTTGATGCAATGGTCACTCCACAAGTATAAGTGCTTGTGGAGTATGGGGGACAAGAATCGGGGTTCAAGTCTCTAAGAGGGAGCTTCACACACATATACACTTAGATTAAACTAGATTAGAATTCTATCTTGTATAAAATATAAAATAAATAAAAAAAGGATACGACCTTCATTCAAATGAAAATGATTGCAATCGCCATCCTTTGCAATTACAGTGTTCAAATTGTTGAAGGTCATCCTATTTCACCGAGTCTCTATTATACTTCACATGAAGGTGAGGATCAACAGGAGATATGTTTGATGAAGAAGTTTTAGTACTAGCTATAATTTGGCATAGTAAATAGTTTCCTTCCAATAAAGCATATTTTGAATGAGCATAATTTATTTTTAAAATTAAAAATAAAAAAATAAAAATAAAATAAAATAAAATAAAATAAACACTTCAATAAGAATTGAAAGGACAATTTAGACCTCTTGGTTGAATATTCATTGGAATTAAATTAACTTAGTTCAATTAATCAATTACGAATATAATTTATTTTTCCCTTAATTACTATAGATTTAACAATCACCAAATTAATAAAGCAATAAACATTAAACTAAAGAACACAACATTCTGGTGACAAAGGAGTCCAAATATTCTATCCCACACTCCCTCCTCCACTCTATACTTCACCAATAAAATTTGACAAATATCCACCACTTTTAATTAAACTAGCCGCAAACCCGCACGTTGTGTGAGATAATTATTTTTATGGTGGCTTTATTTTTATTTTTTTACAATTTAAACTAATTTAATAAAGAGTAATGTATTTCATAATCATATTTTTATTTATTATAGGAACTGTGGAGTACAGGAATTCCAATAAGGTAATTGCGCCACATGTCATATCCATTGCCGAGAAGGACCATTATCAGGCCGAGGAGGCCATGCTCTCAGACAATGAGGTTACGTCAATAGCACGTCATCAAAGGAAGTCGTAATGTAAAGAAAGAGCTTCAGGGAGGGGGTTAGCACTGACATAATTGAAGGGATGGTGACTGCCACCACATTTAATGCATCCCACCAAACCTCCTGACTGCATTTATATGGAGAAGACCCTTAAATAGTGCTGCCTTGGCTGCCACAACTCACAAGAGGTTTGGGAAGGTGTCTAATGGGATAGACACTCAAGTAGTGGCCTGAATGATCAACAAATAGAAGGCCAAGATCATCTAAGAGGAGCTATATAATGTAAGGAACCCTCTAGGCGCAGGGGGAGGGAGGAAAATCAGAGAAGAAAACACTATAGGAGCATGAACTGTAATAGGACCTGAGTCCAAAAGAAATATAGGTCAGGATCATTCTCCTCGAACGTCGCCAAGGAGGGTTTCTTTTGTTTAAGTGCTTGTTCTCCTTACTTTCCTACTATCTTTTATTCACTAGATGTATCCTTGGATCCATTGAAGCCTAGCTTTTAAACTCATTCTCAACAAATTCATTGTATTGGGCTCTTTGGGCCTTAATCCGTTCATCCCTTGGGCTTGAAAACCAAAATCTGCCCTTACAATTAACGCCATCTGTGGAAAAGCTTGAGCTTTGGTGGGATCGACATTCAGCCATGGTAGGTTCAGGGCCTAACTAGGAAGAGTCTGTGGGTTCCCCACATCAGGACCACTTCCTCAACCTTAAGTCGAAAGCTCCCACATTACTTCCAAGCTCACACTATTGTGGTTCTAACCCAACTCCTCCTTCGATCACTACTTCAAAAGCTGATTACACAAGGAGGGTTGCGAAATAGGGGATGATCCTTAGGGATTTTGATATTAAGTACATGCCTCACACTTCTGTGAAAGGCCAAGTCCTCGTTGATCTAGTGGCCGAGTTCGCTGAGCCTTTGCTAAAGAAAAATGCCGAGGGGCTAAACATGAATGGAAAATCAGTTAGCATGATCTTCCTAAAGAAACCTTACTCCTAAAAGGTGTGTGTTAATGGTGCGACAAATCAAAGAGGATCAGGAGTGGGCTACTCATAACGTCTCCTAAAGGATCACCATCGAGAAATCCTTGAGGCTGGGCTTCTCGGCGACGAACAATGAGGCCAAGTGTGAGGCACTTTTGGTAGGAATGGCAATGGTTCAGAAAGTGGGAGGAAGAACGGTGGAGATATTTTTGGATTCGAGCTTGGTTGTAGGCCAAGTGAAAAGAGAACTGGAAGCTAGGGACACAAGAATGCAAGACTACTTGAACCAAGTTAGGCAATTATAATCAGGGTTTGAATCCTTCTCTCTACAACAAATCCCAAGGAACAGAAACACGCATGCTGACTCTCTTGCCACCCTTGGAACCTCCTCGGCACAAAGTTTACCTCGGGTCATCTTGGTTGAGGATCTGTGCTAGCCCACCAAGACAGGAAAGCAGAACGCCCTAATCCACCAAATCAGGGTCGCACCAAGTTAGATGGATCCTATTGTGCTATTTCTCAAGGACTTGGTCTTGTCCGAGGAGAAGGGCGAAGCCTACAAGGTGCAGAGGAGAGCTCCTCAGTTCTGGTTGTCCGATAATCAAACTTTATACAAGTGCTCTTTTTCTGGGCCGTATTTGATATGTGTTCATCCTGAGGCAGTTAACCCACTCTTAGAGGAGCTACACAAAGAGATTTGTAGAAGTCATACAGGGGGCAGGTCACTATCTCACAGGGCACTTACCCAAGGGTATTGGTGGCCAAGTATGTAAAAGGAAGCACAGGAATACATGAAGAAGTGTGACCAATGTCAAAGGTATGTCCCAAATATTCATTAGCCAGGGGATATCCTCAACCCTTTGTCTAGCCCCTAGCCTTTTTCCCAGTGTGGCTCGCACATTGTGGGGCCCTTCCCCAAAGCGGCAGGAAACAAGAGGTGGCTATTGGTCGGCATGAATTACTTCACCGAATGGGTTGAAGCTGAGCCCCTTGCAAATATTAGAGATATGGATGCCAGGAGATTCGTATGGAGAAATATTGTCACTTGGTTTGAGATCCCTCACACCTTCGCCTTAGACAATAGTCTTCAATTTGATAGCAAAGCTTTCAGGAGGTACTGTTATGATCTGGGCATTAAGAACAAGTACTCCACCCTGACTTATCCACAGGGGAATAGGCAGGCTAAGACTGTCAACAAGGTGATAGTGAGTGGACTCAAGAAGAGGTTGGATAACGCTAAGGGTAGATGGGTGGAAGAGTTGCCACACGTTCTCTGGACATATCAGACTACCCCTCGCAGGTCAATGGGAGAGACCCCCTTTTCAATGACCTACGGGGCTGAGGTGGTGTTTCCTCTAGAGTCTAGATTCCCAATGTTGAGGACAAGCTTATTTACCCCAAACAGTAATGATGACCTGTTGGAGAAGAGTTTGAACTTGATTGAGGAATGGAGGAAAAATGCCATGGTTCAACTAACATACTATCAGCAAAGGCCGTTAGCCCCGAGGGACTTGGTATTGAGAAAGGTTGTAGGCACTGCAAAAAACCCAACATGGGAAAAGCTAGGGCCCAATTAGGAAGGGTCATGTCGTATCACCTCGGTAGCCGGGATAGGGGCATACTACCTAGAGGAGTTGGACGAAAAAGTTGTACCACGCCCCTGGAGTGTAAATAACCTACGAATGTATTATTATTAATGAAAGGCAGCTCTGCCATGTTTCTCTTTCTAGCGTTGTGTGTTGTCACTTGTATGAATATTAAACAAAACATTGGTCATGTTTGGCTCCTCGAACCACATACCATGGGTAAATTAATATTCCTTATTACTTGTGTGAATATTGAACAAAACATTGGTCATACCTGGTTCCTTGGTCCACATACCATGAGTAAATTAATATTCCTTATTACTTGCGTAAATATCAAATAAAGCCTTAGTTATGTCTGGTTCCTCGAACCACATACCATGGGTAAATTAATATTCCTTATTACTTGCGTGAATATTAAACAGAACCTTGGTCATGCCTGGCTCCTAAAACCACATACCATGGGTAAATTAATATTCCTTATTACTTGTGTGAACATTAAACAGGACCTTGGTCATGCTTGGTTCCTCGAACCACATATCATGGTTAAATTAATATTCCTTATTACTTGCATGAATATTAAACAAAACATTGGTTATGCCTATCTCCTCGACCACATACCATGGGTAAATTAATATTCCTTATTACTTGCGTGAATATTAAACAGAACATTGGTCATGTCTGTCTCCTAAAACCACATACCATGGGTAAATTAATATTCCTTATTACTTGTGTGAATATTAAACAGGACCTTGGTCATGCCCTATTCCTCGAACCACATACCATGGGTAAATTAATATTTCTTATTACTTGCGTGAATATTAAACAAAACCTTGGTCATGCCTATCTCCTCAGACCACATACCATGGGTAAATTAATATTCCTTATTACTTGCGTGAATATTAAACAAAACCTTGGTCATGCCTGGCTCCTAAAACCACATACCATGGGTAAATTAATATTCCTTATTACTTGTGTGAATATTAAACAGGACCTTGGTCATGCCTTGTTCCTCGAACCACATACCATGGGTAAATTAATATTCCTTATTACTTGCGTGAATATTAAACAAAACATTGGTCATGCCTATCTCCTCGGACTACATACCATGGGTAAATTAATATTCCTTATTACTTGTGTGAATATTAAACATTACTTGCGTGAATATTAAACAGAACATTGGTCAAGCTTGGCTCCTCGGACCACATACCATGGGTAAATTAATATTCCTTATTACTTGCGTGAATATTAAACAAAACCTTGGTCATGCCTATCTCCTCGGACCACATATCATGTATAAATTAATATTCCTTATTACTTGCGTGAATATTAAACAGAACATTGGTCATATCTGTCTCCTAAAACCACATACCATGGGTAAATTAATATTCCTTATTACTTGTGTGAATATTAAATAGGACCTTGGTCATGCCCTGTTCCTCGAACCACATACCATGGGTAAATTAATATTCCTTATTACTTGCGTGAATATTAAACAAAACATTGGTCATGCCTATCTCCTCAGACCACATACCATGGGTAAATTAATATTCCTTATTACTTGTGTGAATATTAAACAGGACCTTGGTTATGCCTTGCTCCTCGAACCACATACCATGGGTAAATTAATATTCCTTATTACTTGCATGAATATTAAACAAAACCTTGGTCATGTCTATCTCCTCAGACCACATACCATGGGTAAATTAATATTCCTTATTACTTGTGTGAATATTAAACATTACTTGTGTGAATATTAAACAAAACATTGGTCATGCTTGGCTCATCAAACCACATACCATGGGTAAATTAATATTCCTTATTACTTGTATGAATATTAAACAGAATATTGGTCATGTCTGGTTCCTCAGACCACATACCATGGGTAAATTAATATACTTTATTACTTATGTGAATGTTAAACAAAACCTTGGTCATGCCTCTGGTAAATTAGTGCCTTGATTAAATCCTCCAAGGATTGGACAGATCCTTAGCCTTGCCTGCTCCTTGGACCAATGTCTTAGGTAGACTAATATCTTACAGTTTCATAAAGTCCAGGACCTCGACACACTCATCATCGCAGAAACATAAGAATCCCATTTGGGTCTAGGGTAAAGGACCCTGAAGGTACGTTCCTAAAGTGTTCCTAAGGTGGGGAGTCTCAAACGCATCTCCCTTTGCCAAGCGTTCTGTTAGGCAAATCTCAGCATCAACACTTAGTTACCTTTTCCTCATTACTTGTGTGGGTTTGGTTTACGTGATTCAGCAACAATTCATCACAGTTAATCTTTTGTCAAAACATAGATTTCCATTACTCTCAGCAAGGCACAGAACACTTACAACAGCTAGTTAGCGACAAACATTGTAAAAATGGGAAAAAGAGAAAATCGAAACTACACTTGCCATAGAATGAAAGTCAGCGTCTGTTTATTACTCAAAAGGAAGGTACATTTTAGATGGGGCAATTTGCCACAACAAAAGGAAATTACAAGAAAAAGAGACAACAACAACAAAAAATAAAGGGTTCTTGAACTAGGTCTTAGTTAGTGGAGGGCCCCCTTTGGTGCTTGGCTGAGAGGTGGGAAGGACAACTGCCTTGGGATCAATATCTTTGGCCTTGGCAACAACATCTTTGGCCTTGGTAGTAGCATTTTTATCCTTGGGATCAGCATCTTTAGCTTGGGGAATGGCATCCTTAGCCTTGGAAGCAGCCTCTGGGCCGTTGGCCTCTAGCAGGGGCCTGACCTCTTTACCCTTTCCCTTATCCTCTAGCCAAGGGTCACCCTGGCCAGCCTCCTTACGCTTAGCCACCTCCACTCCCTGGCCTAGGTCCCCAGCCTTGCCAAGCCCTTTAGAGACCTCGGGGGGAAGGAAAGAGACCTGGGTGGTAGAGTGATGCTCGAAGGAGGTTAGTGAAAGGGTAGCAGGAGGAGGGAGTGTAGCTAAAGCCTCATGAATGTCTGGAGGGAAATACACATTCTCGGCCTTCCTCCACTCTAAGGCAGTAGGGACTCCTGCCAAGTTGAGTGCTTCCATCCACATTTCTTGACAATAATCCTTGCAGACTTAGTTAGCTCCTCTGTCAGGTAGATCTCGATTTCTTGCACCTCAAGTTCAAAGGATTCCAGCTCCTTAGCCACCTTAGCCGCCTCTTGGACCTTCTTCAACTCCACTCTTAGGTCCGAGGCCTTCTTGGCCATCTCCCACTATATCTCAGTGTAGTGGAGCTTTTTGCGCTGCTCCTTAGCTTGCGCCTCTGTAGTTTTCGGCCAGCCTCAATGCTCCTCCTTACCTTCTCCTCAACAGTTAGTTTGGAGGA
Source organism: Castanea sativa (assembly GCF_040712315.1). NCBI lineage: Eukaryota > Viridiplantae > Streptophyta > Magnoliopsida > Fagales > Fagaceae > Castanea > Castanea sativa. The sequence goes on from NC_134013.1 coordinate 66,036,993, forward strand.
GAGCTCCTGGACTTTCTGCTTAGAGGCACCCAAGGCCTTGCTGGTCTCGGTGTGAAGGTTGGCCTTGGCTTCGTTTCGAGCATCTTTCACTCATTCCTCAGTCGTGAAGACCTCCTGAACGACCTGCACAGAAATAACATACTAGTATGTTATTAGATAATAAATAATAAATAAATAAATAAAAGAATGACCCCACCTGATGATAGTGAAGAATGCATGAAGACTCACCAAGGCCAAGTCCCTCTTCAGGAACAAAAAGAGGTCTGGCTGCCTCATGTTTCTCAAGGCAGCCATGTCCTTCGGTAGCAGAAAGGGTTGTTCTAGAGCTTCGGCAAGGTAATGGGCGTGTCCTTTTTGGAACTCCCTAATAGAGGAGTTCCTTGGAATGGCTGCCCCCTCCAGCTCTAGCCGAGGGTCCCATACGGGGTTTTAAGGGAATACCTCGGCCACATTTTTTATCCTCCTTACTTTCAATCGAGGAGGCCCTCCCTTTGACCCTAGCCCTCTTTTACTACTCGGGCTCCTTTTGAGGGACCAACTCCTGCTCCTCGAGAACCTATTTCTCCCCCCTCTTCTTCTTCAAAGGGGCCACAGCGAATGGGTTGACTACGAGTGGGGGAGAGGGAGGAAGAGCGGGTGGGAGCTGAGACCCCGAGGCGTCCTTGGCCACAAGCACCTTATTCCTTTCAGTAAGGAGCTCACGCAAGCCTTTCCTTTGTAGTGACATCTCCCATTCTTCCTCCGAGCTGTCGTCTACACACACGATAATAAACCGGGAAGTATGAATGCCTAAGAACCTATCAAACTCCTCTTCTGAGTCCGAGACAGGGATCGCAGTCTCTTTCTGCTCCTTTTCTTCTTCCTCAAGGTGGAATTGGTCTATCTCCTCCTAGAGTGATAAGCGCGAGGAAATTATCTCTTCTCTCGGATCGACCGCTTTAGGGGGAGCGCAGTAGGAAGGCAACTCAACTGGCACGATGTCCTCTCAAACTAAAAACCCCGGCATCATGACATCAATCCAAGCTAATCAACGATCACCCGCTTTGATCACGTGGCCTACATCCTGGAACTTGTCGAACAAGGACTCGAAGCCGAGAATAAGGTGGACAGCTCTTAGTTTCCTGTCCTCACTAACGAACACCTTAGACCTTAAAACTCTGTTAAGGTCAGCAACGTTGACAAAACTATTGTTGGGCGCAACGTATCTCCTATCTGCAAAAATAGCGGAGAAGCGAAACCTCAATTAGAATAATGAAACTTTCGATCAGAAAGAGACTATATGTTAAAAGAAAGGAAAAGGCAACAAAACTACAAAACTAGTGCCCACGTTAAGATGCGTAAGCCTAAGGTACCCCCTGGCTCTCCCTCTCGAACTAGGCAATGAAGGCGGTCATGCCAGTCACCCGAGACGATCAAAAAGTCATCTTTCATACCCTTGTTAGACTTGGGGAGGCATAAGACAAGTCTAACAACGGAAGACCTAAACCTAAGGTAGTAGCCTGAGTCTGCAAGCAGATGACACTTATACATCCACACAACATCATGCCAAGAGAGGTCCAACCCCATCTGCTCATTGAGAGCATCTACACTACCCAATACTCTAAATAGGTTGGGCGCACACTAGTGAGGGAAAAGTCTATGGGTTATCAAGTAATCCCTAGTCACCCTTCCTATGAGTATCCTCATCCCCCCTTCTAGAAAGGCGATCATGGGAATAACTACTTCTCCTTCCCTCCTAAGGTCGATCCATCCGCCCAGAGGGCAATACCGTAAGGAAACGCCCCAAGGGATCTGATACAAGGTCCTAAATCCCAACATACCCGCGGCGGAATCAACTAAATGAGCGAACCTACCGATCATGACAGACTAAAGAAAGTGTGGGAAATACTTGCTAAAAAGAAGTAAAAAGTAAAAGGCCGAGGAGACTGGCCGAGGAGAAAATAGCCTAAAAACGAAGAACTTACGAAAATAAGGACAGGGGATGCCTCAGGAGCTTCTCAAGAATTGGAAGGTTTGGGAAATCTTGGGAGCTTAAGAGTATGGGAAGCCTTGGGAGTTTGAAGATTTGTAAAGTAGGAAAAATGAACTCTCTAGGCACCTTATATAAGAGGCAGAATAGGGTGGGAGTTATCCTACCCAAAATTCGAGGGGAAATGCCAGCCGTAAGATCTCCATCTCACCGCAGGATGTGGGGGGATAAAGCGCCGCCTAGAGCATTTAATGAGACATTGCAGACTCTGAAGCATCAAGAACAGTGCCAGGACATGTGAAGCGACGTTCTCACGTGTGGGAGTCAGAGAAGCGTGTTGAATCAACCACCTAGAGTCAAAATCCCATTTCTTTCCTCAGATGGGAGGAGACAAACTGGAGTTTTGAAGGGCTATTGTGGGGTACAAGAATTCCAACAAGGTAATTTTGCCATGTGTCATACCTATTGACGAGAAGGGCTATTATCAGGCCAAGGAGGCCACATCCTCGGACAATGAGGTCACATCAATAGCACGTCATCAGAGGAAGTCGTACTGTAGAGAAAGAGTTTTGGGGAGGGAGTTAGCACTGACATGACTGAAGGGATAGTGGCTGCCACCACATTTAATGCATCCCACCAAACCTTGGTTGCATTTATGTGGAAAAGACCCTGAATAGTGATGCCTTGTCTGTCGCGACTCATAAGGGGTTTGAAAATGTGTCTAATGGGACAGGCACTCAAATAATGGTCTGAATGATCAACAAATGGGAGGTCAATATCATCTAAAGGGAGCTATATAATGTAAGGAACCTCTGGGGGTAGGGGGAGGGAGGAAAATCGAAGAAGAAAAAACTATAGGAGCATGAACTGTAATAGGACCTGAGTCCAAAAGAAATATAGGTCAGGATCATTCTCCTCGAATGTTGCTGAGGAAGGTTTCTTTTGTTTAAGAGCTTGTTCTCCTTACTTTCCTACTATCTTTTATTCCCTGTATGTAATCTTGGATCCATTGAAGCCTAGGTTTTAAGCCCACTCTCTACAAATTCATTGTATTGGGCTCTTTGGGCCTTAATCCATTCATCCCTTGGGCTTGAGAACCAAAATCCGCCCCTACAGGAACAATCATAAATGTAATATAGGAATAATTATAAATCATAAATATAAATTTTATCGTACCAAAATGAAAACAATACAATTTTTCTTAGATATTCAAAAGACAAGAAAATGAAAATATTCATATTTTTAATAAAAGTTATTTATAATATTTTTTGAATCATTAAAAAGAATATAAAGTTTGAAAATTATTCTTTTAGTTTTAAACAAACTTTCTCAATCCCTTTTTTTTTTCTGCCTACAATCCAAAACACCGAAAAAATGTAACTTAGAAAATTAATAAAACTTAACAATGATTAATTGGACCAATTAGGAAAACAATTTGTTGTTGATAATCTATTAAGGTTAGTTTCATTGCAAAAATTGTAATTTCGTCCACCCAAAACATATTATCAAATAAACAATTATTAGCAAAATCTAAGAATTAAATTTCTATATATACATTATTATAAAATAATAATAATTTAAATAAAATTGCAAAATCTTAAATTTTTCGCTCATCCAATTATTTTTCGTTTGGCTAACCTTTTCTTTTCTCTAAATAAATGGTATTATAGAATACTTCTAATACAACTATTAAGAGTACTTTGACCACCATAAATGATTAAAAAAATAAATAAAAATTTGTAAAGTCTCATAATTTAACATCTAAATTGAGCACCATTAAAAATTATGCTATGTAATAGAATTAATACCAAATTATCCAAATTATGCTATGAAATAGAATAATATTATAATTTTATACGTTATATTTAATTTTTTATAATGCAATAGAATAACATTTAACAATAAAAAAAAAAAAACAACAATTTATTTTTTTTTAAATTGCATTAACCCAAAGTGGAGTGTTAGAATATATGTGTTTCACTTGTTTAGAACATATGTCATTCTTTTATATAATTGGTTAGTCCTTTGATCAAAACACACTTTACTTGTATTTGGGTAGATTTAGGATGAGTTTTATGCTTCAAGAAACTATGTTTCAAGATCAAGTGTTGAAGTCATCAAGTCTGTCCAAGAAACAAGCTGAAAAGTGCAAGTTCATTAAAGTTCAACAACTAGCATGTGTCGAGGTTTAAAGAGCTGTTCCAACCCCGTGGCTCGACAGCTGCTCGACAGCATCTCGACACCTCTATCTGTCGAGATTTAAGAAAAACAAATTTTGAGTTCTGTTTTGATTCCAATCCGTGGATGTGTCTTTGGGTCTTCTTTTCTCCTAACCCTAGACATATAAAAGGATTATTTTAAGGGCCATCAAAGTGTTCACAAGTTGCACAAGCATTGAGAAATCCTTGTTCAAGCAAATTGTGACTAGAGACAAAGTTATTGCCCTAGTTCATCTCTCTTGTGAAGAAGTTGTTGTGTAATGTGCACCGTAGGGTTTTGTAACCAAGCATCTTATTGATCTTCATCGTGTGGATGAATTGAAGAACTTTGCAACCAACAATCTTCTCTAGTTGGTGATTGAAGTCGCGTACTAGGATCTGCGCAATTGGTTAGTCACGTACTTGGGAGTCGTGCGTTGAAAGAAGAAATTGTCACTACAGAACAAGTCCAATTAGGTATTGGGGTAAGGGTTCAACTATAGGTTGGTAAGGTATTTGGGATTCTTTTACTTGTAACCGCTTGTTGTGATAATAGTGGAATTTCGGGAGTGGATACCTTAAAATCACCCGATGGGGTTTTTGCCGTGTAGGTTTTCCCCATTCGTAAAAAAATCACTGTGTCATTTAATTTCCACTACATACTTAGTTTAATTGGTGATTTGTTTGTGCTATCATGCGTTTTGCATGTTAATTTGATTAATTAATAACTTGGCTAATTAATCAACTTAACCCATCACAAAGGGTCAATACGTGTTTGGCCTATCATGGAGTTTCAAAGAATAAAAAAAAATATCAACCTAAAGCAGAGATGCAAGAAAAACAAAAAATCCACCAAAAAATTGAGAGAGAGAGAGAGAGCATTTTTGTTGTGAGGGAAAACTATGCATAGAATGAAAGAGATAGTGACAAATTTATAGTAAGAGGGTGTGAATAAAAATAAACAAAAATAAAGGAAGATGAAGGAAAAGAAAAAGAATGATATTAATGTAGAGGGTAATGGGAAGATGAAAAGGTAAGAGAGGGAGAAAGGTTGGAGAAGTGTAAATATTTAAAAATAAATAAGTGTTAAAAACAATTATAGGAAAATTGGAAAGAAAAAAGATAATGACGTGAATGATAATGTGAAGCTGAAGGGTTGCCTTTTGACGCCACCATCGTCTTCGACGGCACTAAGAAGCCATCAATGTCGTACAGCCCGCACTGCTGCCATTGATTTTAAAGAAGATGAATCAACCATCGCTACCCATGAAGTGCTGGCTAGTGTAGGTTTATTGGAGTTTTTAATTATTATATATTTTTGGTTATCATCGGCGGTGGTGTATGGCCACTAATGACATCAACAGATCATTCTAATGGCGCCAGCGAAGGTTGGTGGTGGTGACTGGTGGTGGTGGCTAGTTGGGATGGTTTGAATTTTTTTTTTTTTATTTAAGGAAACTAATATAAGAGAAAGGCTGAAATTGATGCTTTAATTAAAGAGCTGGGCATGTGTACAAATTTCATTGCTAGAGTATAAAGTGGAGTAGAAATTATGTGACAGAATATTTGGACTCATGACAAAGTGGAAAACCTATAAATGATCAATTTATAGGAAATACCTCTACAAGTTTTAACCACCAACCCTAAGGAAAATTTCATTATTAGAATCAAAGTTTTTACAACTAAAATAAACCCTTACTTCTAGTTTCTACCTCTTGTAGTAACCTACACGCATGACTACCCTCTTAGAAGTCAGAGGTGGAAAACAAAATGATTCTTGTTTAGAAAGTCTTGATTGATTTTGATCATGCTTGTCTTCATAATTTTCTCTCTTCCTTTGAGACAAATTTGAGTTCACACAACATCTTGACAGATAAATAAACCATACATGAATCAATATTTATATCATGAGGGTTATAGTATATAGTCATAAATGATTATGCCTGAAAGTATCTACATACATATATACATGGTCACGTAGTGTCAAGATTACACATAATGAAAGAGAGAATTTTAGTATTTTATGTGAACACTGTATTATGGTTGCTAAATTTTGGTGTAAATTTTGAGTAGATTTCATGTTCAATTTTGTAAAGTTGTTATTTACAACTATTTTGTGTTGGCTTTAATTCTGTGCCAAATTTTGTTCAATCATGTTTACCCTATATTTTATGTGGGACTTCATTGTATGGGTTGCGTGAAAGAGAGTGCGGAGACTCAAGCTTGCATTGAAAAAATAGTGGATTTAACAAGTAAACTTCTCACGAAGTGAGCCACGTGCAGAGCACATAACTGGAATGCGAAGAGTCATGACAACTGGTGAGAGCTAATTTTCGCGAGTAGTTCCCAGGTAAGGTCTTCCCGCGAAATACCTGCGAAACATTCTATTTTGCTATTTTGGCTTATTTTCTCCACCATGTCTTCACCCACACTATATATACCCACATTACCCAAATATTGTAAGGAGTACTTTTTAAAGAGAAAACTTTAGCATACACACTTGAGAGTTAAAGATTGTTGTATCCACAATCCTCATACTCCTACCTCTCGATGTCCATATCCTTGAAAGGTTGATAGTTCAAACACTTACCACACTCAATCTGAGTGTCAAGTGAGGTTTTGGTGTTACTGGGAAGCATTGGAAAAAACCGAGTTTTGGCAGATGCAATCAGGCGTATCGTGGGATCTAGAAAGCTAGACAAGACATGGTTCCGAGAAGCCTTGTTGGAGTAAGAGCTTGGAGGGCTTAGGTGCATTGGGTAGATTAGGCTTAGAGGGTTTCTTGCTATTCATGTATCCCAACTTATTGTCTAGTGGATCGATTTACTGCTTGGAGGACGGCGAAAAGGTTTTTCGCCAAGTTCTTTAGTTTCCTCTTCGATAACACATCGGCGTGTTATCTTGTGTTTGCATCTCTCTTCCCTACTCTTTTAGTCTTCATATTACTGTTGTTATATGATGAATATGGCATAGAGTAGTTTTATTGTTTGTTCGCTCGCATTTACTCTATTCCGCACTTAGTTTAAGTTAGAGTAAAATCAACCGAGCCATAATCTTTTAATTTAGGGTCTGAATAGCTCTTGTGTTTTAACACAAATCCAAGTTTTCAAATTTGAAACATGGCCACCAAGGGTTTGTAAATATCTGTCACCCACACCTGCTTTCCCATAAGTGCTTCTTTTAGTGTGTGCTTCTAGATTGTCTTTCTACTTAGTCCCCCACATTCATTCCATACGCAAAATAAGTCATTTCTTGTTTACTGCTTCATACTTATTGTGAGTAATGGCAGAGCCAGGAATTTCCGTTGGGCGAAGGGAAATAATTCACATTCTTCCAGCCCCAAGTTTCAATGTGCATGACTGCATGACTCCATCGCTGATTGTGAGTCGCGTTCATTAAGCTATTCATGTTTAGGGATCGCATTTAGGCATCCTCATATTTAGATTTTGTGTCTCACATTCCCTCTTGAACTAATTTATTTCTCCCTTTGTCAATTTGTGACAAAAAGGGGAAGTGAATTTAAGGGAAGCAGAATTAGCTGTTAAGGGGGACTAGGTTTAGAGAACTCTTATTTAGATAGCCCTGGATATATATTGTACTTTATTGTTACATGTATGTTTTTGCTTCAGGGGGAGTTTTTTTTTTTTTTTTTTTTAAGTGTTTCCTGTCATCTATGAACTCACTAGTTGTTGACATTCCGTATAATTTAAAATTAAATTCATTACTTGATGCCTAATATCTTGTGACTAAAAGCTGTTGCTTATACCTGTTTATGTCTCATATATTTAATGTGTTCACTTAAGTTTTCAGGAATAGACAGAGTACTTTCACTTCTAAGTTGTGATGGAGTCTCCAGTAAGACATAGTAATCTTAGTTTGTTAAGTAATTTCTCAAGCCTTACTCTATTACTTGAGTTTGTAATATGGGATTTTGTTTTTAAATCTGTAATGGGATTTTGTCATGAAATTGCTAAATGGAGATTTTTAGGATTTAGATTGGAAATATTCAAATTGACATTATAATCTAAACAAAGAAAGAGCCAAGTCTGAAACTGCTTGAGGAAGTGTCATCTGAAAAAGCTCGCTTAAGTGAAGGTGAAGCTCACTCAACCTATAATATAAACCAGCTCAAGAGAATCACTTAATTAACCCAAAAATTTGCCTTTAACTCGCTCGAGCAAAATAGTAAAGCTGCTTTCCAATGAGGTTCATTGTTGCAAATCTTTAGAAAGGTTTCCCTTGTGTCAAAATTCTGTTTTATTTGGATGTGGAGTTCGTGGAAAAAATCATAATTGTATACTCTGTATTTTGATTATGTTGTTACAACAAGTGGGGGAGGGGGATTTAAAGATTCTTCTCATATCCAGTGAACTACAAGACTATTGGCTATTTTGATTGATTTGGTTTATGCGTATCTATGTTATGCAAGTTATAATTTGTGTGAGTAATATTAAAAGTTGTAAAAGCAAAGAAAATTTTTAGGAATAAAGAATTATGATCTTTTTTTGTTGGCTTTATAAGTGTTGATCGGAAAAGCAAGAGCAAAAAATGACACATGACTAGAGTCTGCTAGAGCGAAGGTTTGAGCTTGCTAGAGCCGAACCTTCTTCAGTGAGGTTTGAGCTCACTTAAGTGGAGGTCTCTCAAGTAGAAGAAAAAAAAAATCTTGTATGTGCCGGTCTTTTGAGACTCATGTCGCATTGACATGTGAGTCCCACTCGAGCGAGACAATTGCAAAAACAATGTTTTCAACAAAATTTTACCAAAAAAAAAAAAAGGGAAACGGCAGGTAAAATCCAAAAAAACAATCTAAAGGGCTTACATAAACAAAAATGGTCTTTCAAGTGTGCCTTTTCAATGGAAAACTCTTCATTATGTATTGATATTTTTTCATATGCATTAAATGGAATAATAATTACATTTTTGGGTGCATTCTAAAGCACAAATTGTTTATGTGAGTGAGACCCACCATAGAGAGAAATTCAGTAGATTCCTTCAAGATGGCTACTTGTAGGATCGGGGTTTAGTTATATCTAGCAGTTGATTTTTTTGGGAACCCTATAGCAAACTCGATTGAGTGGGGTCAATATCATCTTAAAGACTGAATTTATCCGTACCTCTAAGCCTACTTCAAGTTTTTGTTTTCCATTGAATTTCCCCTGAATTCCCCAACATTGTGTGGGTTGTTTAATAGGTATGATTGATGAGTAAATCCAATAATTCCACAATGTTCATCACATGGTGATCTAACCATCTTTTTTTCATTATGTTTCAAGGAATTTATGCAGCTCACAATTTATATTTATTTGGAGACAACTACTCTACTAGCACAGAAATTTCTTCATCAAACATTTCTCTTTCTGAGCCTCACCTTCAAACCATGTTTCATATGTAGTACAACAGAGATACTTGGTGAAATAGGATGACCTTCAACCACATGAATATGGTAATTCCAAATGATAGCGATTGCAATCATTTTCATTTGCATGAAACTTATATCCTTACCTAAACAAGTCCTTGCTCCTGCATTAAATGCTATGAACTTGAAAGAGGGTACATGCACTATTCCTCCTTGCTCTGAAATCCATCTCTCTGGCTTGAACTCTAGGCAATCTTCGCCCCATATGCTCTCCATCCTCCCCATTGAGTATAAAGAGTATATCAATCTCATATTTGAACGGATATGGTGGCCACTGGGAAGAATGTCAGCTTGGACTGCACATTTATGATCGAAAGGTATGGGCGGAAAAAGGCGCAAGGACTCACATATGGCTCCGTGGAGATAAACTAGCTTACTTTGCTCATCTACGCCTAAAACCCTCCACACCTCGTCCAACAAATGGGCTTTGATCTCTTCTAGAATTTTAGCTTCCACGGATGGGTGTGTTGCAACAAGCCATAAGAACCAAGTGAGTCCTGCACTGATGGTGTCTCTCCCTGCCGCAATGAAATTAAATGCAGCGTCCCTTAGAAACTTGTTGGATGATGCAATACCATTCATTTCTCTTTCTTGTTGCTCTATGGCTGTCAATAAGTCAAATTCTGCTTCCTCCATCTTCTGGGCTCTCCCTCGGCTAAGTTTTTCTCCCTTGGATGAGATGCATCCGTATAAAAATTGATCAAAAGTCTTCCAAGCACTACTAAGCTTCTTCTCTCTTCCGATTTGAACCCATCTTTGAAACTTCCAACAATTTGTTGGCAGAATGTGTCGATACAACAGACTTTCCTCCATTTGATCAAACGCTTTTGCGTGTGCAACTTCTGGGAATTCAATGGTGAGGCAATTTGAATCGAAACCCAAAACCATTAAGCAAACATTATCGAAGGTGAACCGTTGAAAAACGTCTTGTAAATCCACCTCAATTCCCAGACTTGAGAAGTGATCAAGAACAGGGATGAGGTCCTTTTCCACCTTTCCCTTGACAACTTTCTCTAAGAACAACATAAACTTGCTGTGCTTTATCAATGACTGAATCAACTTCCTCTGATGTCTCCACGTTTCAGAATCACTATTAAAAATTCCATTCCCCATAGGCTCAAAAATCTCTCGGAAATTCGGCCCTTTGTCATAGTTACAAAAATTTTTGCTCAAAACGTGTTGAATGTTCATGGGGTCACTGGTGAGTATAGCGTCCATGCGAGCAAACCAAGGGCCCTTAAACTCGAAAGTGCCCCCATAATGTTTTAGAAGGCTCGTTGCGTAGTCGTGCACATGGGACACGTTGAAAAAAAGGTCAGGGAGCATTCCCAAGATAGGCCAGTTTGTGATGGGTGAGGTTTTGTTCCATCTCCAAAGGCAAAGAAAAAGGAAGCATAGAAATGATAATATTGCCACAACCATCTCAGGGTACAAAAGTGTGACCATTGCGGTTGTATGATGCCTTTTGCTTTTGCAAGGTATCCCCAAGAATAAGTTAGATGGGTTTTATAGGTGTTCCTATATCCAATTGCACAACTAATTTCACAATATGATAAATTGTGAGAATGTGATTAATGTCAGGCACTTTCTTTCAACTACTGATTATATGAACTAACCACTTTTTCTCAACTATTCATAATTATACAAGTTAACATGTTACGCAATTGGGTGTGACAAGAATCCCATACTGCCATTTGGGATTTTACTAATGGAATGGGAGCATTTTTGTAAAATCCTCTCTTAGTTTTTGTAACTTGTGGTCAAATTTTTTGAGAATTTTATAGATACTTCTTTTACACTTTCACCTAAGATTCAGTTTAGTCTTATGAGTTTTTTTTAATTTGAATGATAGAGTTATTGGATTTTTTATTGTTTTTTTTTCTATAAGATTTAAAACATATGATATCGGTGTCATGATAATTGTATTTTATCATCAAGTCAAAATATCAATAGGTTTATTTGTTGTTTGGACTTGACTTTAAATCCAAATCATTTGTATATTTTGATAATTCGATAGTTGGGGTAAGGGAATTTAAACCAATTAAGTTACAAAGTTCTTAACATTCTAAGCCTTTTATTAGATAACAAAATACTTTATTCAAGAAGCTTTGTTTGAAAAAAAAAAACGAAACAAAACAAGAAAGAAAGAAGTTGGAAACGTGGATTGCATTTCCGGAGAAGCTGGTGCTGGTAGAACTTGTGTCAGGAAGGTAACGTGGATTGAAATACTGTGGATGGCTAACTTCTTGTATTTTTCGTGCACCACCACAAAAGAAAACAAACCCAAAAAGAAAAAGAAAAAATTCTCAAATATCCTCTTCTAACGGAGCAGAAATAAGAATTGCAGAGCATTCACATTAGTCCAAGTATAATAGAAAATATGTAGAATTTATATAATTTTGCCTTAAAATGACTAACATTAGTCTATGTATAATTGTGTAAATTTACAAGTTTACTATAATAACCGCTTAAATTTATGCTGACACTATTCATTTCGGGTGGATGGTGGTTGTTGTGTGTCAAAAAAGAAAAATAATTTTTTAAAAAAAACCAAGGAAATTATTATTTTAATGAAATGTTGTGTAAAATAGAAAATTTGATGTAATTTTTTTTTTAAAGTGAGTATGTAAAATAGAAAAAAATAAGTTCTTTTACTAAAATAGACACACACAAAAAAAAAAGTGCACAAGCTTATGCAAATGCTCTAAACTAAGCAAGTCGGCTTAAGATAAAGGCCACTAATTATTGTGAGTACAATATTATATTTTTACGTGGCATGAACAAGGTCACAATTTTAGTGTGAGTATAATATTATATTTTTATAACTATACAAAATTTTAAAATATATATATATTACTAAGGATGCAAGAAATTAGCGAGCTCCTCATCTTGTAGATAGACAAAGTTAGGTTGATTACGTCTTCAATGTGAAACCTGTAACAAATTCGAAATGAAATGAGATACACCGGTGTGGTATTTGCCAAAAACAATCCAATGATTAAGTCAGAAAAAGAAAAGTTTTTTAGAGAGAAATTGACTTGGGAGTAGTTTTTGGATGAATTTTTTGTGTGTACCTTTGGATTTTGTCACTTCTTTCTTTTATAGCTATTCCTAGCCTTAATGGTCATTGGTCAATGAATTGCCGTATTTATGTTCAACGGCTAGTGCATTACCAATGAGAGCTCTAATATGCATAGCCCCATTGTTACCATTGCTCCATCTATTACTCCTTGTCATCAATGCACGCATCAAATGTGTAACGCTTGCTTGGATCATCATTATGGAGAATGACGATTCTGATTATTTTTCAACTTGTCAGTTGCTATTTAAAATCTAATATATCTCATATTCATTGTCTCCCTTTTTTTTCCCTGAAAAATGTTATCAATGTTTGGCTAAAAGTGATTGCTTAGATGATGAAGTTGTAGGCAAGAAGGATCTCGAAAAGCCTACAATGAATTGTTGGAAGATCGTGCATACATCAAGATTGATGCAAGGCGAATGATATCTTTGGTTTTAGGAAAAACAATATAGCTTTTAATGCACACAAAGGTTTACGTGGTTCAACCTAACGGCAACCTACGTCCACAATAAAAAAAAACCCTTAACGATTGTATATTATAATAAACACTTATGTTACAATGAACTTAATGTATGGTCTATATACTAGTAAATACTTGGCTAACCCTAGGCTAATCATAGACTAACTTAAAATTAATATGCTTGCTTTACAAGTACATGGGCCTATAATTGGTATAGGCTACTTGGGTCATAATATGTGTTGGATTCTAAGACTTTAGATTTAAATGTATTAAAACTTCAATTTGTAATGTTGGCAAACTATGATCAAAACATTTAGTCTTGTTTTAGTCTTGCTCAAAGTATGTTTAAGTTGTAAAGTTAGAATCAAGTGTTCTGTAGGATTTATTATGTAAATCTGTCTGGCTCAATCGATAGTGCAAATTATTTTTCTGCAGAATTTTCCAACTCAGCCAAGCCCGTTTTACATGTAGGGTTTTATGTTTTGCCCTAGGTATAAAAGGGAAAACCCCAACCACGTTTTAGGCGTACTCTTTGTGCTGTGTGTGTGAATCTCTTGTGAGATCTAAAGGTGTTTGCTTTCACATACACTTAGGGTTATCAAGATCTAGATTGATGTCAAGAGTTTGATGATCAATTCAATTGCAGATTCAAGAGTTTAAAGATATACAAGCGGGAGTGCTTGTGCTTGCTGGGAATTCAAGAAATAAGTAGTTCGTAGATTCGGAGCTGTCACGTGGTCGTGGTAGTAAATTTCCTACTCGAGGTAGCAATAGGCTGTTAGTGGTCTAAGTCGCTAATGTGTAAACTTCAATTCTTTTATAGTGGATTCAGTTTTACCTTAAGGATAGCTAGGTTAAATCCTCCACAGGTTTTTTACCAATTTAGTTTTCCTGGGTTATCATATTATTGTGTTCTTTATTTTTCGCACTTTACAATGATATGATTTATGTGTTAACCTAGATCTGCATAATTTACTTAAGTTAATCACTTGGTTAAATAACTAGGTTAATTTGGTTGTGTTTAAGGGGTCTAAAAACTTTACAATATGTTTAACAATAAAATCTCATAATTAAATACTATATGAATGTGGTCTATTTGTTGATGATGGTTAAACCCAACCCTCAAAAATTTCGGGTTTAGGATCATAAGTTTTGTTACCCATTTAAGATGACTATTTTTTTTTTTTTGAAAAAAAGAGTTTCAACCTATGGCGTCCGCTCCTAGTGATGCTCCTTAATCATCAAACTAAGACACTAATCAGTTTTTGATGTAAGTGTGAATTGAACTCCAAATCTTTTATTCAACCATTAGATACTTTACCAGTTAAACTAATCGAATTTAATTAACCCGTCCTATATGCTAGGTCTTCCAAAAACCTAGAGAACAACTCCAATTAAAAAATATATATTAATGGAAACACCTTATCTTCTCTTTTAAGCCAAGTATGTTATTTAGTGGACAACGTGCTTGTTTGTTTTAATCACGAATTGCACTAAAGTTGTTAACATTATTGCAGGTAATAGTTTCACCATAGTTTCATCATCCATTGGCAATACCCATTGTCTTTTAGGTGGAATTTTTGTTAAGTTTGAATATACAAATATAAAAATCTTATCATAAAGTCGGTGTTGCTGTGTCGACAAATATATATATATATATATATATATATATATATATATATATATATATATATTGATAAATTGTAAACAGGTTTGGAATTATAAATTCTAAACTTCTTACTATTTTTTATTTTCTCTTTTTTTGGTTCAATGTGGACTTTACAATTACGCTAAACAACAACAACCAGGGTCTCAACCCCTGAAATAAAATGAAATTGAAAGAGTTTTCCAGAGAAAATGCATAAATCACCAGAATAGTTCATGCTATGATTCATGACTAAACTTCATATTTTATGCTGGGTAAAAATAAAAATGTACCTATAAAATAAATGAAATTTTAGAAAGTTTTATATAAACAAACTGAATGAGACCCTTTCAATGGTTTAGTTCATTTTCAAGATGTTAGATATACAATATTATAATCATAAATTTCAACAAACTTTGAAGGAAATAAAATAATCATTTGAATAACAATCAGATATTGGATCATAATAATAATAAAGTGTGAGACTCCAACTTTTCCTAACCAAAGCAAATGAAGAAAAAAAAATTGTGGAGCATTCAAATCATGCACCTACAACCAACATGAATCATCATGAAAATTTGGGAGGCATTTTCGTAAAGACAATGCCGCCGTATAGCGGCGAAAGCAAAGCAGTGGGATGCCTTTTTAAAGGGTCCCATCATTACTATTTCCTTTTAAAACTATAGTTTTTTTTTTTTTTTTGGCCAAAAGAACAAGTGCATATAAAGGATTATGTCCCATGGCATTATTGATGAATTAATTTTTACTACAAAATATTCTGTGCTGTTTGTCAATTCCTATACTTTGAAAATTGAAAAATGAAAAATGAGATATACATTATCCATGCTTTTAGTTTTTTATACACAATTGTCAGCTTTGGATCACGAGTTTTAGCCCAATGTCATGCTATTTGGCAGAGCCCACATTCTCTACCATGTTACTATGGATATCACTGTTATTGGATGCTTTTTTCTGTATAAGTCCTATGTCCTTGCTTGCGCTTGAATCTTCTCTACTGTAATCTTTATATGTACCAAAAATTGAAATTATTAATTTATATTAACCCATATAAATTTCACATAGATACCCATATAATGAAGGATTAAGATTCTTCTAGTATAAAGATTACAAGAGTAAAACTATTTTTCACAACTAATAACCTAGAATGTTGATGTTATAATTGGCACATAGTAAAAAATGATGTTAGTAATGGATTTATGCAAAAGTAGCGTTGTTTCAATCAATACTTACCACGTTAGCATATAGTGAGAAAGATTGCAAAAATTTAGAAAATGTTAAAATTACTACTAATCATATTATAATAGTTTTATAAATTGATGTGAGAATGGATGTGATTGGTATCACTTCATTGTACCCTTAGTATTTGCTATTAATTGCATATGGCATACTTATATAAAAATTGATCAATTAGGTGTCAAAGTCGAGCCCTTAGTAACGATCAAAAAAAAAAGTCGAGGCCTTAGTAGAAGATAGGAAGGTATATTTATTAGGAATTTAGGAGAGGAGATGAGACTGAAGTCAATGCTACTAAGAAAATATCTTTCAAAATCCCTTTCATGTTAAAATCATGCCTTGAAAATGAAGCTTTTAGAAATCAATGTTCAATGTTACTGCCAATATGGTTTATTATATTAACTTGGTGATCTTATAAGTCATATGGGTGACTAGAATCTAGCAAGATATTTATCTATACATTAGGGGAAAACAATTTAAAATCATAATTGATCCATTATATCTTCTCTGCTAATGTGGAAAAATATATATGTATATGACACAAGTTAAAAAAAGAAGCTAACCGTTTCATCTTTCAAGGGTTTGAAAGGTCATACACAATAATTTATAGACACTGTCCAGTGTTGAAAGGCTAAGCAATAAGAGAATTCAGTGAATCGTAAAAAAAAAATTAAAATTAAAAAAAAAAGTGTTACTCCTTGAAACTCTTGAAAGCACCCATTGGAGCAGTCAACTAATTGATGCTCTAATCACAACTACTAATGGCTTTGGTTTCTTTTTGAGTGACTGCCCAATATGAACTCCAAAAGAAAAAAGAAATTTGAACTTCATTAGTGATGATACATGTAACACATGCCTATTAATGTATAGTGTATTAGTGTTTAGTGTATTGATCACATACTTATTTTGACTATCCAAAAAACAAATCACATAATTATGGGTCTTAATAATAAACAATTAACTCCACGAGGATCCCAAAAATTATATCATTTGTAAACAAAATTTAAAAAACTGCCATAAAACTGAAAAACAAAATCCCAAGAAAATCCCAAAATAAAAAATATTCCTAAAGTTTAAGGCGCTCGCTTCTATAAAAGGAAAGCAAAAGATTCATTCTTAGGAATCGTTATTGTATTTCCAAATCAGACATTCACAAAAAAGCTGACCAAAGAATAGGTAAGTTGCTTCAAACTGAAACAATGGATTTTCAAACCAACAAAAGCCAAAGATTACATCTTGAAGCAACCAATCCCGATACCAACATCATCAACATTAGTACCACTGCCTAACAAAAAACACAAAGTAGTTAGAGAAGGCTCACAGAGAGAGACAGAGAGAGATTGGCTTTCATGGAAGAAATGGTGGTAGGAAATCTTTTTAATGGTGAGAGAGATGCACAGATTCAAGCTGCTAGAGAACTCAGTAAACTCAGTAGTAAGCAGAGGCACAAGTTGGCTGAAAGAGGTGTCATGTCACCTTTGATTTTGATGCTTCACTCACAAGATTATGAGGCCATTGAAGCTGCTCTGTTTGCTCTGCTCAGCCTTGCCTTTGGCAGTGAACGGTTAGTCTATTCATCCTCAATATCTCAAAACTAAATGCATAGATATAATTCAAATTCATTTTTCACTAATTGTTGAGTTTGTTTACAATCTGGGGTGGCTTTGAACTTTCATCATTGTAACAAATAGAAAAGAAATTAATGGTACTAATACATAATGTACCTTCAATTACAAGTAGTGTGTGGCAAAATTTTGGTATAGAAAGTTTTACTTTTTATACACCCGTGCTCTTTGCTTGATTAGTGGGACTATGGAATATGTTCTTGTAATAGTGTGTGCCATTCAGTAGTGGCCCCCAATTACAATGATGATTCTGTACCAACATTTATGTATAAAACACATTTGAGAATTTATTTTTCTTGTGTGGTACGAAAGTGTTCTATAAAGTTTTTCAATAGTGGACTTGAAATTGTGAACTGAAATTATATTAATTTTACAGAAACAAGATCCGCATTGTGAAATCTGGGGCCATACCAGTTTTGCTGAACCTCCTTCAATGCCAAAATGAAGCACTGATTGAGCTCACTTTAGCAGCAATGTTGATCCTCTCATCTTGCACAGCAAACAAGCTAAAAATCGCGTCTTCTGGCACCATACAACACTTGGTAGAGTTTCTCAATGGAGATTATAGTGGTGATAACAACATGAATAGCATTAGCATGCAAGCCAAGCTTGACAGCATAGCGACTCTCCACAATCTCTCAACTTGTCAACAGATTATTCCATCAATTGCCTCTTCTGGTTTACTATATTCCTTGCTTCAGTTGATCCACGACTCCGAAAAGTCATCTGAACTGGTTGAAAAGACAATTGGGCTGCTTGAGAATATTGTTTCCTTCTCAGAGAATGCACTTTGTGAAACTGCTAGCGCAGATGGTGTAATTCACACATTGGTTGAAACTATTGAAGATGGTTCCCCACAATGCAAAGAGCACGCAGTGGGAATCCTCCTGCTTATATGTCAAAGCAGCAGAGAAAGATATAGAGGATTGATTTTAAGGGAAGGAGTGATGCCGGGGCTACTTCAGTTGAGTGTAGATGGGACAAGGAGGGCTAAAAATGTGTCTAGAGAATTGTTGTTGCTTCTAAGGGATTGCTCAAGTTATGGTTCAAGAAACAAACAATCAAAACATGAGCTTGTAGAGCAGATTATGCAAGAAATTGATGCAGGAGATAACATCGAGGGTACAACACTAAGGCTGGTAGAGGAGATGATTGCAAAGCTTAGTACATGACCTGCCATTGTTTTAAATCAAAATTATACTAGTTTTGGTCCAGGTGATGGGCTCACTCATTGCAACATTTTGAGAAAGATGTCTCTCTTTGTATATAGTACTGGTTTGGGATTCTGTTGCCAATTTGGGAGTCTGATCTTTATAGTGACGATTAGAACTCTGATATATAACATAAAGATATTGACAATCACAAACAGTAGTAGTTTGATTTGACCAGCTTATGATTCTGAGAAATTTGTCCTAATATTGACATTCTTAGGATCCAATCCACCCAAGTTCCTTAATGTACCCTACTATTCTCAACCAATGCAGCATTCATTCTATCATCCTTGTTATTTTACTAAAAATATTTCTTAGTACCCCATGTTTCTGCTTCTCATTGCTACAGCATGGGAACATATGACAATGCATGAATTACAGTACAGTTGTTAATTGTCTCATTAGTTTGTAGTCTATTTTCAAAATGAAGGGTAAAGATAACAGATTTTTTTTTATAAGCAGTAAAGATGACACATTGGGAATAAAGCATTGTTGAGGAAGCGCAATTTGAGCTCTTCAAGGGAAAGGAAAGAAAAAACAAAACAAAACAAATTTCCTTGGGCTTGGACCAATTCTCATATTGTGTATGAAATTATTTTGATTCTACAACCGTTAAAGATAGAATTTATAATGTAGTCGAGCCACTTTTACTTTAAAGACCATATTTTTACTAGCCCATACTATTTTCCAATGTAGGTGTAACCTTTTACAAGCCTCCTTAACATGTGCACAAGAGTACCCGTTAACAAAAGCCAATTATTTATTACACGTAGTGTGTTACATCTCTCTCAAACAAATGAGAGCCTCGCATAGTCACATGAGTGTCTTGCCCATTGGACTCATTCTCATGTGAAAATAAGACATTATACCTTGTGCACATAATAATTTCTCATGGGCCTATGTATTACTTTACTTAAGCACATGTAAACTTGGCTTCTTTATCTCAAAATACATATTAAATTTTTTTTTTTTTTAGAAGAATACATATTAAAGTATAGTTATTAAACTTATATAGTTATATTGGCCCAAATGGTCAGACCAGTGAATCAATGACTGATAAGTATCTAGAGTTCTAGACCGATTCTTGTTGTAGCACGCTTTATATTTTGTAATATTTTTTATCTATTAAATACATATCCTATTTCACTAAAAAAAAATCTTTATAACTCAATAGACACTTTCTGATATTTTCTACCAAAATATCCAACTTCCAAATCTCTCTTTCCTTCACTATTGAATTATTGAAGAAAAAATAACTAATGAATTATTTAAAAAAAATACGCACCTCATTAATGAAAAATATAAAATAGATAATAATAACAATTAAAATAAATAAATGCTGACAACCCTATTTAGCATTGGACCATATACGTTACAAACGAACAAAAGCATCATAGGCCTAATTAAACATATCTAATGTTCCTTTTCATTATCTATGGCCCAAGTCACCACCCAACTAAGAACTAGGCGGCAAAAGCAAAACCTCTCGACGTTCGGAAATCTCAATAGATTTAAAACACATAAATCCTACTTATGCTTGGATTTCTTGCCAATTTCCATTTCCTTCCATATAATATAAGTGCCACCACCCCTGAATCTCTCTCTCTCTCTCTTTAGTACCAAAAAAACACACACACTCTCTCAATTGGGTTTATTTTGTGAACCAAAAACAATGGATTTTCGAACCAGAAACACCCTGACTTTACATCTTGAAGCAACAAATCCCATTATCCCAATACCAACATCAACATTAGCATCACTTCCTCACAAGAAAACATAGTTAGAGAAGTTCTGAGAGACACAGAGAGGATGCTTGCTTTCATGGAGGTAGTGGTGGTACAATATCTTTTTAATGGTGCTAGAGTAGCAATGATTGAAGCGGCTAGAGAACTCGGTAAACTTAGTAGTAAGCAAAGGCACAAGGACAAAAGAGGTGTTATCAAACCTTTGATTATGATGCTTCATTCGCAAGATTATGAGGCCATTGAAGCTGCTCTGTTTGCTGACTTTGCTCTCCTATGTCTTACCTTAGGCAGTGAACGGTTAGTTTCTTCATCCACAATAATATCAAATTTCACTTCTTCGGGTCTCAAAACTAAATTCGTTGATATAATTCATATTCATTCATCGCTAATCGTTGAATTTGTTTGCAATCTGGGTTGTCTTTGAACTTTCATCATTATGGCAAATAGAAAAGAAATTCAGGATACTAATCCACAATAAATCTTCTACAGAAAATAATGTGCTGCAAAATTAGTATAAAAAGGTTTACTTTTTCTACCCCCATGCCCTTTGCTTGGTTACTGGGACCATGGAATTTGTATTAGTAATACTGTAATAGTTGTTGCTATTCAGTAGTGGCCCCCAATCATAATGATGATTATGTGCTAACATTTATGTATAAAACATGAGAATTTATTTTTTTAGTATAGAAGTTAAATGTTCTATATTTTCCAATAGCTGACTTGGGAATACTGATTTTTTTTTTTTTTTTTTACAGAAACAAGATCCGCATTGTGAAATCTGGGGCTATACCAGACTTGCTAAGCCTCCTTCAATGTCAAAATGAAGCACTAATTGAGCTCACATTAGCAGCAATGTTTACCCTCTCTTCTTGCACGGCAAACAAGCTAGCAATCGCTTCATCTGGGACCATCCAGCACTTAATACTGTTTCTCAATGGAGGTGTTAACAATATGAATTGCATTGGCCTGAAACCCAAGCTCGACGCCATAGCCACACTCCACAATCTCTTAACTTGTGACCAGATTATTCCATCAATTGCCTCTTCTAGTTTATTATCTTCCATCCTTCAATTAATCCACACTAGTAATTTGTAAACGAGTGAGAAAAGATAATGGGGCTACTTGAGAATATCGTTTCCTCATCAGAAAATGCACTTTGTGAAATTGCTAGCACACATGGTGTCATTTGTGCAATGGTTGAAACTATGGAGGATGGTTCTCCACAATGCAAAGAGCACGCAGTGGGAATCCTCTTGCTTATATGCCAGAGCAATAAAGAAATCTATAGAGGTTTGATTTTAAGGGAAGGAGTGATGCCAGGGCTACTTCAGTTGAGTGTACATGGGACAAGGAGGGCTAAAGATATGGCTAGAGAATTGTTGTTACTTCTGAGGCATTGCTCAAGTTATAGTTTAAGAAATGAACAACCAAAGGTTGAGCTTATAGAGGCAATCATGCAAGAAATTGATGCACGGGAGAACATGGATACGACAACACTAATAGAGATGACAGAAAAGTCGAATGATAGAACATATAAGAAGAATAGAAAAGTTGGAGTCAGGAAAATATTTTTGTTAAGATTTTTATTATTCCTCTTGTGTTTTTAGTAAGATAGATAGAAAAGTATAATGATAAAAATGAATATGCAATTATTATTTTTGGTTGAAAGAAAGATTTTTGTTATCTTTCTTGTATGTTTAGTACGATGAATTAAAAAGTAGAATGATAAAAATGAATATACATTTATTTTGTTTGGTAGAAAGAAAAAATTAAAGGAAAGCAATAAGAATTTCTATCGATTATTATTATAATTTATTTGTTAATGTGTTTTTTATATGTTGTGAAATTGAGCTTGAAACTATCTAAAAAATTGAGGTTATCTTTATTCAACATTATTACTTTTGACTATCTACTCTATTAATTGTTTATATTATAAGTAATTTACTCTATTAATTGTTTATAAGTAATTTTTTAAGAACAGGCATAATTTCAAAAGCATAGTTAATAGTTTAAGTTTCATATTATAATATCAGGAAATTAATTAAAAACTCAACTAAAATTAATATTTTAAAAAAAAGAATAAATAATGAATAATAAGTAGATAAATGAAAAAGAATCTACACCCATAGCACTTTCCTTTATTTTCTTCCAAATGTATAACATATGTGGAAAAGATCTACGTCCTCAGCCTTAATTTTTTAAAAGCTAAAATGTAAAACTGACCCTCTAACTTTCTTCAGATTTTATTTCAGTTCTTTAACTTTACTTTTGTTAATTTCAGTCCTTTAAGTTTCAGATTTATTCAATTAAGGTCTTTTCATTAACTTTTGTTAAAAAAATTTATAAATAAAATTTTGGAAAATATTTTTCAATCATTAATTGAATAAACTTGAAAATTAGAGGACTGAAATAAATAAAAACAAAGTTAGAAGACTGAAATAAAATCTGAAGAAACTTAGAGAGTCAATTTTGCATTTTGCCCTTTTTTTATTATTGTCTCTGTCTTTATCAATTCCCATATTAGGGATTTTGGCATTTAAATTGCCGAAGATTTGTTCTGAAATGAGTCAGTACTATTGGGGCTTCAAATATCTTAATGGGTCATGGGTATTTTTAGATGTAAAATAAATTTAATTTCTTAATAAAAAATGGTACCATGTTACTTTAAAATAGCATGTCATTTCTCCGTTAGTCACATAGGAATTGAAATTCAATAGTGTTCCTTTTTTAAATTTCAAACGTCAATAACGCTCACTTAAATTTGAGGAACTAAAAACATTGACTTAGCAATAATGTATTTTGGCATTCTTTAAATGATTTTTTTTCTTTTTTTCTTTTTTTACTTCCATTTGTGCTATCCTCCCTAATCCTTAATATGTGTCTATTCAACAGCCCCGGGGTCTTGACCAAATGTGATGTACCGTTTCATCTATTTGTTGCGCAAGTGAAAAGGGAAAAAACAAAAATAAATAATGAAATAAAACCAGCCTTTATATATTCGACCACAACATAAAAGGACCACACTGGTACAACATAGGCGGCAAAAATTCAAAAGATTTCTGATATTACTCCTCGCAGCAATCGGAAATTCCAATCAGATTTGAAACCTTAATCCAACCTAGTTTTGGATTTCTTGCCCCTAAAGGCTCAAACTGATATATAATATAAGTGCCATTGCCTTACATATATCACTTCCTTTCATTCCAATAAACACAAACCCTCTTCTGTAAATCTTTCTTTCTGCCGTTACCGTTCATTGCTCTTCGTTCCAAGAAACACAAACCCTCTTCTGTAACCCTTTCTTTCTTTCTTTATTTCTCAACATTATGGAGGGTCTTCTAACTCTAAGCCTAAGGCCCTGCACTTCAATCACTGAAGCCCTGAAGCCTAGGAGTGTGCTACAAACCAAGATAACCCAAGAAGGAAAAGACGGCCAAAACAGAAAACTTGCATTGGAATTATTTGAGGCCAAGAAAGAAACTTTCTCAACTGATGAGGTTATTATTTCCTCTACTTCTGAAAGTACAGGGAAAGATCCTGTCTTTTATAATTTTATAGCCATTCCTGAGAATGATCAACTCCAAGTCAGTCGAGGAAAGGCGTTTGTAACCAAAACCCATCATGAATATGCAGAGGTTTCAACAGAATTGAAGTTGGGTTATAGTTCTTGCATAACTAATAAGAGGAAAGCAAGTGAAAACTTGGCCAAATTCTCTCTGTCATCTACAGCTTGTGGAATCAAAAGAATGAGACTTAATAGCCATAAAGTTGAAAAAGGAAAAGGGCCTAATGGTGTGTCATTGGAGTTGAAGCTTGGCCTTGACCCTTGGGTTATCAAGAAGAGGATTCAGTTAAGTGATATTGGTCATTTGGCTAGGCTCTTGTTAGCAGCAGATTTGGTGAAGGGGCATATTTTGTGGCAATGGGATGCGAGGCGCATTGAAGGCATCAAGAATGGAGTACGAGTTGCTGTTTGGGATTGTGATACCAAGTCTGAACATCACTTGACCTTCAAACAGTGGCCAAGTAATGGGTGTTATGTCCTCAATGAAAAATGGACTACGGATTTTGTGTGGAGGAGGGGTCTGAGGAAAGGTGATGAGATTGGACTTTATTGGGATCAAAGCAATTCAAGATTCAATTTTAGCATTCTCAAGCGGGCTTCGAGCAATTAATCCTCTCTCTACTAGATTTCTTTTTGCAATTCATCTATTTTATAATAGAATTCTTTGCTAAGTGTTAAATATCTCGGGTGTGGAAGCTTCAAACATGGAAATTTCTAAGATAGTTTGTCTTTCTTTTTAGCCTAGTGTGACGCTTTTGTCTAGCTTTAATTGAATAAATTCCTAGTTTTGTTTAAACATACTCTAGATGGTTTGGAATGAAAATAAAAAATAAGAAAAAAAAGGATGGTTGGGGTCATTAATTAGTTTTGGGTCACATCATGTTATTTCTTATAATTGTAGTCAATCTAAACATTCATTCTATCATCCTTGTTCTTTTACCAAAAATATTTCTTATTACCCCATGTTTCTGCTTCTCATTCATACAGCAGGGGAACATGTGACAATGCATGAATTACAGTACATCTGTTAATCGTCTCACTAGGTTGTAATCAATTTTCAAATGAAGGGTAAAGATGACAGATTTTTTTAATAAGCAGTAAAGATGACACATTGGGAATAAAGCATTGTTGGGGAAGCAATTTTAGCTCTTCAAGGGAACAAAACAAAACAAATTTGCTTGCGCTTTGACCAATTCTCATGGTGTATGAAATTATTTTGCTTTTTTTTTATGAACATGAAGTTATTTTGCTTGTACAACCGTTAAAGATAGAATTTATAACGTAGTAGAGCCACTTTTGGTTTTGAAGTCCACATTTTTTCTTGCTCTTACTATTTTTCAATATAGGTGTAACCTTTTACAAGCCTCCTTAACATATACACAAGAGTACCCATTAACAAAAGTCAATTATTTATTACATGTAATGTATTATATCTTTCTCTCAAACAAATGAGAGCCTAGGCATAGTCACATAAGTGTCTTGCCCAGAGGACCCACTCTTATGTGAAAATAAGACATTATACCAGTGCACATAATAAAATATCTCATGGGCCTATGTATTTAAGCCTTCTCAAAGGTAAATGACTAATGGACTTTTTGTTTGGGTTTAGCTTATTTTCAGTACTTTTTTAAAAGAAATCTCTTTTTGTTTTAATGAGGGACAGCCACATCACCCACTAATTATATAAAACATGGAGAATAAAATCTACAACCACTTGTCATTGTATATTTAAAATAAAAGAACATATCTAGCTAAAAAAAATATTGGAGGTAAGCCAAACTCTTTTTGTTCAATATAGACAAATAGTGGAAAAGGAGATAGGGTTCCAACCACATTCATGAGACACCACAAAAAATACAATTACCAATATATTATCCCATGAATCCACATACATGAGAAATGAAACACCACAAAAGATATCATTACCACTATACTATCTCTTGAATCCCATGAATCAACTAATTGGACACATAAGAGATGGACAAATTGTTGGTTTTCTATACGGGTCGTCAATGGGCTGGGTCGGGCCAACCCGGCCCATTTTTACTTGGCCCATGGGCACAATGGGCTGGACATAATGGGCTATTAATTAGTTAACGAACCGAGTCGAGCTAGGTCGAAAGAGAAAACCTCAGCCCATGACCCTGCTCATGGCAATGCCCACTTTGTCTTTAGCGAGCTGGGCTATTGGGTTGGGCCCAATGGACTACCCATGGGCTTGTGTTAACATATTATTTTATTATTATTATAAGGAAAGAATCAATTTTTTAAAAGGGAATAATCAATCTATTTTTTTTAAAGGAAAGAATTAAAGAATTTAATACTTAATTACAAATTTTTTTACATTCAAATCTATTTAATTTTTTGTTCTGTTGATGAAAAACTATTTAATTTTTATATATTAAGGCTTTAAATAATTTTTTTATTTTATCTTTAATTAAAAAAATGTCAAATGGTTAATTCAAATTTGCTAGACTACTAGAAAAATATATATTTAGTAAACTAAGTTTAGCACAATTACTTTGAGTATCTTAGTGGTTGAAGGAGTTCTCTTAAGAAATTCTTCTATAATATCTCAAGATCAATCCTTCATACACTTCCTATATATTTTTGTTATGAATTATGAGTTATTGGGCTAGGCCAATGGGTTAGGCCAATGGGTTAGGCCTATAGGCTGGGCAACGGGTTGGACTATTGAGCTAGCCCACGGCCTGACCCACTGGGTTAGTAAGCTACCCATGAGCCTCAATAACAACGGGCCGAGCCGCCCATTAGCCCAGTGAGCCGTCGGGTTTCTGGGTCGGGCTATGGGCCGTGGGCTATTTGATGACCCTTTATTTTCTAGATGAATTCAAGGCTACCTTGTGGACCGCTGTTGGAACATATTTATGGACCTTTTAAAGAGCATGAGGAATAACTCAAGGTTCCAGACATAATTTCTCCCTCAGGTAATTTAGAATTTCATCATTATCTTTGTTTTCCAATTTTTTTAAAAAAATAATAATAATCTCTTGGATATGGAACTCCTATAGTAGTTTGTATGTATATTTTTAGATTGGTTAAGATATTTTGAGATGAATTAAATACGGTTATTGTTGATTTTGTATATTGTGATATTATTTAAGGAAAAAAAAAATTATTTTCCATCCGGGCCAAATGCCTAAAGATGTCTTTTGGAGCATTTTCAAAAATGGAATCAAGCACTAGAAAATAAATTGCTTCCTGACAGAATTTTCATCAAAAAATATTTACAATTGGAACATTTTTCTCATAGAAACAAAAGCAATCTAAGTAAATTTTTCCTATCCCCTATTGAAGCAATTAAAAAAAATGTTATGTTTTTATCTTGTTGTAGCACACTCTATATTTTATAATAATTTTTATTAATTAAATACATATCCTATTTCACTACCAAAAATTAAAAAAACTTTATAACTCAGTAGACACTTTTATGGTATTTCCAACCAAATTATCCAACTTTCAAATCTCTCTTCCCTTAACTATTGAATTATTGAAGAAAAAAAAACTAATATATTATTAAAAAAATACGCACCTCTTTCATGAAAAATATAAAATAAATAATAATAACAATTAAAATAAATAAATTCTGATAACCCTATTTAGCATTGGACCATATACTTTACAAACAAACAAAATCATCAAAGGCTAAACTCAAAATATATGGGTCTCTAGGAGGGATGGTCTTGACCATCATGGCCCAATTAAACAAATCTAATGTTCCTTTGAATTATCTATAGCCCAAGTCACTGCCCGACTAAGAACTAGGCAGCAAAAGCAAAACCTTTCGACGTTGGGAAATCTCAATAATCCTACTTATGTTCAGATTTCTTGCCAATTTCCATTGCCTTCAATTTCCATATAATATAAGTGCCACTACCCCTGAATCTCTCTTTCTCTTTAGTCCCAAAAAAAAAAAACACACAAACACCCTCAATTGGGTTTATTTTGTGAACCAAAAACAATGGATTTTCAAACCAAAAAAAACCCAGACTTTTCATCTTGAAGCAACCAATCCCATTATCCCAATACCAACATCAACATTAGCATCACTTCCTCACAAGAAAACATAGTTAGAGAAGTTCTGAGAGACCCAGAGAGGAAGCTTTCTGCCATGGAGGAAGTGGTGGTACAAAATCTTTCTGATGGTGCTAGAGAAGCAATGATTGAAGCGGCTAGAGAACTCAGTAAACTTAGCAGTTAGCAGAGGCACAATTTGGCTAGAAAGGGTGTTATCTCTCCTTTGATTATGATGCTTCATTCGCAAGATTATGAGGCCATTGAAGCTGCTCTGCTTGCACTCCTCTGTCTTACATTTGGCAGTGAACGGTTAGTTTCTTCATCCACAATAATATCAAATTTCACTTCTTCAGTTCTCAAAACTAAATTCTTAGATATAATTCATATTCATTCATAGCTAATCGTTGAATTTGTTTGCAATCTGTGTTTTCTTTGAACTTTCATCATTATGACAAATAAAAAAGAAATTCAGGACACTAATCCACAATAAATCTTCTATAGAAATCAATGTACTGCAAAATTAGTATAAAAACTAAAAAGTTTTACTTTTTTGCCTTTGCTTGATTATTGGGACCATGGAATTTGTATTAGTAATAGCTGTTGCTATTCAGTAGTGGCCCCCAATCATAATGATGATTATGTGCTAACATTTATGTATTAAACACATGAGAATTAATTTTTTTTAGTATAGAAGTTAAATGTTCTATATTTTCCAATAGTTGACTTGGGAATTCTGAATTTTTTTTTTTTTTAATATAGAAACAAGATCTGCATCGTGAAATGTAGGGCTATACCAGACTTGTTAAGCCTCCTTCAATGTCAAAATGAAGCACTAATTGAGCTCACATTAGCAGCAATGTTCATCCTCTCTTCTTGCACGGCAAACAAGCTAGCAATCGCCTCATTTGGGACCATCCAGCACTTAATACAGTTTCTCAATGGAGGTGTTTACATCATGAATAGCATTGGCATGAAAGCCAAGCTCAACACCATAGCCACACTCCACAATCTCTCAACTTATGACCAGATTATTCCATCGACTGCCTCTTCTGGTTTATTACCTTCCATCCTTCATTAATCTACAACTCGGAAAAGTCATCGGAGTTGGTTGAAAAGATAATGGGGCTACTTGAGAATATCGTTTCCTCATCAGAGAATGCACTTTGTGAAATTGCTAACACACATGGTGTCATTTGTGCAATGGTTGAAACTATGAGGATGGTTCTCCACAATGCAAAGAGCACTTAGTGGGAATCCTCTTGCTTATATGCCAGAGCAATAAAGAAATATATAGAGGTTTGATTTTAAGGGAAGGAGTGATGCCAAGGCTACTTTAGTTGAGTGTACATGGGACAAGGAGGGCTAAAGATATGGCTAGAGAATTGTTTTTGCTTCTGAGGGATTGCTCAAGTTATATTTTAAGAAATGAACAACCAAAGGTTGAGCTTATAGAGGCAATCATGCAAGAAATTGATGCACAAGAGAACGTGGATATGACAACACTAATAGAGATGATGGAAAAGTGGAATAATAGAAAATATAAAAAGAATAGAAAAGTTGGAGTTAGGAAAAGATTTTTGTTAAGATTTTTATTATCCTTCTTGTGTATTTAGTAAGATAGATAGAAAATATAATGATAAAAATGAATATACAATTATTTCGTTTGGTTGAAAGAAATATTTTTGCTAAGATTTTTGTGATCTCTCTTGTATGTTTAGTAAGATGAATTAAAAATTAGAATGGTAAAAATGAATATCCATTTTTTTTTGGGTAGAAAAAAAAAATTAAAGGAAAGAAATAAGAATTTCTATCAATTAATGTTATTATAATTATTTTTATATAATTATAATTTATTTGTTTACATTTTTTTATATATATATTGTGAAATTGAGCTTGAAACTATCTAAAAAATTGAGGTTATCTTTATTCAACATTATTACTTTTGACTATTTACTCCATTAATTTTTAATATTATAAGTAATTTCTAAATTAATTTATAATTAATTTTTTAAGAACATGCATAATTTCAAAAGCATAGATAATAGATCCAAGTTTCATATTATAGTATCAGAAAATTAATTAAAAACTCAACTAAAATTAATATTTAAAAAAAGAATAAATAATGAATAATAAGTAGATAAAAGAAAAAGAATCTACACCAATAGTACTTTCCTTTATTTGCTTCCAAATGTATAACACTATACATAGTTACACACATGCATATGTGGAAAAGATCTACATCCTCAACCTTAATTTTTTTTTTTTTTTTTTTTGTCTCTATTGTTCTCAATTCTCATATTTGAGATTTTGGCATTTAATTTGAGGAAGATTCGTTATGAAATGGGCTCTTAAAATATCTTAACGGGTCATGGGTATTTTTAGATGTAAAATGAATTTAATTTCTTAATTAAAAATGGCGCCATTTTACTTTAAAAATGGCATGTCAAATCTCTATTAGTTACCTAGGAATTGAAATTCAATAATGTTCATTTTTTAAATTTCAAATATCAATAACACTCACTTAAATTTGAGGAACTAAAAACATTAACTTAGCAATAATGTATATTGGCCTTCTTTAAATGATTGTTTTCTTTTTCTTTTTCTTTTTCTTTTTTTTTTTTACTTCCATTTGTGCTATCCTCCCTAATCCTTAATATATGTCTAGTCAACAGCCCCGGGGTCTTGACTATGAGGACGTTTGGATGCAGCGTCCATGTTTTGCGTCCAAGTTTTGCTTTTTTTTTTTTTTTTGCTGCTGCAGGAGACAAGCGCGCAGTGTGCGCACTGTGCGTGCACTGTGTGCGCACTGTACATGTACTTTTTTAGCAATTTTTTATTAAAAGTGGGTCTCGCAGCACTATTTACACATTTAAAAATTATTTTACTACAGTGTTTTCAGTTTTCAATTTTCAGCAATAAGTTCTATCCAAACGGACCCTATATGTGATGCACCCTTTCATCTATTTGTTGCGGAAGTGAAAAGGTAAAAACAAAAATAAATAATAAAATAAAACCAGCCATTAATATTCGACCACAACATAGAAAGACCTCACTGGTACAACATAGGCGGCAAAAATTCAAAGGATTTCTGATATTACTCCTCACAGCAATCGGAAATTCCAATCAGATTTGAAACCTTAATCCTACATGGTTTTGGATTTCTTGCCCCAAAAGGCTCAAACTGATAATAATATAAGTGCCATTACCTTACATATATCACTTCCTTTCATTCTAATAGACCCAAACCCTCTTCTGTAAACCTTTCTTTCTGCCATTACCGTTCATTGCTCTTCATTCCAAGAAACACAAACCCTCTTCTGTAACCCTTTCTTCCTTTCTTTATTTCTCAACATAATGAAGGGTCTTCTAACTCTAAGCCTAAGGCCCTGCACTTCAATCACTGAAGCCCTGAAGCCTAGGAGTGTGCTACAAACCAAGAAAACCCAAGAAGGAAAAGATGGCCAAAACAGAGAACTTGCATTGGAAATATTGGAGGTCAAGAAAGAAAATTTCGCAACTGATGAGGTTATTATTTCCTCTGCTTCTGAATGTACAGGGAAAGATCCTATCTTTTATAATTTTATAGCCATTCCTGAGAATGATCAACTCCAAGTCAGTCAAGGAAACGTGTCTATAACCAAAGCCCATCATGAATATGCAGAGATTTCAACAGAATTGAAGTTGGGTCATAGTTCTTGCATAATTAATAAGAGGAAAGCAAGTGAAAACTTGGCCAATTTCTCTCTGTCATCTACAGCTTGTGGAATCAAAAGAGTGAGACTTAATAGCCATAAAGTTGAAAAAGGAAAAGGGCCTAATGGTGTGTCATTGGAGTTGAAGCTTGGCCTTGACCCTTGGGTTATCAAGAAGAGGATTCAGTTAAGTGATATTGGTCATTTGGCTAGGCTCTTGTTAGCAGCAGATTTGGTGAAGGGGCATATTTTGTGGCAATGGGATGCGAGGCGCATTGAAGGCATCAAGAATGGAGTACGAGTTGCCGTTTGGGATTGTGATACCAAGTCTGAACATCACTTGACCTTCAAACAGTGGCCAAGTAATGGGTGTTATGTCCTCAATGAAAAATGGACTACAAATTTTGTGTGAAGGAGGGGTCTGAAGAAAGGTGATGAGATTGGACTTTTTTGGGATCAAAGCAATTCAAGATTCAATTTTAGCATTCTCAAGCGGGCTTCGAGCAATTAATCCTCTCTCCACTAGTTTTCTCTTTGCAATTCATATATGTTATAATAGAATTCTTTGCCAAGTGTCTAATATCTCGGGTGTGGAAGCTTGAAACGTTGAAACTTTTAAGATAGTTTGTCTTTTTATTTTATTTTTCCCTATGATATAGCTTGTACATATCTTGGGGGTATTACAGTTTAGGACAAATGAAGAATGGTGAATTACCTGTTCCATTTTTTTTTTTTTTAATTCAGTTTCGGCTCCTTTGTTCTTATCCTGTTGCCTGTTGGTCAGCTTTGGAAGGTGTTGTAGTGTCTGCTTAATTTCTGAACAATAGAATTAGCCTAGTGTGAAGCTTTTGTTTTGCTTTGATTGAGTAAATTCCTATTCTTGTTTAAACACGCCCTAGATGGTTTGGAATTAAAATTTTACAAAAAGGATGATTGGGGTCATTAATTAGTTTTTACATCATGTTATTCCTTACAAATGCAGTCAATCTAACTATTTTTCTATCACAGTAACCGAGTTGATGTCCATTGTATCACTTGCTTTGCTTTTCTCATGTACTTCTCTCCTTATTTCTCATATGATCCTTTCATCATAAGCTTCTTAAAGAGTGTTGGATTTTGAACTGTTATGCAACTGTTTTAAGATTTATAGTTTAGACATTATATGCAAAATGGAGAAGAGAAGATGAATGTATTCAAGGGCGGAGCAACACTTACCAGTGGGGGGGCCATGATTTTTTAAAAACTTCATAATGTATATGTATTTTGCAATTTTTTTAAAATATTAGACCTTATATTTAATACTTAACCCCTCCAAAAATTAAAAGTTGGCCCCTTCAAAAAGTAATTGAACAACTAATTGTGGGTTCCAAAAAATATTGGTTAATAACAACAAACTATCCATCTTGTAAGCAAAAAAAAGTACTTCATTTTAGTTTTTTCTTCTCTTAATTGGTAAGTTTTAGTTGTTGAGTTCAAATAGTAAGTTTTAGTTGTTGAGTTCAAACAGTAAGTCTGTCAATGTTGTTGTTAAGTTTCGAGTTGTTTGTCAATACTTGATTTAGTCATAAAATGTTAAATGAAAAAAACTACACCAAGGATATGTAATGTTTGCGGGTGACAATACTTAAAAATCAATTCTCTTGAACACACACACGTGTGTGTGTGTGAAAATATCAATATGTAGTTGCCTAATGAATGTATATATAAATATGTAATTTGGCCCTCCCAAATCAAAATTTCTAGCTCTACCCCTGAATGTATTCATCTCCAAATGAGATTTTTACTTTAGTAAGGCATGTGGAATTTATTTCTTCCCGCATTAGTGAATTGAAACATTTAAGCATATTCTTCAGGTGAAGATCTTCTCCTAGAAAGTTCCATTATAGATTATTCTAAAAGATGCCAAGGGTTGCTGCTTGCAGTTGCATGCAATCTGGCGTCATGGGCTTCATTGTGAAACTTTTACTGTTCATTAAATTCTGTCCAAGCTAGCAAATCACCAAGTTTGACTCGTGTGTGCGCAATTTTGATATGTTAATAACTATAATCAACGCACACTTTTGGCTGTGTGTTA
This sequence comes from Castanea sativa, assembly GCF_040712315.1. Taxonomy (NCBI): domain Eukaryota; kingdom Viridiplantae; phylum Streptophyta; class Magnoliopsida; order Fagales; family Fagaceae; genus Castanea; species Castanea sativa. The sequence goes on from NC_134013.1 coordinate 66,070,970, forward strand.
AATGAGCTTGGGGCCTATGTCTGCACGTTCATTGGCACACAGTCTATGGCTGCATACATGTACACGGATCTTGTCAATTGAAGGCCGGAACACAGCAATATTTTGATCTTGTCTTAGGTTTGTTTACATAATAGTATCTGCTATCTTTCTGACTACGTAATTTGTGAGCAAGGACAAGTTTCTTGTCAACCAAAAACTCCAAAATATAAATGCATGTCATCAATTTGTGCAAATCCAGATCCCCAACTAGACCCGCAATGACATGGTAACATAAACAAATAATAGTCTATGGTCGTAATTTCAGTGATAAGTGCATTCAAGCTTCATGCTATAATTTGTCATGTTTCATATCAGGTCTAGATTTGCTTTACTGAAGTACATGTGCAATGAAGATTTTGGAAATTAAGTATGGTCATGGCAACTGAGAATTTCTGGATCTTATCATATGAAAGAACTAATGCGGATTGCCTCTCCTATGACAATTTACCTTTTCATTTGTTTAAAACTCAAGTTGATTGCATAGGCTTCAATTACTCCATTTGTCATAGTGATCCGTATTAGTTATCTAACAGGCTAGTCCAAACTCAGTTTCCACATTAGCAATAAGTAGCTATGCAAAGCTCCAAGTCTTGTGTCCATTTGGGAGTTGCTTATATCCAATAGGGCTAAAAGCTAGCTTATTTTCAAGCAGAAAAAGCTATAAAAGCAAGCTTATAATCATTCCCAAACACACATTAGTTGAAAGTTAACTATGTAATTATGGAGAAACAGTTTGATTGTTACAAGTTGTTATCAACAGCTAGATCAGTTACAAGTTGTTGCAATTCTCTCCATCACTATATCTCACAATTTTAGAACACTAACTACAGACCATAACATAGCCTAGAAAATACCGATTCCCAGTACTTTAACCATATGTGCGCTAAAGAGAGTATTTTTCCCTTCTGCATCTGAACATTTGTACTCCACTGTGAAAGGATCAACACAATTTCATTGTAGATACATTTAACAAGCAAGTAATAACAAATTCCATTACTACATTAAGCAAGCAACTAAACAAATCCCAGTAGTAAGATGACCAGTCACCAAGTGTGTTGAAACAAACAATTTCAGTTGAGAAGAATTAACTACGAAAGAAAGGGGGCAAACAAATTAATTAACATTTTTAGTATTTCTTCCCATTTGCTATGCATAACATATACCTTTTTTTTTTTCTTCCATAGACATACGTGGTTCAGAGGATTATTTCATAGATGTTATCACATCTTTCTACAAAGAAACCAGGGTTTCTACAGACCCACAAACAAACTTGAACTCGTGGAAATAGAGAATATTTCAGCCTGACCTTCTATAAAAACTATAGGCCACAGCAACAGCAGTGAGAACATCACTTTGCTCCCATGACCCCATCCAGCTTGAAAGTTTGCCCTGCTCCTTCTTTTCATGTGCTACGGTTTCTTTCAGATTCTTTTCAATTACACCATTCTGATCCAAACTTCCATCTTTGCAACAAGAAAACCCATTAACACCCTGGCAACAGCCAGAAACTTCCTCCTTCTTGCTCTGAGTACCATTTTCTTCGTGCTTTTTCTTCTTGTTTTTCTTCACATCCCCATTAGGAAGCTTATGCTCATCCTCTTTGCCACCTTCCTCAGCAGCCGCCCCCATTTGCCCTCCGCATATAATTATAGTTACATTATGCTCATTTATTTTTCACAATAACACTAATGATTGAAAGAGCAATCATCAATTAGCAACTAAAACATCAGATGACTCTCATTACAAGCAAACGTGAGAAAGCTTTCCGTCTTAAGCACATTTAAACTTGGCTTCTATTATCTCAAAATACATACTAAATTATTATTTTTTTTAGAAGAATACCCATTAAATTATAGTTATTAAACTTATATAGTTATATTATTGGTCCAAATGGTCAAACCAGTGAACCGATGACTGATGAGTATCTAGACCGATTTAAGTCTTTTATTAGAGATCGTTAGCCCTATAAAATGAAGTCAAATTCAATTTGTTCTTTGTGTTTTGTGGCTTGTCCAACTCAGAGATGTTTTTGAAAACCCTCAGGCTTTTTTCCATGTACTTCACTTCACTGTCTATCTAATTTTTATATTTTTTTAGAATTTTGGCTTTTTGTAAAAAGAAAAATGCCGTAAGTATAAGGAAAGAAATCACTAAATACAATATATCTTACATAGTATATCTTTATTTATACGAATTTATTTGTGAAAAAAAAATTATAAATGTTCAGAATGTTTAAATTACTTACCTTTCAAAATTTTGAAGTAACAATGTATTTAAGTCTTCTCAAAGGTAAACGATTAATGGACTTTTTGTTTTATATAGACAAATAGTGGAGGATGAGGTGGGATTCGAACCACATATATGAGACATTATAAAATATACCATTACCATTATGCTATCCCTTAAATCCCATGAATCCACGCACATAAGAATGAGACACCACAAAATATACCATTACCACTATACTATCTCTTGAATTCCAAGAATCATCTCATTTGGCACATAAAAGATGGAAAAATTGTTTGTTTTCTAGATGAATTCAAGGCTGTGTACCACTATTGGAACATATTTATGGACCTTTTAAAGAGCATGAAGAATAACTCAAGGTTTCAAACATAATTTCGCCTCCGGTAATTTGGAATTTCATCATTATCTTTGTTTTCCAATTTTTCAAAAAAAAAAATCTGTTAGTTATGGAACTTGTGGAGGGTAAAAATGTTCGGACAAATGTTTGGGCTTTGGGCCTGATTGGTTAATACAAGTCCGTTTGGTCAAGGTCCATAGATCAGTCCGCACTATAGTGGTCTGAGGAGTTGTCCGAGGAGGAGTATGTCCTCGGACAGGTCCAGCAATGGCCCTGGGACTTGCTAAACGAATTAGGAGGCAGAATTCTAGAAGAACTGGTGGATAAAAGTGTGATCCAAGCACCCTTTAGAAGCAAGAGCGTGTGAGAAATATTTAAGGAAAAAGCTGCCACCACCACATTAAAGGCCCCGCATCTACCTCCCTGGCCGCATTGATGGAGAAATGACCTCTGAACAGTAGAATTCAGCCTTCCTGCTATTATTTGAAGACTTCAAGAAGGTGGTGGATGGGACAAGTATCAAAGGGGAAGATTTATATGACACGTGGATAAAACAGGAAAGAAGAAGAAATATATAAGAAGACGAGAGAGGAAAGAAAAGAGGGATCTGTTTTCTTAACTAAAAAAGAAGGAAGAATTGTAAACTTTGGCATAGAAAGAGAATAATTATACAAATCGTTCTCGGCTTACGTCCGAGGAGGTCCCTTTGTCATATTTGTTTACCACTTGTATAGATTGTGGCACTCTAGCCTGTTAATCAACTTCCAACATCCCAATCCTAGGTTTCAAACTCATACTCTACAAATTTCATTGTATAAGGCTCAGTGGGCCTGAGCCCATCACTCGTTTTTGGGTCCGGGTACAATTGTGCACTTACAGAACTCCTATAGTATTTTGATTGTAATATTTTTAGATTTTTTTTTTTTTTAGAGTCATAATATTTTTAGATTGGTTAAGATATCTTTAGATCATACCGAATTAAATGTTGTTATAGTTTATTTGTATACTGTGATATTATTTAAGGAAAAAAGTTATTTTTCATACAAACCAAATGCCTGAAGACGGGAAAATTATTAGGTACTCCCAGAGTACCATAAATGTTATGGTACTCCAGGAGTACATAATAATTTCCCCTGAAGACGTCCTTTGGAGCATCTTCATAAATGAAATCAAGCACTAGAAAATAAATTGCATCTTGAAAGAATTTTTAGCTGAAAATATTTACAGTTGGAATATTTTTCACATAGAAACAAAAGCAATCTAAGTAAATTTTTCCTATCTCCTATTGGAGCGATTAAAAAAATGTTCTGTTTTTATCTTGTTGTAGCACACTTTATATTTTGTAATATTTTTTATCTATTAAATACATATCTTATTTCACCAAAAAAAGCTTTATAACTCAATAGACACTTTTGGTATTTCTGGCCATAATTTCCAACTTTTAAATCTCTCTTCCCTTAACTATTGAATTATTGAAAAAATGCACACCTCTTTCAAGAAAAATATAAAATAAATAATAATAACAATTAAAATAAATAAATGCTGACAACCCTATTTAGCATTGGACCATTTACTTTACAAACAAGCAAAATCATCATAGGCCTAAACCCAATATATATGGGTCTCTAGGAGGGATGGTCTTGACCATCATGGGCCAATTAAACATATCTAATGTTCCTTTTCATTATCTTCGGCCCAAGTCACTGCCCAACTAAGAACTAGGCGGCAAAAGTTTGGGAAATCTCAATAGATTTTGAAACACATAAATCCTACTTATGTTTGGATTTCTTGCCAATTTCCATTGCCTTCCATATAATATAAGTGTCACTACCCCTGAATCTCTCTCTCTTTAATCCCAAAAAAAAAAAACAAACAAACACTCTCAATTGGGTTTATTTTGTGAACCAAAAACAATGGATTTTCAAACCAAAAAAAACCCAGACTTTTCATCTTGAAGCAACCAATCCCATTATCCCAATACCAACATCAACATTAGCATCACTTCCTCACAAGAAAAAATAGTTAGAGAAGTTCTGAGAGACACAGAGAGGACGCTTGCTTTCATGGAGGAAGTGGTGGTACAAAATTTCTTTAATGGTGCTAGAGAAGCAATAATTGAAGCGGCTAGAGAACTCAGTAGCAGTAAGCAGAGGCACAATTTGGCTGGAAGAGGTGTTATCTCTCCTTTGATTATGATGCTTCATTCGCAAGATTATGAGGCCATTGAAGTTGCTCTGTTTGCTCTCCTATGTCTTACCTTTGGCAGTGAACGGTTAGTTTCTTCATCCACAATAATCTGAAATTTCACTTCTTCAGGTCTCAAAACTAAATTCATAGATATAATTCATATTCATTCATCGCTGAGTTTGTTTGCAATCTGGGTTGTCTTTGAACTTTCATCATTATGACAAATTGAAAAGAAATTCAGGATACTAATTAACCATACATCTTCTATAGAAAATAGTGTGCTACAAAACTAGTATAAAAACTAAAAAGTTTTACTTTTTCTACCCCCATGCCCTTTGCTTGATTATTGGGATGATGGAATTTGTATTAGTAACACTGTAATAGCTGTTGCTATTCAGTAGTGGCCCCCTATCATAATGATGATTATGTGCTAACATTTATGTATAAAACACATGAGAGTTTATTTTTTTAGTATAGAAGTTAAATGTTCTATATTTTCCAATAGTTGACTCGGGAATTCTGATTTTTTTTTTTATAAAAAAACAAGATCCGCATTGTGAAATCTGGGGCTATACCAGTCTTACTAAGCCTCCTTCAATGTCAAAATGAAGCACTGATTGAGCTCACATTGGCAACAATGTTCATCCTCTCTTCTTGCACAGCAAACAAGCTAGCAATCGCTTCATTTGGGACCATCCAGCACTTAATACAGTTTCTCAATGAAGGTGTTAACAACATGAATAGCATTAGCATGAAAGCCAAGCTTGACGCCATAGCCACTCTCCACAATCTCTCAACTTGTGACCAGATTATTCCATCAATTGCCTCTTCTGGTTTATCATCTTCCATCCTTCAATTAATCCACAACTCGGAAAAGTCATCGAGTTGGTTGAAAAGATAATGGGGCTACTTCAGAATATCGTTTCCTCATCAAAGAATGCACTCTGTAAAATTGCTAGCACACATGGTGTCATTTGTGCAATGGTTGAAACTATGGAGGATGGTTCTCCACAATGCAAAGAGCACGCAATGGGAATCCTCTTGCTTATATGGCAGAGCAATAAAGAAAGATATAGAGGTTTGATTTTAAGGGAAGGAGTGATGCCATGGCAACTTCAGTTGAGTGTACATGGGACATGGAGGGCTAAAGATATGGCTAGAGAATTGTTGTTGCTTTTGAGGGATTGCTCAAGTTATAGTTAAAGAAATGAACAACCAAAGGTTGAGCTTATAGAGGCAACCATGCAAGAAATTGATGCACAAGAAAGCATGGACATGACAACACTAATAAAGATAATGGAAAAATGGAATGATGGAAAATAGAAGAAGAATAGAAAAGTTGAAGTTAAGAAAAGATTTTTGTTAAGATTTTTATTATCCTTCTTATGTATTTAGTAAGATAGATAGAAAACTATAATGATAAAAATGAATATACATTTATTTTGTTTGGTTGAAAGAAAGATTTTTGCTAAGATTTTTATTATTTTTCTTGTATGTTTCGTAAGAAGAATTAAAAAGTAGAATGAAAAAAAAAATGAATATACATTTATTTTGTTTGGTAGAAAGAAAAAATTAAAGGAAAGCAATAAGGATTTCTATCTATTATTATTATAATAATTATTTTAATATAATTATAATTTATTTTTTTATGTTTTATTTTTTTATATATGTTGTAAAATTGAGCTTGAAACTATCCAGAAAAATGAGGTTATCTTTATTCAACATTGTTACTTTTGACTATTTACTCTGTTAATTGTTTAGGAGAAACTATATTGCTGGTCCATCAAGTTTATCTTATGAGCGCAATTAATTTCTCAAGTTTCAAGTGAGTATTATTGGTCCTCTAAGTTTTAAAGGTAAATACTATTAATCATTTTATTAACTGCCGTTAGTTATGTCCATGTGGCTAACGAAATAGTGATGTTACATCTTCTTAAGTGATGTGGTAATTTTTTATTAAAATATTATAAAACACACTTAACACGTCAGATGCTCATGAACTTGACCCATTTCCTAACTGGTATTACCCAAATCAAAGGTCGTCCTCCTTCTTCACAGCCATGGATACCCCACCATTCATCCTTTCCTCTCCAGCCAGCCCTCTTAGTTATTGCCCTTTTACTTCCTGCTCATCGTCCCCTTTCTAGCCACTAATACCCCCGCTCAACCTCCCTCTCAATTGCTAGATCTGCCTAGATTTGTTCTCGCTCTCTTTGATTTCCCATTCTCTTTTAATTTTTAGGAGAAATATTGTCCAAAGGGCCAAGGGAAAGCTTCAAATAGTGCAAGTGCCAAACCCAGCAAGTAACAAGTCGATTTCAATATAAATGTCAGATTGTTGGGTTATCTGAAATCACCATGGTTTTGTAGTTATGTTTATATCCTTTTCATTTCAATCATAATCAGTGAGAATGTCTGTTTAATCATGTAGTCAAGTAGACAGTGTAAAATGCATTTGGACACAATTTGAGAATGTAATCTTGGTTGTGGTTGTTTTCCTAATAATGGCGTCGTGTGTTTGGTGAATGGGAATACAGATAACAATATAAAACAATCTTTCACTTGCAGCGCAAAGAGAGGAAATAAGCAATAGCTAAGAGGGTTGGTCAGAAAGGGGAGGATGAGTGGTTGGGTATTAGTGGCTGTGTGGAGGGAGGACGACCCTTAATTTGGAGTAGTAACAGTTAGGAAATAGGTCAGGTCCGTCAGGTAACTGAGTTCATGCGTTTTTGACGTGTTAAGTGGGTTTTATAATATTTTAATAAAAAAATTACTACATCACTTAAATAGATGTTACGTAATTATTATTCCATTAGTCATATGAACATTTACACTAACGACAGTTACTACAAGGGAAAATTCTTAGGTAGTCCAAGAGTATAGAGAAATGGTGCTCCTTCCTCTCACATTCATAGTAGCCCACATTTTAATGAGCAGGTCACCTGAATGTGAGAGGAGGACATTCTCCGTGAGAAATAGTGTTTATCTTTAAAACTTAAAAAATCAATAGCACTTACTTGAAATTTGAAAGATTAATTGTGCTCATGGGGCAAACTTGAAGGACCAACAATATAGTTTCGCCGATTGTTTATACTTGTCGCTGACCCACGTAATACGTGGGAATATATATATATATAAAAATATATATATATATATATATATATATATATATATATTATATAATGAGATATAATAAATAAAAAGTAACCATTACTTTAAATATTGTCTATTTTTTTTATTAAAAAAAATCTCTACCAGTATTTTTTTTATCTTTTTATCTCTACAAATAATAATAATAATAATAATAATAATAATAATAATATATTATTATTATTATTATTATTATTATTATTATTATTATTATTATTATTATTATGTTTGATTAATATTTTTTAAGGTGAACCATATTCTTCTAACTTCTATTGTAGTGTATTATATTTGTTTAATATACAACTAAACTTTATAAGTTTTAAATTTATTATTCAAATTTCTCATCTCTTAAGGAATAAGGAAATTATCATAATAATCAAAACTCATTCAAAATTCCAATGTTATCTTAGTCAAAATTAAAATGAAACTAAATGAATAAATAGTATGCTTTATAAGAATTTATTACTCAAACAATTGGTAGGCATATTCAAATTCTTGTTTCCAAAAAAACTAAGTATTAACCCAAACTAAAATTCAACCAAAACTATAAAAGGGAAAGAGAAGACTTTCTTATGGGATATTAAAAAAACACAATACCAAAACACAAATAATAAAAAAACCATCAATCTTAATTAGAGTTATAAAAATGAACAAAAATTCACCGAAAGAAAGTAGAGAAAGAGAGAGTACTCACAGTTTTGTGTGGGAAAATATGGATTTAATAGGAAAACGATATCAAATTTATACAAAATAAAATGGGTAGAAGAAGAGTCAAAATATAAAAAAAAGATGAAGAAAGTATAATGGTAAAGTAGTGGGGAGATAAAGAGGCAAAAATAAAAGGGAAAGGTTGGAAGAAGTGCAACTGTAGGTGTGTAAACTAATAGGGAGAAGAAGATGATTTTTTTTTTTTTTTTTTGAAAATAGGGGGAAGAAAAGTTTAAATAGAGAAAATAAAATATAAAAAATAAATGAATGACATGACTATTGATGTAGCTCAACAGTAACGTAGTAACAATAAATACTACGCTTCAGTTTTTAGTAATAGATAGATTAAAATATATAAGTAATTCCTAAATCAGTTTATAATTAATTTTTTAAGAAAAATCATAATTTCAAATGCATAAATAATAGTTCCAAGTCTCATATTATAATATCAGAAAATTAATTAAAAACTCAACTAAAATTAATATTTTAAAAAGAATAAATAATGAATAATGAGTAGATAAAAGAAAAAGAATCTGCACTAATAGCACTTTCCTTTATTTGCATCCAAATGTATAACACTATACACATGTGCATATGTGAAAAAGATCTTCGTCCTCAACCTTCATTTTTTATTATTGTCTCTATCTTTCTCAAATTTCAATATTAGGTATTTTGGCATTTAATTTGGGGAATATTTGTTTTGAAATGGGTCAGTACTATTAGGACTTCAAATATCTGAATGGGTCATGGGTATTTTTAGATGTAAAATAAATTTAATTTCTTAATAAAAAAGGGTACTATGTCACTTTAAAAATAGCATATTATTTCTCCGCTAATCACATAAGAATTAAAATTCAATATTATTCATTTTTTTAAAGTTCAATTATTATAACGCTCACTTAAATTTGCAAAATTAAAAACATTGCTAAAGTATTTTGGCCTCTTTAATTGATTAATTTTTTTTCTCTTTTTTACTTCCATTTGTGCTAACCTCCCTAATCCTTAATACATGTCTATTCAACAGCCCCAGGGTCTTAACAATATGTGATGTACCCTTTCATTTATTTGTTGCGCAAGTGAAAAGGGAAAAACAAAAATAAATAATAAAATAAAATCAGCCTTTAAATATTCGACCACAACATAAAAAGACCTCACTGGTACAACATAGGCGGCAAAAATTCAAAAGATTCCTGATATTACTTCTCACAGCAATCGGAAATTCCAATCAGATTTGAAACGTTAGGCTGCGTTTCGTTGGACAGTAAATGAGTTCCAGAAAATATTTTACGCATTTGTGGGTATTTGGCAACAACTGAAAATTTGGTCAAACTGAAAATCACTTCCCAAAAGAATAAATAATAGTTCCAAGTTTTAAATCTCAATATCAGAAAATTAATTAAGAACTCAACTAAAATTAATATTTTAAAAAAAAGAATAAATAATGAATTATAAAGAAAAAAAAAATCTAAATCAATAGCACTTTCCTTTATTTGCTGCCAAGTCTATACACATATGCGGATGTTCCTATGTGGAAAAGATCCACATCCATAACCTTCATTTTTAGTGCCATCTCTATCTTTCTCAATTCTCGTAATAGGGATTTTGGAATTTTGGAATTTAATTTGATGAAGAACCCATTAAGAAATTAGTCAACTTTTGGAGCTTCAAATATCCTTATGGGTCATGAGTTTTCTTGGATGTAAAAATAAATTTTAAATTTTTCATGTTACTTTAAAGATGTCATGTTATTAGTTTTAAAAAAAAAAAAATGTCATGTTATTACACCATTAGTCACATAAGAATTAAATCTCAATAATGTTTATTTTTTAAATTTCAGATATCATCAGTGCTCACTTGAAACTTGAGAAACTAAAAACACTAACTTAACACTAATGCTATTTGGCTTTCCTTTACAAATGATTTTTATATTACTTCTATTTGTGTTATCCTCCTTAGTCCCTGACATATGTCTATTCAACAGCCCCAACTCCATATTAATGGGTTCTTGACCATATGTGATGTCCCCTTTCATCAATTTGTTGCACAAAGTGAAAAGGGAAAAACAAAAATAAATAATAAAATAAAACCAGCCCTTATATGTTCGACCACAACATAAAAAGACCTCACTGGTACAACATAGGCGGCAAAAATTCAAAGGATTTCTGATGTCACTCCTCACAGCAATCAGAAATTCCAATCAGGTTTGAAACCTAAATCCTTCATAGTTTTGGATTTCTTGCCCCAAAAGCCTCAAAGTGATATATAATATAAGTGCCATTACCCCTTACATATATCACTTCCTTTCATTCCAAGAAACACAAACCCTCTTCTGTAAATCTTTCTTTCTGCCATTACCGTTTACTTGTTGCTCTTCATTCCAAGAAACACAAACCCTCTGTAACCCCTTCTTTCTTTCTTTATTTCTCAACATAATGCAGGGTCATCTAACTTTAAGCCTAAGGCCCTGCATTTCAATCACTGAAGCCATGAAGCCTACGAGTGTGCAACAAACCAAGAAAACCCAAGAAGTAAAAGATGGCCAAAACAGAGAACATACATTGGAAATCTTTGAGGTGAAGAAAGAAAATTCTTGAACTGATGAGGTTATTATTTCTTCTGCTTCCGAAAGTACAGAGAAAAAACCTATCTTTTTTAATTTTATACCCCTTCGGGCCATTCCTGAGAATGATCAACCCCAAGTCAGTCAAGAAAACGTGATTGTAACCAAAACCCATCATGAATCTGAAGAGGTTTCAACAGAGTTGAAGTTGAGTTATGGTTCTTGCATAGCCAGTAAGAGGAAAGCAAGTGAAAACTTGGCCAATTTCTCTCTGTCATCTACAGCTTGTGGAATCAAAAGAATGAGACTTAATAGCCATAAAGTTGAAAAAGGAAAAGGGCCTAATGGTGTGTCATTGGAGTTGAAGCTTGGCCTTGACCCTTGGGTTATGAAGAAGAGGATTAGGTTAAGTGATATTGGTCATTTGGCTAGGCTCTTGTTAGCAGCAGATTTGGTGAAGGGGCATATCTTGCCACAATGGGATGCAAGGCGCATTGAAAGCATCAAGAATGGGGTACGAGTTGCTGTTTGGGATTGTGATACCAAGTCTGAACATCAGTTGATCTTCAAACAGTGGCCAAGTAATGGGTGTTATGTCCTCAATGAAAAATGGACTACGGATTTTGTGTGGAGGAGGGGTCTGAAGAAAGGTGATGAGATTGGACTTTATTGGGATCAAAGCAATTCAAGATTCAATTTTAGCATTCTCAAGCGGGCTTCGAGCAATTAATCCTCTCTCCGCTAGTTTTCTCTTTGCAATTCATCTATGTTATAATAGAATTCTTTGCTAAGTGTCTAATATCTCGGGTGTGGAAGCTTGAAACGTTGAAACCTTTAAGATAGTTTGTCTTTTTATTTTATTTTTCCCTATGATATAGCTTGTACATCTTGGGGGGTATTACAATTTAGGACAAATGGAGAATGGTGAATTACCTGTTCCATTCTTTTTATTTTTTTCATTTTAATTCAGTTTCGGGCCTTCGGCTCCTTTGTTCTTATCCTGTTGCCTATTGGTCAGCTTTGGAAGCTGTGGTAGTGTGCTTAATTTCTGAACAATAGAATTAGCCTAGTGTGAAGCTTTTGTTTAGCTTTGATTGAGTAAATTCCTATTTTTGTTTAAACATACCATAGATGGTTTAAAATTTTATAAAAAAATATAATAAAAAAAAGGATGGTTGGGGTCAATAATTAGTTTTTACATCATGTTATTCCTTACAAATGCAGTCAATCTAAATATTTTTCTATCGCAGTAACCAAGTTGATGCCCATTGTATCACTTGCTTTGCTTTTCTCAAGTACCTCTCTCCTTATTTCTCATATGATATCCTTTTCGTCATAAGCTTCTTATGACACAACTGATTAAGTTTTGAACTATTACACAACTGATTTAATATTTATGGTTTTGACATTATCTGCAAAATGGAGAAGGGAAAGGTGAATGTATTCGTGTCTAAATGAAATTTTTACTTTAGTAAGGCATGTGGAATTTATTTCTTCCTGCATGTTTAGTGAATTGAAACATTTAAGCATATTCTTCAATCTTAAGGTGAAGATCTGCTCCTTAGAAAGTTCCATTATAGATTATTCTAAAAGATGCCCAGGTTTGCTGCTTGCACGCAATCATGCAATCTGGCATCATGGGGTTGATTGTGAAATTTTACTGTTCATTAAATTCTGTCCAAGCCTTAAGCAAATCACCGAGTTTGACTCCTGTGTGTGCAATTCTGATATGTTAATAACTATAACCAACACACTTTTGGCTGTGTTAAATGAGCTTGGGGCCTATGTATGCACATTCATTGGCACACCGTCTCTGGCGGAATACATGGTACACGGATCTTGTCAATCGAAGGCCGGAACACAGCAATATCTTGATCTTGTCTTATGTTAATTAACATAATATTATCTGCTATCTTTCTGACTACGTAATTTGAGAGCGAGGACAAGTTTCTGGTCAACCAAAAAAACTCCAAATACATGTGCATGTCATCAATTTGTGCAAATCCAGATCCCCAACTAGACCCGCAATGACATGGAAACATAAAGCAAATAATAGTTTATGGTCTTAATTTCAGTAGCAGCAAGTGCATTCAAGCTTCATGATATAATCCTCAATGTTTCATATCAGGTCTAGATCTGCTCTCCTGAAGCAAGTGCAGAGAAGATTTTGGCAATGCAGTTTAGTCATGGCAACTGAACATTTCTGGATCTTATCATATGAAAGAAGAACTAATGCGAATTGCCTTTCCTATGACAATTTATCTTTTCGTTTGTTTAACATTATTGCATAGGCTTCAATTACTCCATTAGTCATAGTGATCCGTATTAGTAATCATGAAAAACAGGCTATTTCCAAACATAGTTTCCACATTAGCAATAAGTAGACACACAAAGCTCCAAGTTGTGTCCATTTGGGAATTGCTTACTTCCGGTCAGGCTAAAAGCTAACTTATTTTCAAAAAGAAAAAGCTACAAGCTAGCTTATAATCATTCCCCAAACACACATTAGTTGAAAGTTAACTGTGTAACTATGGAGCAACAGTTTGATTGTTACATGTTATCAACAGCTAGATCAGTTACAAGTTGTTGCAATTCTCTCCCTCACTATATCTCACAATTTTAGAACACCAACTACAGACCATAACATAGCCTAGAAAATACCAACTCCCAGTACAGTACTTTAACCATATGTGTGCTAAAGAGTCTTCCCTTCTGCATCTGAACATTTGTACTCCACTGTCAAAGGATTAACACAATTTCATTGTAGATACATTTAGCAAGCAAGAATAACAAATTCCATTACAACATTAAGCAAGCAACTAAACAAATCCCAGTAGTAAGATGACCAGTCACCAAGTGTGTTGAAACAAACAATTTCAGTTGAGAAGAATCAACTAAGAAAAGAAAGGGGGCAAACAAATTAATTAACATTTTTAGTAATTCTTCCCATTTGCTATGCATGACATATACCTATATTTTTTTCTTCCATAAGACATACGCGGTTCAGAGGATTATTTCATAGATGTTATCACATCTTTCTACAAAAAAACCAGGGTTTCTATAGACCCACAAACAGACTTGAACTCGTGGAAATAGAGCATATTTCAGCCTGACCTCCTATAAAAACTATAGGCCACAGCAACTGTTGCCACTGCTCCAACCACTGCAAGAGCAGTGAGAACATCACTTTGTTCCCATGATCCCATCCAGCTTGATAGTTTGCCCTGCTCCTTTTCATGTGCTACGGCTTCTTTCAGATTCTTTTCAATTACACCATTCTGATCCAAACTTCCATCTTTGCAACAAGAAAACCCATTAACACCCTGGCAACAGCCAGAAACTTCCTCCTTCTTGCTCTGAGTACCACTTTCTTCGTGCTTCTTCTTCTTGTTTTTCTTCACATCCCCATTAGGAAGCTTATGTTCATCCTCTTTGCCACCTACCTCAGCAGCCGCCCCCATTTGCCCTCTGCATATAATTATTGTTACTTTATGCTCATCTATTTTTCACAATAACACTAATGATTGAAAGAGCAATCATCAATTAGCAACTAAAACATCAGATGACACTCATTACAAGCAAACGTGAGAAGGCTTTCCTTCTTAAGAAAAAAAATAAAAATTTAAGAAAACCCACCAAAAGTCTTTTCCTTCCCCGTGTCTTTTAACAGTTTTTTTATATAGGTCCTATTTCAACACTTAAAAGACTGCTAATAGAACTCATCTTGAAACATGTGGAAGCAAGGAACCAAAATGTAGGCTATGTTTTAACAGTCGGAATGAGTATCAAAGCAAGGAATTTCAACAGATTTAGTGGACTACTGACCACATTGCATCACCTATCTCAACTATCTATCAATTATTCTGATCTGGAATATAATTTAGACTGGTAAGTTATTGTTTCTTATAACTATTGGATTATAATAGTGATATCAAAATAACATTAATATAGAAATTATATTGCACATTGCCTTTGGAATTACCCCTTTTAATATAGAATTGAAAGGCTCATATTATCAATGAACTTTTAGTGCATTTCAGGTAAAATAATGAAATACTGTCTGGTAAACAACAGTCTGCTAAGCAAATAACATGTAGCAGGCATTCACAGTTTAAAGCTTTGTTGTTGTTTCTCTTCAAAACTTAATAGGCCAAATAGGAAAATTAAGTAATGCGACTTGATATACTAAATAACCTATGTTGACACCCAGAATTAGAAATCGGATCAGTCCATGCATTCCATATATTGATAAAACCAACAAGGTCCTTGATCAGTAATTCATAAATCTTGAATCTGCCACTAGTATTAAATTGCAATTTGTAGAATCGATAACAAAATCATTAAACAAAAATTTCATGATAAGAGAATGTGCAAAACGACGAAAGAACAAACCTCCAAAGATGTGTTATGATCTCTCCCTTCTCAATATGCTGAACAAGCAATGCAGGCACATCATCAGGAGTAACATAACCATACCTGACATCATTAACGTATTTAACATTACCCAAACTAGAGTGTAATTACATCAAACATCTTTCGAATTTGTAGAATGACAGAGAGTAGCTACGACTTGTAACTTACCAATGACCTGTAATCTTCCCATCTGGGGCCGGACTGTAGATAATCACATTCCCAGCATACTTGTGCCCTCCGATGTGCGAGCATGCATTAACAAACACCTGGTTCTTCAATCCTCGAGACTCAATCTCCTCTTTAAGCTTTTCAATGAGAACCGGCCCGCAAACACCACACCTCCGGTCACGACTCCCATGAGCACATACAAACACATGCGAACCAGTAAACACCTCCTGCACCCCAGAAGCCCATGGTTTACCATTCACAAGAACATCCTCAACAAAGCTATCCACATCCGATTCCTTCAGACCCCTTCAATAGAGAAAGCAACAAAAAAAATAAAAGCCTCAGCCCCAAGAACCCAACCAATTTCCATTTGAAAATGGCAGTCTTAAACCAAACCAAAACTCATTCAATTATAAAATAGCAAAACCACAACCAAAAAATAGATTAAGAAAAATACATATCAGATCATGTAACAAACTTGTTAGAAATGAACCCTAGAACAAAGCAACCGAGTTATATCTATCATTTCGACGAAAATTAGCAAAATCACAACCAAAAAAAATTAGATATAGACAAATACGTATCCAATATAATCATCGCGATCTACCTGTACTTAATCATATCAGGGAAAATCAACACGTCTCCATCAGAAAACTCAGTCCCCTCGCTTCCTTCATATACTGTCACGTTCGTCTGTCATATCCAAAACAACCAATTCAACAAAAACTCTTACCAGAATCCGAGTCTCAAAACTCACGGAATAACAGAATCTCACAATTATTGCTATTTTTGCAACCGATTAATCTGAGTTTTAACATTACACACCGAGCTAACCAAATTTTGCACAGAATATATGAAAATTCCGAGTCTCAGAAATCTCGAATGAAACTCACAATCACTCCGATCATTCGTCCTAAACCGTAGCCTATACGATAAATCTAAGTTTCAGAGAGAGAAAAAAAACCGAGTCTCTCAGAACTCGCAGCAAATTCAAAACTAAGCGCACAAATCATAATTTACCGCACTGATTAACCAACTAATCCAAACTTGCTTTCAATCTGACCTTGAGCGCGATGTCATTCTTGCGAGCTTTGACAGCAGAGGAGAGGAGCTTGGGGAGCGGATCGGATTCGGAGCCTTCGACCTTGGATGGCCAGGCCTCAGGGCTCTTGTAGCAGAGGAAGACGTGGCGGTCGTAGGCGCCGACCGTTCCGGCGAGGTTCTCCGTGAACATCTCGGGGCGTCGGAAGCCGAACTTCTCGTCTTCGACGACGTTGCCGTTGGCGGCGGGGAGGGTAGAGAGGTTATCGGTCTCGGAAGCCATGGTGGTAGGAGCTAAAGGTGGAGCTTGGGTTAGGGTTGTTGTTGTTGTTGTTGTTGTTGTTGTTGAAGAGCGAGAGAGAGGAAATGGGAGAAGAGGGACTATGCGAATGCGGTGAGAGTGGGAGTTAGCTGCAGATATGAGATAACGAGAAGAGTGCGCAATGCGCATATCATGTGGGAAATAGGAAAATATGAGAAATTGGGACGCTTTTGTCTTCGGTGCTTTTTGGGCTTTTTGGTGGGTTTTTTGGGCTGTGAGAGATGGCGACAAGTATTTCGCTGCTTGTGGGTAAAGAAAGAAGCGCGGCTGGCGCGTGGGTAAGACGCGGTTATTGGGGTGGGACTGGGACCAAGAGAAAATGATAGATATGGTATGGCCACACGCCTAGTGAAATAATGTGATACTCCCTTTCTTCCCATCTTCTTTCTTCTTTCCTCTTTCTTTTTCTTTTTTCTATTTATGTGATGTTAACTGATGCGGGTCAATAGTTAACAATTCATTTTAAGAAATTTTTTACACTACTTTTATAAAAAAAAAAAAATTAAAACATTAATTTTTTTTCATAAAAAATTTTAAAAAATAGATTATTAATCATTACCTTATAGATATTCGTTTACATTTTCCTTTTTTTTTAATGTGAATCTTCTTTTAAAGACTAAAATTTTCAAATTAATATATGCATGTAATTAATTAGACTTAAATACAAGTAAGGGATATAATGAATCATTATTCTTTAATCTAGCTTTTTTTATGACAGATTTTTTGCCTTAGTTTAAGAAAATTAAGTTTGTCTAAAAATATGATAGTGGGAGATACAATTTTTCTTCAATTGAATTATAAGAGATTAGATATTTCAATAGATCATCTTCACCGCCTTTTAGGCTTCTAATTAGTTTAATAATAAATTAGTGGCTAAAATGCATATTACACCCTTTAAGTTTGACTGAAATTCACAACATAATTGAAAAGAATGCTTGAATTGAATAAATTTTAAATTTAAATGACTCAACGAAAGTGAAGTTAGAGAATTAAAATAAATTTTAGTTAAACTTAAGCATAAATTAAACAACACATTTTGACTATCCCTTCTTGATTAAATATGTCGTATAATTTTAAGACAAATCACCTGATTGTCTGCCAAAATATATACAAATAATTTTATAATTTGGTCTGCAAAATTGTAGTATCATATGCCATGTCCTAACCCAAAGAGATTTTTCTTTTCTTTTTCTTTTTCTTTTCTTTTTTTTTGCTAATAAAGTGTTCAAGAATTTCCAAGTACCTAATTATTTTGAAATACAAACCATTATTTTATCTTACACGTATTAAGTATTAATTAAGATAAATAAGAGATCCTTTTCACCTTGTTAGAATATGACTAGTAAAGCACAAAATCTTACGAAAATAGTGAATGAAAATGGGAGCTATAATCTTAATTTTGCAATGCTTTTCTTATCATATGTTTGCACTTTACATCTATAGGATGAAAATTGCAATATTAGTCCCAATAAATCAAGTAACTCTTAGTATTTCTAATGAAACATCTAAGATTTTAATCTCCAAATACCGAGTAAAAAAAATCAAGTCAAAATAAATACTCATCCACTTCAATAATCCCCTTAATGAGGAAGAATGTTATTTCTATTATTTTAAGCCTGTCATTGTGAGGATGCAACAAAGTGAATAACAAAGTTTTTAAGACTTTTGTTAGTCAATACAATCAAGCACTTACAACATGGTTAAATTTCTTTAGCATAAAAACTATATAGTTTTATTTTGGCAAGGACTAACAAATGTGTCATATTTTGTCTTACATTATTGGAAATTACATCATAGCATATACTATGATATTAACATATTAAATTCTTGTCTTGTCTTTTATTTTCTCAGGGCTTTAATGTCTCTATTTGACTTTTCTTTTTTTAAGGACAACTACAGATATACGATCATCAGAACTATATTTTAAGAATGGGATAAATACAAATAAATCATAAGGGGAATGAATGATTCTAAGTTGCCTTGTTATTTTGTAAGTGTAAGGCGAATGAACAATTCTAAGTTGCCTTGTTATTTTGTAAGTGTAAGGCGAATGAACAATTGTACGTTGCCTTGTTATTTTGTAAGTGTAAATGGGAATTGAAGCATCCCAATTAAATCTCACAAAAAGAGAGCAAATGCCACTAAACATAGTATTATTATCCCGCTCTTTAATTAAATCCCACAAAAAAAAAGAGCAAATAATTTTTATAATGAAAATATAAGCCTAAGGAAAATAAAGAAAAGGGGGTAAGATGTATTTGAAAAGTGGATAAATTTTTACACACACACAAAGAAAAAAAAAAGTGGATAATTAAAATAGAAGCTATAACCTTTTTAATTTAAAATATGACCAAAATCTCATGACATTTATAAGTTCCTAAATTCGAAACCTCTTTCTAGTATCTTGGAGCCGCACTCAAGGAATTCTTTCCTATAATAACCTCATGTATATGGAATGAAATGATTACATACACTCAAGGAAATAGTCAATTACTCATAGCGGTATGGATACCCTTATTTGTCAAAAAAAAAGAAGGGTAAATGCACTTTTGATCCTTATATTTTGAGGTCATTTCTATTTTGATCCTTACATTTTTATTTTACCACTTTTAGTTCCTAAATGAAAACGCGTTCCATTTTGGTCCTTACCGTCACTCACTTAACGAAAATATCCTACATGGCAAACGAAATGCACTGTTGCCACAGTAAATGCTGATGTGTCTAATATAATAATGATAAAATAATGATGTGGCTAATAAAATAATAATAATAAATTTATCTGATATTAAAAAATGCCATGTTAGCATTTAATATAATTAAAAAAACTATCTGTTTTAATAAAATAAAAATGAAAAAAAAAAAGAATTGAAACCCAAAATAAACATGAATTTAGATCTAATTACATCTTAAACATGAACACAACCCAGAAATTTTAATCTTAAGAATACAAACTCAAAGCACAACTGGAATACAAGATCACAAATACAATAATCTCCATAACACAAGAACACACACAAACCTGAAACCTCCAGCAAATCAAATCTATAAATCTAGCAAGGAAACACATAGAACATGTAAACCCAAACACACATATCCACACACATCAAAGCCTACATATTTACAATTCAAAATTCAAAACACAAATACTTCAACAATACACACATTCATCTGAATTTACACCCATTTTGAAAGCAATCCAAATTTACACACACTCATCAGCTTCTTGCAACCAAACCTAATCAACAAACCAAACCAAAAAATAAAAGAAAAATAAAGAGTCTCGGCCATACCCAAAACAAAAAGACAAATGAAATTAAAATAAATAAAGAAATAGAAAACAAAACAAAAGAGGAAAGGAGAGTAATAACAACGGCTAACATTGGTGGTGGTGCTGGTGTATGCCGCCACTGTCATTGATGGTTGGGTTCGTGGGTCTCAATCATTTCAAGTTGAGTGAAAGAGAAAGATTAAATCTGCACTTCGCCTCTATTCCTAGATCTGTGTCTTTGGAGAAGAAAACCAGCACTTCGCCGCTCACAGCCACCACTCGGCAATGACGTCTCTTCGAACCGACCTGGTCTTTTGCCATCTCTCCACACCTTTTTCTCTCTAACCCATCCTCTTAGACTGAAACTCCAAGGTTGATGTTCCCAATGGTTCGAACCCTCAAGGCCAAAACCCAAACAAATTCACAGCAGTGACCCAATCTCACTTTGTCTCATATGTCAATTCAGATCTCAAACTGCTCTCTTTAAAAATGAGAGAGAGGTACCTTTGACTTTTCATGTTTTGGATTTAGGGAAGAAATAACAAAAGTGTTCTTCCCGAAAAATAATGAAAAGCTAATGAATTTTTTTTTATTTAGTTATTAGATTTAATGTTTGTTTTTAGTTTTGTAGAGACACAATTCGAACCTCCAATTCACAATTAAATGGAATGGGCTTGAAAGACCTTTTACAATAAATTTGTAGAGAGTGGGTTTGAAATCTAGATTTTGAGGGTGGTTCAAACAACAAAGAAAGAATAGGCCTCGAGCCCAATGGCACAAACAATGAGTTAACTATAAGAATATAAATGAAAGCTCCTCCTCAAACGAAATCCGAGGATAGTTTATAGTATTATTTCTTAAGATTGGTTACAATTATAGATCGCTAGATTATCATATGCTATTCTTTCTTCTTTCTCAAGTAGAAGCCTCCCCTTCTTCCGAAGGTTTTTCCTCTTATTTATACTTCCTCTTCTTCTCTTTATCACCTTCCACCTCATGGTTGTAACGCTGGCTTTGGATACTTGTCTCATCAAATTTCTCCAAAGTCCTCTAGGGTCAGGGACCAAGTTCCAAACCTCATGCACAGGTCTCATTTCTCCATTAATGCAGTCAGTATATCAATTGCAGAGTTTTTAATGTGTGGGCGATGGTAGCAGCTTTACCTTAGATATTTCACCACTCTTCTATTGTCCTCCACGTGTACCGTGTCTTCCCGTAACCATAGGATTTTTTATAACATAGACTGGGGATATTAAACCTCTATTCCTATGACCTCGACTTTAATATCCGAGGACAAATCTCTTCCTCGGACATAATTGTTCACTCGTTTATCACATATTTACCTGGCATTTTCTTTATGAGGTACATTCATGTACTCCTAGATTATTTGATGTCCTTGGATTGGGTTTTTAGCCCAATAGACTTTGTTGGGCCATTCTTTGTAAATTACTGGGCCCAATGTCCCTACAAGTTTAATTTTCTTTTTGTTCAAACATTATGTGAGATGACTTTTAAAAAAAAAAAAAAATGATGATGTGGCATTTTTTAAATGCCAAATAATTTTTTTAATATTATTTTATTAGCTCCGTCAATATTTACTGTGCACTCTGTTTACCACGTAAGATATTTTCGTTAAGTGAGTGATGGTAAAAACCAAAATGAAATGCGTTTTTCATTTTAAGGACTAAAAGTGATAAAAAAGAAATGTAATAACCAAAATAGAAATGAATCCAAAATATAGGAACAAAAAATTGCATATAAGCCAAAAAAAAAAATTTAATTGACCAAAACATTTTAAAATTATAGATTTTTTTTTTTAGAAAAAAATATAGAATTTGAATGTCCTAAATCTCCCTAAAAATAAACAAGAATTCCCATTACATCCAGGACCACGTGATCATTTTTAGTCCAGGGTGTACTTGATAACAACTTTTCGAGGCGGTTGGACACTCTCTCCCATCAAATTGGGTCAGGAAGACTGGAAGATGGATCTTCCGTGTACGCGACTACGGGAGTAGTGTGGTCCTACTTCAAAAGCCCAATGAAAGGCGCGTGGAGATGAGAGCGCGCGTGCAGCTACCCACTAACAGTGTGAATAGAATCTTTTTTTAGCATTTGAATTTGCTGAAGTGGCCTTTCATGATTGGGCCTTCAATAACCTTTATGAAACAGACAGTGACTTTGGGTGGGTCACTAGTTTGTTAATCATTGGTTTAGTCAATCCTCCGTTTTTTGGGTAACTTGCGTCATGATTTATGCATTAAAAATTGTTTAACTAAAAATTATTTCCTTTCTTTAGAAAATCAATTCCAAAATGCAAATTTTTTTTTGGTTTTTTCCAAAATGCAATTTTAATTCCAAGCATACAAGTGATTTTTTTTTTTTTTTTTGGGATTAAGTGATTGAGGCTTAAAAAGAAACTAAATTTGAAAATGATGGTTATTAGGCTGACCCTACTAGCCAATAACATGTTGAAACACATTCATTCTAAGAGCATACACATTTGGTTGTGTAAATCAATTTTTTCTAGCCAAATTATAGATCTAATCGCCCAATAAAGATTCAACATCTCACAAGCTATGATTTGACATTTATTTGTTTTTGTGTGGTTCACATGGATTTAAAAAATAAAAAAAAACGCGTGTTTTGTATTTGGTTTAAAAGGATTTTGCTAATATGTGCCCTTAGGGCACACAATAATTAATCATTTATAGAAATATTTTCTCAAAAATTGAAAAAGTGTTGACAGTTTTTTCAATTTTCAAAAAAATGTTTTTAAAAATAAATAGCTTAATGTGTGCCTTAAGGGCACACATTAACAGGACCCGGTTTAAAATATAAGAGAATTATAAAAAGATTTAATCGTAAATATGATAAAACCAAATAGAAATTGTTACAACACCCATTTTAGCTTTCGTGTTTATAGAGAGGGGTGTTGGGGCGATGTTTGAAGCATGGGCTAGCAAAGGGGGGTTGTTGGACATAGGATGACGGGACATAAACAGATCAAAATGAGAGATTGGGAGGGTAGTGTTGTGGGTATGGGTCATTTGGATTGTGGGTGTGATTGTTTTGGATGATAGGTGTGGTGTTTTGAGCGGAGAAAAAAGAATAATAAAAAATATAATGAATATCTTAATGGAGAGGTGAAGCGATAGAAAGAAAAATGTTGAGTGTATTTTATAATTAAATAGTTAAAAATTTAAAATAGAAAAAGAAAATGTTTTCTTCAAAATTTAGCTAATCTTCAAACAATTATATGTGAATACTTTAGTCCCAAGATAACCCACTAGACCCCTTCTTAGCCTACAAAGTAAGATTAGGCAAGTAAATAAGTTATGAAGAAACATGATTTTCAATTAAGGTATACTTAATAGAATATTAGGTGTCAAATACCTTAACATTTTTTTTTTCTTATTGTACAATTTCTATCGCTTAGAAAATGCATAATTAGCATAACACATAAATCAAGGCTCCAAACAAACTAAATTATCCAATCTTGACTCAATAACTAGACTTGATAAACTCAAACTCATGAACTTGAATGTATCTGACCCAAAAAACATGTCGGGTACAAGTCAACAAGTTATTACTCAAGGTTAAAAATAAAAACAGATAGAGTGAATTAAATTATCAATTTTTACTTACATAATTTTCACCAAATTTAGTCAACATAAGTGTAGATAGATTCATAGACCAGACATTAAGAAAAAAAAAAAAAAAACCAATTTCATTTTAAACTTTCTTTTTTGGTTAATTTATAACCAAAACTATCATCCATCTATAAGGGCACAACTGGTTTTTTTTTTTTTTTGGGAGAAAATATAAGGGCACTTTTGTATGTTAGGCAAACAAAGCCACTTCATGCCTACTTGCTCTTTCCAGGGGCACTTTGTATGTGTCATATTTTTGTGGATGTTAGATAAACAAGCCTAATAAGTATGCCTACTTGCTCCTTCCATTGTGCCCTTAGTATGTGTGATATTTTTAGGGATGCCCAATTGCTGACGCATGCTCTTACGAATTTGAGAATTTCAGGTGGGCCGAGGGTGGACTGTCAGTTAAAGCTGGTCCAAAACAAAAATCACTTGGCGTCAGAGGCATCAACCATGCCATTCACTCAAAGTGGACCTCGTAAGTCAATCACCACCCAACCGAGCTTCTATTGTGCATTTTAGCCATCCAAATCCAATTTTTACTTTTTCGACAATGTATACAAAACTGTTCATGAATCATTCAAAACTTTTGCATCTATTAGTAGCAATAAACTAGAGGTTGATGAATGTCGATCCATTCAATTTGCTCACCTCAAGATCCCTCGAATTTTCGGACTAAATTTTTACTTTTTAATGGGAGATATAGCTTGTGTCTAGTGTAAAAATGCATTGGAAACGAGCTTCACCTTTTAATGGATACCTGCAGCTAATTATTTTAAATTACTGAGCCATTTGCAACGTTTATATTACATTTTTAAAAATTTGCCATCAATATATATGTTTTAATAATTCAATAATTACAACAATGGAGGATGAGAAGATCCAAACATTGATGGATCCATGTTAGGCCAATGGCCCCCCAAAATTCTTTTTAAAAAATAGTATCTGTAAATTAAAATTATAAGGTTTCTTTTTGAAAATATTAAATATGGACAAAGTTTTAGAAAATCATATATATTTGAAATGACAAAGACAAAGTAGTTAAGTTTATAACACCCTGAATTTCAATTGATATATATGCATAAAATTGTTTTTTGAAGTATATAATTGTTATAAGAAAATATAAGGTTAGCTATATTCATTGTAATCTGGATGGAAGAAACTCCGGCTTTCCTCCAAACTAAATTAGCATCTGATGTAGCCTCTTAATCAGTTTAATGAAAGTCTGTTATTCTGGTTTAAAGGAAGAATAAAGTAGACCTTGCAGATAAGTGGATAAGAGAGGTAGCCTATAGACTCAAGCAATGAGCCTTGGTGGAAACTCACTGTGCCCTTCATGTGAGTCAGATAGATTTTGATTAGACCAGGCCAACCTAAACAGGAACGTGCCCACAAGAATGCAAGTGGGAAAAATGGGAAGAATCTTGCAAAAGTAGGCATTTTCAATCTTAAATACCATCTTTCCACCAGGACAAATTTAATTTAGCAGAATCAACAGGTGTAGGAAAGAAAGATCAGCAACTTCATTCCTGATTTTAATGCATTTGCTTTTCCTCATTGCGTTTATCTTGTGCCTACAACTGCAGAGCAGTTAAAAGTGCCAATTGAAAGGAACTAACACTTCTTAGCTTTTTTGCAATGGAAGGAACCATTGAGGCACAATACAATCGAGGAGACGGAAACTGGTACAAAGAAGGAAAATGGATACAAGAATTAAAAGAAATCAATCTCTAAATAATTACCTGAAGGCTTCACATCAACACCAGGCACCTCAGTTGTGGGTGCTTTTGGCGGATCAATGATAGGGAAGTCCATCACAACTGGTTTTGGCACGTCTGGGGGATTTGTACAACGGATGAGTGCCCAATTCACACTTTGAAAGAAAGGATGTTGCTTAACTTCTGTAGCACCACGCCTATAAGCAAGACGATGCTGTGGCTCTTTTACAAGTAGACCCCTAATCAAGTCTCTGGCAGCAAAGCTCACAGAAGGTGACTCTGGAAATCTCAAGGGCTGGCCAACCACATTAAATAGAGTAGCCCGGTTCCCAGCTCCCTTGAATGGAGTTTTACCAAACAAAAGCTCATAAAGAAATATCCCAAATGTCCACCAATCTACAGCACTACCATGGCCTTCACCTTTAATGATTTCTGGTGCCAAGTACTCATGTGTACCAACAAAAGACATTGACCGAGCACTGGTGGGTTCAGCAATGAGTTCAGGGAGAGGAGTTACTTGATGACATGTTTCATTCTTTGACTTGTTCTTTTTTTCTTTCTTGGGCTTGCCTGATAAGAAACGTGGTGCAAAACAGGCAGGTTGGATGCAATCTGGCTGCATTACACAAGTTGGCTCTATGCAGGCAGGTTGAACACAGTATGCTGAGTTCTTTGTCTCCAAGCTTAAGTTAGAGGATCTCACCAGAGTTGGGCAGACAGCACATCTTAGAGAGAGGTCAAAATCTGAAAGCATTATGTGCCCATCTTCTCTCACCAACACATTTTCTGGTTTTAGGTCTCTGTAAATGATACCAAGCATGTGCAAATACTCAAGAGCAAGAAGAACTTCAGCCACATAAAACCTGCAGTGACAGTGTAGATCAATGGGCTGAGAATACAATCAAGGATACATTATCATTTTTTCTTTCAAATTAGGTTCAGATAAAATTAAACCTTTATCATCATTGTCATCAATACAAACAGTTACCAAGATAGATTGGTAAGAACAATTGTGCCAGAAATCTTAGTTCAAATATCATGTTTTCTAATTTCTATAACACATTGTGCATTCACTAGAATTATATCAACAAAAACAAGCAAAAAGAAAAAAAATATTAGCTTTTGTGAGAACCAGGAGTATCGCTTAATATGATGGAATCCTTTTTCTTTTTTTTTTTATTCCAATTGTTTTTCAATTTTAAATAGTTCCCCAAGAGGCTACATCCCTAGGAGAAGAAAGTCCTACCAGATATCCTTTTTGGCTCTTCCCCACCCCCACCCTCCTTTGGCTATTAATTGAGTTCATTGTTTTAATGACAACTGATAATGCACAAACTTACCTTCTATTTGCTAGCTTTGGCATAATATTTCAGAACTTCAATATATCTTACATTCATGAAACATATTCTATAAATTAAATAATGGTAACAGCAACAATAGAAACAACTTATATGTGTATAGACAAGCCAAGCTTAGTATGATGCCATAGAGAAAAGGAAAAAGCAGGAGTTAACTTAATGGAAGAGACTTCCATGCAAGAATTAAAGAAGTTAAAGAAAAATAAGAAAAAGAGAACTTGTTATGACTGCCCAAATCATCATGATGAGGGACAGCATAGGGAAATTAGATAGCAATCACAAATAAGGTTGTAGTATCAAAATATAAGGCATAACATCAAGTTCATGCAGGTGACAACTGTTCGTAGCGTGATTCCACTAGGTTGGTATTCTCAAAATTGAGTTGTAAGCAGGAATAGTTCAAAAGGAATGTTTATGGCAAAGGAAATTCATGCTTGTTGTTTTAGAAACCTCCTAGGAAAAAAAAAAAAACTTTGCATAAGCGGTTTCTATCAACATCAAAGATTGGTGCATTCATAATAGTGGCAAGATCTAAAGATTCACTTGATCCACTAGACGAAATGGACTAGTATATAAAATCAAAGTTTGCAGCTCTTTAGCTTTCCCCAAGGTTTCTACGGCAAAGATGACTCCTCTTTTATACCAGCCAAACTATTAGAAAGAGAGAGTCTGTACAAACCACTGAAGTCTGATGCAAAGTCTACCAAGAAATTTCTGTATTGTTTAACATAAAAAAAAATAATAATAAGAGCGTAGTGAGACCATCAAATGAATCAAATCTAGAGAGACAGGGTTAACTGGAATTGGACGCACAAGTTATTCTGGATTATATTATGAGAACCAACATTTTTATCTTTACCAGTAGCAGCAACATAAACTATTTTCCTGAGTGCATGCATCTGTACAAATTCAAATGGTTAAAGCAACGAGAAAAGGAA
Source organism: Castanea sativa (assembly GCF_040712315.1). NCBI lineage: Eukaryota > Viridiplantae > Streptophyta > Magnoliopsida > Fagales > Fagaceae > Castanea > Castanea sativa. The sequence goes on from NC_134013.1 coordinate 66,099,080, forward strand.
CAGGAGGAGAAAACAATTCCTAACCTGGCAGCATGCTCTGGAAAATACTTTCCCGGTTGTTTTTGCCTGAGTGCATGCAGGTCTCCACCGGGGCAAAACTCCATTACCAAGCAAGAGAACTTCTCTGTTTCAAAATATGAATACAATGTGGGTAGGAATGGATGATCCAGAGATTGCAGTATCTCTCTTTCCGTCTGAGCCCTCAATAGCTTCTTGCGAGCAGCAAGAGCTGATTTATCCATTACCTTCATGGCAAAATAAGTTTTAGTGCCCGTCAACTCTGATAGATAAACGTTGCCTATATCTCCACATCCCAGTCTCTTCAACAATCTAAAATGTTTCATTTCCAACATCCCATTACGAGATCGAACAGCTTGAATTGCTTCCCATCTTATATCATTTGCCTTGTGGGGCTTGTACATGGCACTGCTTAAACTACTTGAGCTGCTCTCATCACTAAGATCACTGCCAGTGCTGCCTCTGTACATGCTGGTCTTCCTGCTCTCGACAAGATCACAAGCATTAGTAACTTCACCACTTTCAATAGACTTCTCAATGCTGCTTGTGCATTCACTAACTTCCGTGTTTGTGAAACTTTGTTTGGCTTCTGAATACAGGGTGGCAGCATAGAGGCTATTTGGAGGACTTGGACAATAGGTTACCGCTGATTGAGAAGTACAGTGGCCATTCATTTGTTCAGCACCTCCTTTACTTGGAAAGAAAACCGAATTTTCAGATTCCGACAAGCCACTTGAATTACAATTCTTTGAATCAAAAATGGGATTGTTGATGTAAGATTTCATTGCCACTGCAGAAACCTTCTCCTCATAAGAGGTTCCACCCACTTTCCTATCAACATAATTGGGGGGCCCATATTCAGATTTTCCTTTATGTGAATTGTAATAGTGTTTTTCTGTCTTCAGTGATTCTGCATGCTGCACATCATCACGGGTCACCTTGTGGGATGGCTTTTGATTAATCACATAACCATTTGGATAGCTGGCTGTTTTCATGGCATGATTATGAACAGTTGCATAGGAAGTGGAAGAAACCACTTCATGTCTAGTTTGTTTCGAAGATGGAGGCCGAGAGGAGTGAGGAGTCTTAGATCTTGAAGGAGAGTTGTTGCCTATTGCCAAATTCTGAGTCTTCGAAACTCCATCAATAAGTGACTCCATTCAGCAATTTCAAACAGGCACTGCCACACCAAAATCTAAACTAAGCACAGTGAATTTGTGAGACAAAACTGACAAAATGATAAGCAATATAATCCCCCTCACCACCACCACCACCACCACCTTATACCAAAGCCATTAATAACAAAATCTTAGACTTAACGTCTATCTATTTTTCAAAAGAAGAAAATCTGTGACAATAACTATGTGGTTGAAACCTAGGCGTGAATTTTGATGACCCTGTATGCAATTTCAAATAAAAATCATAATTAACAGAATTTGCAGAGTTCCATCACACAAATATTTCGTTCAATTAAAGAAAATTCCAAAGATTACGGATAGAACAAGAAACCTATAGCCGACCCGAGATACCAAGACAGCCATAGCTAACCCCAGAATCAAGATAGTGAACTTAATTAATACACACACAAAAAAAGGGTCAAAAACTAACAAATTCAATCATCAACTAAATAAAAATGCATTGCTTTGACATTCCTACACCACCATAAAGAAGTTTCTCAATGACCCAAATGGCATTTTTGCTTGCCAAGCAAAAATGTAGTAAAAGAAAAGGAACGAACTAGAATTTGAAAAAACAATCAAGCTCGAAGCTTTCATTGTTTGTGACCCAAGAAAACCAACCCCTCCATTCATTTGGAGCCAAAAAAGCAACAAACTTGACCTTCCCCTTCTTTTCTTTTCCCACAATTTCTCAATAGCCAAACGAAAAACAAGGCAAGAAACCCCAAAAAAGCAAAGAACCAAAGAATCATAAAGAAAGAATGAAAGAAATAAAGGGTACAGTATAGTTTTAGTTTTAGTATAGCATACCTTTATCTTTCTTATATTGTCAGAGAAGAAAGAGTACAATGCAGAGCAAGCAATCCTTCATGACAGTTGGAACACACAGAGAGAGAACCAAAAAACCTCACAGAGAAAGTGAAACAACTTTGGGATGTCTTTGTGTTTCTCTGAAGAAGAGCTTCAGATCTGATCGAAACAAAGAAAGAAAGAGACTCACAAAGACAGAGACAGAAATGGAACAATAATAATTACAGCAGCAACAAATTTTTTTTTTATTATTGAAAAGGTTTTTTCTGTTATTTTTCGTCGTGTAGCTAATGGTGCTTTTGCATAGGAATGGGATTTTTGTTGAGAGAGTAAAAACTAAAAACAAACCCAACCACAAGCAAAGCATAGCCAAGGTAAAATAGTCACTCAAACAAACAAAGTCACTTTTGATTCATGGGGCACCCCCTTTCACTTCACTCTGTATTTTATAATGAACACCTTTCTAAAAAGGCAACTTCTTCATCATGCAAATAAAGGGAAAAAAATTTAACCAAAAATATCTTTAACAATTTTTTATTAGAAGAGGAAAAAAATTATGATTCTTTTGATATTTTTAAACTTTTTAAAAATAATTTATTAACAAGAAGAATGCTAACAGATGCTCTTAAAGCACAATTTATTTTTAAAAAAATTATAGGAAAAAAAAAGTAATTAATGTTTTAACAACTTATTTCATTTCCCATAAAAAGTGGTTTCAAAACTTTCCTAAAATGAATTGTTAACCATTACCCTAAGAACACTTGTTAGCATGACATTATTAACAAATATCTTTAGAGCACCCAAACCCATAAATAAATAGTTAAATACTAGTAAATTGAAAGAAAAAAAATTACTTTTTTTTTTAAATTTATATTTTCCCATATAAATTGTATCAAAATTTTTCTAAAATAATTCATTAACAAATGACTTTAGAGCATTGTTAACTGGACCCATCAATAAATAGTTAAATATTAGTAAATTGAAAAAAAAATTCTTATCCTAAATCACAACTTTCTAATCTAGTATTTTTGAGAGGAAGTTTCTAATCTAGTTGAAAATTAAATCTTATTCCTCAACAAATAAAATCGACTTTTTCTCTATCTCATTAAAAAAAATGTTGACTCTTTATATATATATTGAGAAGAACTCTTTCTGTACGTAGTTAGACACAATTAAGTTATTTGACTATTTCCTCAAAAAATAAGAATAAAGAAAAGCCAGGAATAGGTTAGTAATTACTAATTAGAGAAGCATTATGAGAAACCTAAAAAGGGTTAAAAGATTTCTCCCATATTGTGAGCAATATTGATTATTTATAACAATCTACAAAATTCAATAGACTACGAACATAATTCATTAAATAATAAAGTGAAAAAGTAAAAAACTATGTTTAATTTTTTATTTTATTTTATTTTAGATTAAATATTATTTGTAGTTTGAACTTTGAAGAACAAAGATTTAAACCACACATTTATGTTTCAATACTTCAAGTAAATTTTTGGAATATATCCACACCTCTATGGAATGTTATTTTTTTAAATAATTATATTTTCTTTTGTGATTTCATTAAAGTAAATGAAATAGGTGGCCTTTATAGATCTTTGTAGGGAGCTATATTATCAACTGAAAGATCAACTGTAAAAATGTCACTCATTATTGGTAAACGGTAAATTAGAGAAGTAAATGATATCTAAATTCATTTCACCCATCACTTTCACTATCCACCGAATTCACTTAATGTTTTAGATTAAGGCAAAAATACATTACTTCCTCTGATTAGTGGGTTGATCTCATTTTAGACCCTTGACTATCAAAACTTTCATTTTAATCCTTTAACTATTATTGGTTTGCAACCAAAATGATCATTCCGTTGTCTCTGTTAATCAAAACAATATCGTTTAGATACAGTTATATCAAAAATTGTTTTCAATATAACTAAAGAATTAGAAATCTTATAAAAATTAATTATAAAAAAAACCACACACATACCCTTTTTTTATTTTTTTTCCCAAAATGATGTAGGTTTGGGTTATTTATAAGTACTAACAAACAGAGTTGATAGAAGGAATGAATTGATAATAATTTAATATTATGGTATTTATTATAACTTATAAGTTTTGATAGTCAAGGGATCAAAATGACAATCGCTCAATACTCAAGGTAAACATAGATGGTGCAACGTTTAAAGACGTAGGGCATTGTGGGCTGGGAGTAATAGTTCGGAATGATGAAGGAGAGATCATGGGTGCAATGTCGAAGAGGATTCATTTCCCTCTGGGAGCGTTAGAAGCTGAAGCCAAGGCAGCGGAGTGTGGTGTGCTTTTTGCATGGGAGCTGGGGCTTAGAGAAGTCATTATTGAAGGGGATTCACAGGTAGTCATTCATGCCCTGTCTACAGAGCAACCTACCCCCTTATCAATCCAGCAGCTCATATCAGGGACTAAGACATGGTTGCCAAATTTCAGATCCTGGAAGGCGCGTTTTGCACGAAGGGACTGTAACAAAGCAGCTCATTTGATGGCTAGACATGCTAAGGAAATTGAAGATTGTATTATTTGGGTGGAGGACACTCCCCCTTTTATTGTATCTGAAATTAACTCTGATGTAATTTCTCTGGGTTCTACCCAAGTTTAATGAAATTTGCAAACTTCCTATCAAAAAAAAAAAAAAAAAAAAAAAAGGATGCCAAAAAAAAAAAAAAATTACCTAGGATAAATTATATTACAATAATGCCAATAAACATGACTTCTTTTATGTCATCATGAGAGTTTAATGAGCCAAACAAAGTTATTTTCCCAACAAAAGTAATTCTATTTTTGGCTAATATGAAGAATAGTCGCATAAATCTTTTCTTACTTTTAAATATGATATGTTGTGATTGATATATAATAAAGATCTATGTAAGAACAATTTTACACCAATCAAATCCTATTATTTCTACTAATTATGATAACTTTGTATCCTTAATATTTTAAGAGTTTTTTTAGCTTAATAGTATAGTCTGTTATCTTTTATTAGAAGAACAACAACTTACCGAACTATCAAATCATTAAAAAAAAAAAAAACTCTCTTTTTCAGTTTTTCTTAGACACCTCCTTCTCCAAGTGAAGACAAGTGTTGACAGAAAAGAAAAAAAAAAAGTGTTTAAGCATGATAGAAAAGGAGCTTAATAATTTAAAAAAGGGACAGTTAAAAAGAGTGATATATTTTATTTTTGTCTTCTTCAATGGTTTGCTTTCTCCTAGTACTTGTTAAGAGAGTAAATTACAAGAATTGGGGTGTCAACTAATACTACTTTTTTATTTATTGGGTTTTACAGCAATCAAATTCAATGCTTGGACAAAAGAGTAGAAAAAGATTCATTTCTGTCTCAAATCTCAACCAGTTTTGTAATACCCCAAATTTAATTGGACAACACCATTAACTTGCATGTGGATGCTTCGAATCTCTCCCCTCTTATCCACTTTTTTTTCCATTAAGTTTAGGAATCAAATTCACAGAGACCAATTTAGATTTGAGTATTTTTTTTTTCCGTACTTGAATGTAAAATATCGATAAGTAAAAATAATGATAAAAAAAATTAATAGTAATCACATGGGGATTTAAGTCACCGCACCAATACCATTAACTTGATTGGCGGGAACAAGAAGTTGTCACATGTGTACACGTGAACAGGACCAGAAGCACGTGGACGGCTGTCATTGTTTTGTTCGGCCCATAACATTATCTTGCCCCTACGGTGAGTTAAACCCCATCAATAAAAGTAATAAGTAATTATTGAGGGAACCCACATGATGATAAACAATAATTATATTAATATAACCTTTACCACGCTCTTCTCTTTTTACCATTGTTTTACGAAAAATAATAATGAATGCTCCTAGGGAAATAGTTAATAATCTATTTAAAGAAAATTTGTATGAAACAATAAAGTAATATTTTGACACATTTTTTCATTTTCTATAAAAATAATGTCAAAATTTTCTTAAAATAGATTATTAACTATTACTCTAAAAGCACTCGTTAGCATGACCCTTGTTTTATATAGTTTTTTGAGAGATAGTATCTACTCCAGATGATTGCTCTTTTACCATTAAATTAAGACACTAATTAGTTTTTGGTTGAATTCCAGATCTTTTATTTTACTAATTGAACTAACTGAAACCCACAATTATTTTATGTAATTGAATGTAAATAGTAGAAAAGAGTGATGAATTTATGTAAAAGTGACAGACAACTAATTACAAATTTTCACATAATAATTGTGAGAAAATTATGTGGTAAAAATTGTGATTCTAGAATTAATTACTTTTGCAAATGGCCACTTACTTTTTAGTAATTCTTAAGGAAAAAGATTTGTTCACGTTAAAATGTTAAGTTATACTATAATTTCATATTGATCTATCACTAACACTATTATATATATCAACCATTATAATACTACCAAGAAGAAGTTTTAATATAAATAATAATAATAATAAATTCTGTGACACTAACTTATTGAAGTCATTTTGATCTGTGACACTAACTTATTAAAGTTTTTTTTTTTTTTAACCTTACAATGAAAGTTTTATAATTTTATAATTCATTTAAAAAATATAAGCATCAATTTTTATCCTAACATCAACCATATATCATATACTATATTATATTCAAGTCAAAGTATAATTATAATCCAAATTTTCTTCTAAGAAAAAAATTCAAATTAGTTTTTAATGATTCTCTAATTTTACGCAATTTATAATACTCAATGACAATGTCAAAGTCTAGAACACTACGTCACTTATGTCTAAATAAAGACCACTTCATTATTTTATTGTTAAATGTTTTCATCCATGAGTACGACATTACAAATTAGTTATACTACTATTTAAAAGACTTTCTTTATTTGAGATACTTAATTTAGATGCTCAAAATGTCTTCAAATTTATCTGTTTCTAAGGTTTAAATCATAAGGTTAGACATATAAAATTATTAATTAAAAACATTTCTCTCTCACATTAATAGTCAAGCACTGATACAACTTCTTCTTAAAATGAAAAATAAAAAAGACTACTATGAGTAAAATGTGTAAACCCAAAATTAAAAAATAAAAAATAAAAAGTCTCATCGCACACGCAAAGCGCATGTGATGAGGCTAATAACCTAATATTGAAATAAAATTTAACTATTATTAATTTAATATATCTATTTAATTATTGATGATAAGGGTTGTAAAAAATGGTTGGACAACATTGTACAAAAAAAAAAAAAAAAAAAATCAACTCAAAAGTTACCCAAAAAAGGCTAAAAAAAACTACGGATCATAATGCAGGCCACAATCATCTTTTTTGGTTAGAGGTGGTGGTGCCCATATCAATGTTCACTTTACAATTTTTTTACAATGCCGGCAATGGCATCTCTTGAGACATGAGGGGCCGGAGTGCCACGCTAGTGGGACCCACCAATTGTTCTAAATTCTAATCTAGTCTCGGGGCTTAATCGGGACCCACGTGGTGACTATTGTATGTAGTGCAGACGGTAGGCACGGAGGGAATACGGTAGTTGAGTAGTCCCTCATGATGATGACCATAACAAATTTCCTCCCCATATGTTTAGTGGGCCTCAGTATGTGGGTTCCATTCCATTAACTATAACCTTACTTTGACCTCTAATTTTATTCTAATCCAATGGACATAAAATGGCTCTTATGATGAATGGTAATGCATATAAAGGTTTTGATTATACTAGAGGGACATATAACTGAGTAATTAATGTAGTGTTCGTTCTTTTCACATTCATGATTAATTTCACAAATCTACTTTTAACGTGAAATGAAAAAACGATTATATTTCGTAGAGAGGTCCATTGAAAAAATTGTTGAAGTGATCCTCTTTATTAATGAAATAATACCACCTATATAAATGTGTGAGTTAATTCACTGATCAACATAAAAAATGAAACATAAAATATCACAAAGAAATATTATATTTGTATTAATAATATCGTTTTATTGATTAGAAAGCTCATTTTAATAAAATTTTAGTAAATCATACCTTTGAGGGCACTTGATAATTTTTTTCATGTAAGTGGGGCCAAGATAAAGGAGAGGGACTTTCCCAACTAAACCTTTGCAGGCTTACAACTTGACACGTTTTTTAGATTATGATTAAGTGGTTCTGAGACAAAGATGTCCAGGCTTGTGGTGACTAGTGTCACCAATCAACTAAACATGTTTCAACAATCATTTTCAGTGTGCAATTCACACTATCATTTTCTCCAGCAAATCCATGACTAACGAAAATTCTCACAAAGCTAGGCACTTACTTTCATGCTTCCTTCCTGTCCTAGGATCATGTGCAGCAACTACAACCAAAGTCCTCTTGGTCACTTCACCCTGAAGAGTAATAGTAATCTCACTAGCTAGGCTTTCACTTCATGAGTCCTTTCCTCTAGGATCAAGTGCTGCAATTGAAAACAAATTTCCAAGTTTTTGCTAAGAAAAAACTTTCTTTCAATCTAATTAAATATTATAAATTTCAATCTAATTAAATATTTCTAACGGTATTATTTAAAATTTTGAATAACATCACATCTTGAACACTTTTAGATCAAATAAATAAATCTTAAACGTATATCGAATTTTCTTATTTGAAATGGAGAGGACTAAGAATATGTATTGTTTGTGAAAATAGCATTACTTGGGGAACAAATGGGGCAATTGTGATGGGTTTTAGTGTAGCTCAGGTTCAGCATACAAAAGATCTTTAGCACTTCACAATTCAAGAATGGAATGTGGCCCTATGTATTAATTATTGGCAAACAAATCCTGTTGATAGTTACAAGACAGTGTTAGTGAGCATGGTTTTTGTGCATCCTTTTACAGTTACAGGAACAATAGCTTATTGCATTCAAGTCCATAAAGGGGTTGAGGTCCTGCTGTTTGAATCCCAGAAAGACAGATAAGTGGTGTCACTTTGGTCCAAGGGTTAGGTTAGAAACAGGGTTGATAGGGCTGGTTGGTGGTTGATCTAATAAACTGAACATAATAAATGAATATAGGTAATACCATTATGATTCACAAGCAAAAGTGTTGCATTAAGTCATTAGCTTAGAGCTTCATTGCACATTTTTTTAGCTGTTACAACTAAAGCATTAAGAAGCAATTTAAGAGTGGTCCCCGTACAATCTAGTTATACAAAGCCTAATTTTTAAATATAATGGAAGTTATTCATAAAATAGACATCAAGATTGTTCTAGTAAACTCTCTAAATACAAATTCAGGATGTATCTCCCTGTTGACAAAACATCAAGCCTCTTCTCACTTGGTTCATACTTGCCCTTTCGAAGCTGGTATCGATGAGTTACAGCTGAAATAGTATAGGCTTGGCCTTCTATTGTTACACTCTCTCCACATTGCAAGTTCTGCAACAAACAAGGTGCAACTGAGATGTACAGCTAAACATGGATACCCTGGTTGCAACATTTTGTTCAATTGTTTATTCATTCACAAGCTATGCTGGGCCTACAGATCCATGAAAACATCAATAACAGCAACATTACAACATGACAGAACAACAAAAATTTTGTTGGGTGTACATAAAATTTAAGGGGAACGTGTTTTGCTAGTTTTCTACACTTCCAATTCACATAGAATGGCCCTTGAAATTTACAGTTGATTAAGCAAATTCGATGCCACATGGGACCATTTGTCTTCCCTGCAACATGTTCTGGCATTGAAGCATTGGTGTTGAAAGAAGGAACCAACATATATTAGTAAATGCATTCCTCATACCTTTCAAACTATTACAAAATATGCAGACAATAATGTATGTGCTAGAATTTTCTCTATCCTAATCCAACATGTTATGCTGTCTTCAGTTCTTTCACTATCTCTGTCTCTCTAGGATGACCCCAGTCCCAGCCACGAAGCTCACATGGCACAAAAGGAATATTTGCATGATCTTTCTCCCTCATCTTTCTCTTTACCTTTGGAGATCTATTATAGAGCAAGCAAGGACAAGGTGTGTTATAGACTAGCATCGTTATCTATAATACAACCTTCAATAGATTTCCTTATCACCCATTACAAAAAAAATTTAAGTTATTAAAATAGCTAATCTAGCAGCATCTTTTCATGGGACCATTTTGCTACGTGGAGTACATCCTTCAAACCACATTAAAAGTACTCTATAGTCTATACTTATTTAGACACCTTTCATTGCCTTTCACTACCAGTGTGAACCTGCAATAATGCAAATTTAAAATCTTTTTTTTTTTTAAGCATCAGTCAATCAAAAATACATGTGGCCAAGCTTGACTAGTTTTTTGCATATTCATAGGCAACTCCAACATTTTGGGACTAAGTTTTGATTGTTCTTCTTGCTATCAGTCAATCAAAAGTGTGTTGCATCAATGGAATTATGGATGAAAATCAAGTACTCTCTCTGTGCCTCTATTTATTTTGCAAATTTGACCAACAACGCTTCTATACACTTAGCCGCATGCAATAACAATTCTTTAACCAAGTTTCTTGTAATAATTCCAAATCACATTTCTTTGTTTCTGTCATACGTAATTTAATCTGATTCCAATAATGCTTGGCCCATTTTAACATTTGGCATGTGATAGTTGACCAAGTTTCATAATTCATACTGCACATGTGATTATTGATTTTTGTATAACCTAGCTAGTATGCTCCTAAAAGGCCTATTAGAGATGCCGATCTATAGTGTGTTTTTCAAGTAACTTGCATTTATCTCCTAAATAACATATAAAAAATTTATTAGAAAAGGTTATGTCTTGCCTCTAAAGTTACTTGATGTACACATCCTTCTTCTGTGAAAGATCATTCATGATCTCGTTGAATTTAAAGAACTTACATTAGCACGCAAACTGATGTAGAAAATTAATAAACATTTCAAAGACATCCGTTAGGCCTAACACATCATATACAGGTACTTATCGATATCCAAGACGCCAACAGCAAATGCAATCCTTTCTCTTTGTGGCTAAACAAAAAAGGGTAAGAGGCGACAGCTGACATTGGCGACCTATATGTGCACAACCATAGTAGCTCTCCACCCGCTAAGGACCCAATGCCTAATGGGGCTATAGCAAGAGTAGAGCTATAGTCTGAACTCTATCCCATATAGGATATATGGTTCTAGGCAGTACGAGGCAATTTAGCTATATCCAAAACAATAAGTATATTTCCCATCAAAAAATTTATAAAAAAAAAACAATAAGTATAGGAATACAACATTTTTCACAACCTACTGTAATTGATGCATACTAAAAATAGTGTCAATGGTAGACCTAGATAAAAATCATGTTGCTCCAATAACAATCGGCCATCTCAGCAGTTGTAAAAAAAATTGGCCCTAGCATTACCGTGTCCAAAATGATGATAGTAACTTAGTAAGTTGTAGTTTTAACTTTTAACACTAAAATGTGAATGCTATATATCATTATATGTTTTTTACCATTGTAGTTCTTTCATTTTGGATTGTATGTCCCAAATAAAATAATAATAAAAAATAAATAAAATTTCCAGGCTGTTGTCTTTGATTATGGAGATTAAAAAAAAAAAAATTATTATAAAATTTAAAAATAATAATAATAAAAAGAGGAGTAGAATAGTGGGTAATTACAGAGGGGAAGCAACGAATGCCAAGGTTCTTGGGCGGAGGCGTAATTTCGATGACTTTATAAGGGTGGTTGTTATCTCTGTTTCTCTCTTTCTTTCTGCAAAATACTTGGAGTTGGGGTACCTCTCTCTGCTTTTTAAAATATATATAAAAAATAATAATTAATTAATTAAAAAAGAAGGGAAAATTGAGAAGCGGAATGTAACAGTAAAATATTAAGGAAAAAACCTCAGAATTGAGTTGCGAAATGAATCTACGTACCTTTTGAGATTGAGATGCACCTAGGCCCAAGTTCCACGACGCCAGTGCCATTCTCTCTCTCTCTCTCTATATCTCTCCCTCTGAGCACGAAAGCCAGAAAAAATAGAAGATTTTTCTTTTGTTATTACACGACAACGTTTACTGAGTTCGAGGAAGTTTATTTGGAATTTTTTTCCTATCAAGGGCGGCCCATGGGCTACTGACTTTGCAGCCCAAGTTCAGTTTGTAAACTAGAATGAATTGCCATTTCGGGCTTGGTTTGTGGAGGATTATTATTTTTTGAAATAATTTTTTTTTATAAGTTATTTTGAAATTAATTCTTTTCCACATTGTATAGTATGGTATTTATAAGTGTCCAAAATATTTGTTAGTATGGTATTTAGAATTGTCCAAAACATTTGTTCAAATCGAACCACCTACTCAATCTAAACCAATCCATAAAGATTTCAGTAGTTTCAAAGGCAAGAGGTGGTTGGCAATGACTTGAAGTCTCCAAAAAATTGGTCATTTCAGTTTGAGTGCTGATTTTCCTATATTAGAATTTGATACAACAAAAACGATCGACATAAATTTAAAAGGGTTTCTAGATCAAGTGAAGATCTAGAGATCTCTACTCCATCACCCTTTATCGTCCATGGGAGACTAAATGGTCAAGATCATGGTTTTTCACAGTTAATGGCGGATTCTGTTATTGTCCACCCGAAGTAGTTGAGTCGAAGTTTTAGTTTGAGCCCTACACTAACTTGGCCCAAGCCTAATGGAGTATTGAGGAATTGCTTAAAATAATTTAGTTATATATTGAAGAGAGAGAGAGAGAGAGAATAAATTAATATGTAGGAAATATTATATAAAACATTTATTAAATTTTCATTAAAAATTGATGATAATGATTTTTGTAGATTGTGAATGCGGAACGAAGGATCATTGAATTCCTCTCATAATAGGTTTAACGATGAAAATGCAAAATATCAAAAAGGCACATTAGTTGGTAACATTATAATTGTGGTAAAAATATACATTCGCAACAAATATATTGCAAATACGAGAGCAGAGCTATAGTTTTAACCATCACCTGCCGTCTTTGTTGCTGTAGTTCTCAGAGTATCACATCACATCCCTAGCCTCACATTCAACAAGCTGCAAATGCGTTTGGATGTGGAAACTTCTGAAAGCCAAACACTCCGCTTCATGTGCAGCTATGACTTATGTTCTTTCAGTTCACCCTTGTATAATATACTACAGTTTTAAACATCCAACCTAGCCGAGTAGCTGAATGTTATTTCTAATACAAAGGCTACAATCATGGTATGCCTTTACTAAGAAGTCACAATCTTGCAGGATTAAGATGCATTCACACCCAGATCAGTTCCAAATTCATACTACATCAACTCTCGCCAAGATCCAATTCAGCCAGACGAATGATTCAGCAGGAACATAGTAAAGGTCAAACTAACAATGTTGAGATTTGTTCCATTTCCATCATAGAAGCTAATGTTGTCAGGATTGCAATGCAACAATCATGTCAAACAGAATATTTCTAAGTCATAGAAAGCAGCTAACACATCAGAACATTGCATTTTATGAAACAAGGTCAGCTATCCATGTAAGATACATGTTTAAGAGTTGACATCCAAGGAATTATCACCATGAATGGCAAGGTCTAGCCACTTGTGTCCATGCAAAACTGAAACAATAAGTCTAGATACACAACCAATTTCACGACTTTTTTCATCAGTGCTAAAGTGAAAAGTTGTGATTGGTATACAAAGGAGACAATAATCTGCTACCTCAAATGTTGTGAAAAAAGTTATGAATTTGTTGTGTCTATGGCATTGTTGGAACTAAAATGATTTGCTAAACATAAGAAATAAATTGAGTGCTTCCTTAACTGACAAGAATGGTCTGCTAATGAAAATGATTAAACAGAATGTTAGGAAGATTAATTGCCACTTATGTCTGCAAGTACCATTTCAAGAACCTGAGATAATACAATCATCTGCACAATTTGCAGCTCATTAATGTCGACCAAATGAAAAGTTAAAATCAGATCCTTTATCTTGCACTACCAGTACAGAAGGGTAAAAACATTCAAAACCACCTCCTCAACAAAATAAAAGAATCCGAACATAAGCTAACAAACTTGAAACTCAATGCTACAAACTGAGACAGGTTCGCATTTTCCCGTAAACTTATAAATTATAATCCTAATATTCCTCATCCAATGACTTCTACCTTGAATAAGGATGGTATCGACTACCACTCCCTGCACCACCACCATACCCCCCTCTACTCCCATAGAAGGAAGCACTACCCCCTCCATAGGCACCACCAAGACTGGCATCATAACTACTCCCATAGCCACCAGCAGCAGCACCACTACCACCACTAGCATATCCCCCATAACTCTCACTAGGTCCACCATAACTGCCTCCTAGATCATAACCTCTGCTAAAGCCTCCTCCTCCATAACGACTCGAGTATCCTAGATAGGGCTCTTCCCTGTAAGTTGCCATACCACCACCAACACCATATCCTCCATAACCACCAAATTCACTTCCACCATAACCACCATAAGCGCTGCTCCTGCCACCACCATAGGGTCCACCTGACCTATATCCACCACCACTGCCACCTCCAAAGCTACTGCCTCCGAATCCACCATAACCACTATCTCTGAACCCACCACTAAATGCAGGCCTAGAATCATTATAACGCCTGGATGGGGCAGGTGGTGGGTTTGGCTTCTTTGGCTCTGCCTTTTTTATTTCCACCTACAAGAAAGAAACATGAACCTAAATTACAATGCTTCATAATTGATAAAGGGTTGTATTCAGTACAAACAACAGCGTATGTGTTAAATAATTCAAGAATCTTCGTATCTTTCGTATGGTTAGAAGACATAATATTAATTAGTTTAATCACAGAAGAAAACGATACCCTTAGTTTCACTTCCCCCAACCCCCCCTCTCTTTTTCTTTCTAAATTCCTTTTTTCCTGTCCTTTCATCTTAGAACTAACTTTCTGTATACAGTCCAAATCATGCATCACTTCAACTGTGATAGCAACACATCTGGAGCAGTAGAATTTATTAGAATATTTCTAAATCTGAAAGTAGGCGCTAAAGTAAGCCACCAAATAGTGCAAATTTTTTTGGAAGTACTTTTGTTAACATCATCCATCTACTGAATTTTTTTTAAGGACTACAAAACAACAACATTGTTGCATATAAACTAAATAAAAATTTTAAATTATGAACTCTACACCAAGCACCATGCTTGATGGATGCCAAAGAATAGAGTGACAACTCATATTGATTAAAAAAATATCTAAACAAGATATAGCATAAAGTTAACCAATAATGAATGATTAATACGCCAAAGTACTTAATAAACCCACTAGGTTTGGCACATAACAAATAATTAAAACATCCCCACTTAGATGTTAGTTTATGTTTTTTGTTTTAATTTTTTTTTTTTTTTTTTTTTTAACATGAAACCTCATCAAGGGAGGGAGGATCCTTTGGGCCAATCCCTGGGGAGTAAACCACAAATACACAACCCCACTCGCCAAAAATTTATGTAATCATTCAAGTAAAAATAGATGCAATTTTTTCACTTCAAAAAAAAAAAAATAGAAGTCCTTTGCAAGCTCTGTATGAGGCCCTTTGGGCAAAAACTTGCATTTGAATAATAATAGTCTTTGTTTTTAATCTAGTAACTAATATGTTTTTTTATATAAATAATCTAGTAACTAATATGTTATGTATCCCCTAGCTAGTAATTACATCATACAAAGGTTGGTTATAGAAATAGGGACATTATCTTTAAGAACATACAAAAAGGAAAAATAAATGTTCATTTTAGTTAGCACTCTGCTCACCTGAGCTCCTGCCAGCTCCAGTCTGTTACCCCTGGACAAGAGATCATCAACTGCTTGCTCTGTATCAAAGGAAATAAACCCAAACCCACGAGAACGACTGGTGGAATGGTCCCGCATGATCTGGTGTTCCTTGACCTCTCCAAATTGCGCAAAGAAGTCCCTGAACTCATCTGCTCATTTGAAACAAACAAATAGCTCCCCTTTCAGAATTAATATGCAAACAACCTTTAATTCACAAAAAGATAATTACCACAAAACTATAGAGGAAACAACCTTCATTCACAGTTGCAGGAATCCCACCCACAAAAATCTTCTTAGTCCTGATATCCTTAGACCCAATAGCACCCTTCGGGATGGTCCGCTTAATTTCCACCTACATGCCCCCCAACATCACATCAAAACACCAATAAAATCAAATCAACAACTAGAGCAAAAACAACTAAATTCTAGCTCAATATTGACACGATTAAACAAAAACCCTACTTGTTTCCCATTAATAATATGGGGATCCTCAATGACTTTATCAACCACAGAGGGTTCTGCATAAGTCACAAACCCAAATCCTCGGGGCTGCCCAGTCTTCCGGTCCTTCATTATCACAGAATCAATAATATCACCATATTTACCGAAGTGCTTGACAAATTGTGCTGCATAGTACAATTACAATCACAAGAAGAACCAAACAAAAACTCGTAAATGTCCTACTAAAAATCAGCAACACTTACATAAAATTAAAATAAGACAAACACTATTTACACCTTTTAAGTTTAGGATCGCTTCTAAATCAGTATTACAACAATGTCAATGTGCCCCTTCCGTCAACATCTGCTAAACCTTTTGTTTTGGTAGATTAGACACGCACTTAATGGGTATTGAACCAACAACCTCACCCTCCATGGCCTCCACTTCTAAATTTATAAGGGGAGGAGTTGCCGGTTGAGGTAGAGCTAGTTGCCAACATCCGTTAAAACTTTTCTTTTAACGAACCCCAAAAGGGACCGGCATGATTATTGGTGAAAATGTGATGTAACATAAGAAAAGGGGCACATCAACATGGCCTAAATTGCGAGTTTTGAAAGCCAAGACTACCAATTTAGACGCGAATCCAAACTTAAAAGTAGTGTAAAGTGTAAACTGCATTTGAAACATTAAAAAAAAAGCATCATCAACTATAAAAATAACTAACCATCGGTTGTCTCTCGCGCTAAGCCCCCTATAAAGATTTTTCTGCAACAAATTACAAACAGATCAAAAACACACACACACACACAAATTATTATCCACACAAGTAATTAACTTAAACTCAAATACAACCTTCTTACTTAAGTTCTTGAAAAAAATTTCCTTTTCTTTCACTTTCGTCTTAATTATTCATAACAACTACTTGATTAGCAAGAGCATTACACGAAAAATTAAAATCAAACACAAATTTCCTTCAGTTCCGAAATTTTTTCTTTCTTTTTTCCTTCTATTTTTTTTTCCCCTAAAATTTTTTCCCAATAATCAAGAAAGTATTAGAGAAACAACGAGCAACTGAAACAGTTACTAAGTTTTTTTTTCCCCCCCCAAGATTTGGGTGATTTTTTTTGTCGTTGATAGATTTTCTTAGGAACCAAACAGAGCTTAAAAATTGAAAAGTTTAAGAGAGAGGAGAGAGAGAGAGAGAGAGAGAAACCCGGCGCTAGCTCCGTCGGAAGAGTGAGAGTGAGACTTGTCGTTGATGATATCGTCGTCTTCTCTGAGGTCAGAAGACTTAACGTCGTTAGGCTCTCCGTCGAGGATAGCTTCGTTGGCTTGAGAGTCCATTTGGAAGCTAGCTGGCAATGATTTCACGAATTCAAAGAAGAAGAAAAATTGGATTTGGATTTGGGATTTGGATTTAGGAGTGCCCTAGCTTAATAGCTTTTAGCTTTAGAAGAGTCAAAGAGAGAGCGAGAGAGAGAGAGAGTACAATGAAAATGAATGAAAGAAAGCCCTAAAACTAAAACCCTTTTTAAGATATTTCTGCTCTCTCATTGGCTGGACACAAACGGCTATCGTGTTAAGCGTTCTACTTCTTCCTTCCTACCTTTCAATTTTAAACCCATCCCATCATTTTTCTTCTTTTTTATTTTTTAAAGCTCACTATAATTTATAACTTATATTTTAGTGACATCTCGAGCTCAAATATTTTATCCTCAATTATTGAAATATGTAAAAAAAAATTATAAATATATCAAAATTGTTATTTTATAACTTATGTTATAATGGAATGTTGTGTGGTTTTATTAAATCTTGTCTTGTAAGCAATAATTATAATGAGTAATGACAAAATTACAAAATAGCTTACTTGATAAATTTATGTCCTTTTTAGCACTAAAAAGGAAAATTTCAAATTTCAAAAACTAAAATATAACCTTACCCAAAATTTAGGAAACAAACATATATTTTTGGTTTTTTTTTTAAAGACCAATTACATCAATCTTCTTCTTTTTTTTCTTTTTTTTTTTGATGAATATATCAATTTTCTTTGTGTAATGAATATATGCAACATCAATCTTTTAAGTTTCGTAGAAGTAAAAAATGATAATTATCTTAAACGTTGTAAAGAGCGCAACTGATATAATGAAACTCTAATAGTTATTTTTGCCTAATAGTCTATTTTTGTGGATTAACATGTTCTTAGTTAAGCATTAACATTTCTAATTTGACGCAAGCTTATAGATGAAATCCCTATTTTGCCTTGAAGTTATCAAATTTATGTGATTTACTAAAAAAATTATGAATGCTCAATCATATACTTTAAGGTCAAAATAGGTATCTCACCCAACTCACCATACCCAACCTAATTCAATTCCACACGAGAAAGTTCTTTCATTTGTTCAATTAGTAATGAGTCAAACAATTGGAAAAAAAAGAGAAAAAAACACAAATGAGCATTCGATAAGATGTTGGGTTTACTAAAATCTACTTGAGTAATCCTGACTAAACCGAATTTAATATATGCATGTCATAATTTTGTTGGATGCATGTATTCTCACCCTCACACAAGGAGGATTTGTTTAGATAAATATAATGTTATCATATTTCTCACTTTTTTTTTGTAAGAAAAAAAAAACCACTAAAAAATTCTCTCCTAATAAGTTAAATCTCCATCATTTTATAAAGCATCACATTGTTGTCAAATCTTGTGGGAAAACATTGAATCTCACCGCTTCCGCTAACCTTTAGTTTTAATTGATTGAGCCGAAAATTTTATGATTTCAGTCGCCATTGATAATCTCATTGACTGTCGCTACGAGCACAGAGTTAAGGTTTAGGTCCAATTGAGAATTTGTAACTCTCTCTTATGGATTTTTTTTTTTTTTTAGTTGGTACTCTTGGATCAGGTTTATTGATTACATGTTTTTTCTTACTATTTGTGAATCACTTTTTTTTTTTTTTTTTTTAATTTTAGATCTAACGTATAGAAATTTATTTGATTTTTTTTATTTAAATTTTTTCCATCTGTGGGTGGATCTGATTTATAGATTTAGTTTGAGTTACTTGTTGAATTATCGACATGTTTGGGAGAAAGGAAGTATAGTTAACTCGATACTCTGGACTAAGATCGACCAGTCACTCAAAATAAGGGTGCGGTTGATTTCGAGTTTTCGGGTTGACATGTAGTCCACAAATGGTTCTTTATTGTGGAGTTCACAAAGTTCAAAAAAATGGTGGGGAAAGGGCAACAAGCAAAATCCATTTCATTGAAAAAATTATCACCAACTATTAAGTTTGAAAAGTAGATCAGCTTTGCACATGATCGAAGGATCAACGTTTGTTGCTTTTCTTTTTCATACTTGAGTTCCTAACCATTTGTAATAATACAACAAAATTTTGATGGGCACTTTGCCGCGTTGAACATGAATTTACATGAGAGAGTGAGAGAGAGACCCTTCTAATCTAGACCCTGACAAACCATACATCTACATTGTATTCTGTAGATTAAACCTCCTCCTTCCCTCTTGCCTGTAGTATGGAGTTTCATCTATTGTTCTTCTTACATAGTCAACAAAAGGCTGAGGTGTTCGAGGAGACTGTTCATTCAAAACAGCAGGGCTGCCACGAACAGGGGTCATGGGTGCTGGGACAGTGGGAGTAGCAGGAGCAGGAGCAGGAGCAGGAGCAGTGGATGTCTGAGATCTGCCAGGCCTGTCCAAGTAACAGATGAAGATGGCCGCTGTCAATACCAATAGCACAAAGCACCCAACCACACTTGCCCAAAGGGTTTTATTTATTATAGTTCCTGATGCCGCTGCTCTTTCTACAGGTTGGTAGGCAACATCTATTTCCATTCTCTGACCTGTAAAACAGGCAAATAAAGATGTCAATTTGGTCCATATTTAAGAAATCCACTGTCTCCCTCAGAGACAAACTTTCTTGATCGCTAAAAAAAGCAAAGACGTATCATGATTCAGAACTAGGTAGACTCACCATTAGCTGGGAGCGTGACGATGATTTTGTCTTTGAAACTTTTTGCTCCTAGCACTATGATCTGGAGACGGAGAATAGAGATGATCAGTCTAAAAATGAAATCATTTGTTGAATTTTATACAGCTTTAGAGATGAAACCAGTACACTAATTATTATCCTGTAGTCCTGCAAACATAGAGGAGGAACATTAGGACTTTGGACAATGTGCTTCCCAATATTAGAATTTGTGGTTGTTAGGTTGATGTAAACATTGTTAGCCTATCTCCTAATAACTTCAGTTTTTGAGATGAGATAACTAACGTTGTATTAAAGCCCGGTATGATTCATGAATCTTGTGTTCGATACTAAACCCCCGGTATGATTCATGAATCTTGTGTTTGATACTAAACCCCATTTCAGTTCAGTTACATTGTTGCTTTGGTTCTAAATGTCCAAGGCCTGCATTTTTTTTTTTTTTGTTCAATGTTGTTGGGTAGGCCAGCCTGTGAAGGGGGCCTAAAGAGTTAAAAGTTAAAGCGTTCTTGAGCTTGATATACACGTTGGCCTATTTCCTAACAGATTCAAGCTTTTAAGATTGATGATTACTAATATTTGCATTGATTTCAAATTTAACTTCATCCTTTTTATACTCTCCTAATTAAATTTCATTCTCTGAAAGAACTTCATAACAGAAGCCATGAAACCTTTTTATTTCTACAAGACATTTAAACAATTTCTGTAAAGTTTGACAGTTTAACTTGACTAGTAATAATTACTCATCAACAACACTTGCATTATAAGCAAATGCATTAAATGAAGCATAATGCTCACCTCATACTGTGCCCGGCCACCAATTCCAGATTCTTCTCTATAGATGGGGCTGATCATGATCTGATCCTGATTGTGCCAATGGATTTCGACATCTAAAATGAGACAACCAAATAAGTCATTGCAGTACTTATATCCAGTTACCGATTCTCTCCCTTTCTCTCACTTCTGAGTTTTTTTTTTTTTTTTTTTGGGGGGGGGGGGGGGAGGGGGGTGTTGGGGGATCATATTACAAGAACCCAAACCCATTGATACTCTACCAAAGCTTAGCAAAATTAATGTAGATATAAATTTATTATGTCTGTATACGGGGTCACTGAAAAATATAGACATCTTATTTCATCCATTTATAGGCTCCTTGAACAAATAATATGAATGGTGCAAGTAGATATGTATGCTCCAAACATGCCATTAGGAATCCATGATACTTATAATGACAAGAAAAGGTCCCAACCACTGAAGATGGCTAGCAAGGGAACTCCCCTTACTAAGTAGACAAGTACATATATTTTTGAACAAACATTATGGATGATGCACAAAAGGGCATATTCAAAATCCCAGCTAATCAGTTTGAGATGAGTTTAAATGTTGAAAGTTCTTCTGACAATCTGAAAGTCGTAAATTTAAAAATCACCAAGCACGTGATTCTTCTGGAAACTTATCATAAACATAAATTCTGGTTCATGCAGTAGTATTTCTAGAATAAGCATCCCCTTCCAATGATAATGAAGGAGCCAGCTAGCTTTGTGGTAAAATTTTCATGGGGAGTGGTAGAGAAATGGGGTGAACTCGCACCTTCATGGCCCATAGGCCTTGGCTTAGGTAGTGAAAGTCTGTTGCAGGTCTTAAGGTTCAAATCTTACCATTGAAGGAGAGAGAAAGAGAGAACCCCCACCTCCATCAGGGTGTATAGGGCTATGGGTAGAGAAAAGGCTCATGCCCACACACACACACACACACACGGAAAAATGTCTGGCACTGTACCTGTATTCCCCAAGATGGTTATGATTGTCTTGTTAGAGCCTGGTGTCAGATTCAACTGCTTTAAATTCTGAGACATTAAAAAATTTGCATCATCATATACTTCTAAAATTGAGTTGGTTTAATATTAAAATTGAAACCAATTATTTGCAATAGCATATAATCAGATTAGTTCATCGGATCACAGGCATTAAACAGAGCACCCCAAATTTAATTCAAAAACAACTCAATGAACTACCTACAGAATAAATCTTAAGCCTCCTAGCCAATCCTATACTGAAGTTACATGTTCATGAACTTATTGAGGACAGGACCAATGGTCATCTGAACTGATGGGTGGTGATCAAGGTGCCTTGCTCAAGTTTTATTCTTCCCTTCCTGCCCCAACCAAAAAGAAAGGCAAGCTGTATGAATAAATGTTTACCTTGCCCATTTCTAATACCGAAAACCCTCCAATAAAAAGACCAGATGCAGATCCCAAGGCATATTTAGCTCCTCTCATTGATGCACTCATGGAAACAGATATATCTGGTTTCATGTCCTTTGACTTGGGTATAGAGCGTACCAAGTGCTCTGGTGAGTAAGGGAAAAAGAGGCAATATGAGCTGCCAGTGTTAAGATCCACCCATGGCTTTGCATACCTTCAAGCCCACAGACAGAAAAGAATATAAACAGATGAGAAAACTTTCTGGTTAATTAGCATACAAAACATACAAAATTTTAAGAAACATACCCAACAAAAGGAGGGTCCACAATACAGTCATATGGGACTTCCTCACTGTTTCCAAGAGGTCCAAGGTTGTTGCCGTAAGCATTACTTTCATAATAAAGAGAAAAAAGAAAGGGATTAACCGAATGTCATCACTTACATGAATCTATCTACAAAAGTGTGCTAGTAAACTGAATACCAAATCTTCACAACATATATAAAGTATACAACATATCGACGACAAAGATTAAGGGTGATGGAGCCATAACCTTCAAGATAGAACAAAATTTTCATCCAAACCAATTTAAAGGTGTCTTCTCCAAAAAGATGACCATCCACATGTTTTTAATCGCATGATATATTAATTCATTTAAATAGGTACAGAATAAATTTCAGATTTTTTTTTGGGGGGGGGGGGGGGGGTAATTCTAGCCATTACTGGCGTGCGTGTTAGATTAAACTCAGACTCTAAATTTTATTTAACTTATTTGCATGAGTTGTCAAGGCAGCATAACTTGCTTTGCAAATGTTCAAAAGTCACAAAGGGTTTATAGAGGTGAGAAAAACATTCGCAATGTGTTCTAATGGCGTGGCTGTACTCTTATAAATGGAAGAATTATTTTTCTCCACATGATTGAAACCTATAAATTAAATTATCTGTCTTCAAGAACTTCACAAGTCACTAAAGGGTGCTTATATCCTGTCTCTGTTGGCACAGGACTGGCTTATTTATCAGCCATGACTTGTGTGACACTTTCTCTGGCATGTCAGATACTTGTCGACATGACAATTGAGCACACCATTATCCCAAATGCATATTCTAAGATTTGTAAAATAACCTTCATTTAATAATATAAAAAAATGAGGAGAATTATTAAAAATGTTACTATCAAGCATTAAAAACCTATGAAATTCTTATCATCCTGATGATTTTTATTACATATAATTTTTCTGCCAGCATACACAAAAATATATGTTTCAATATTGTTAATTTACTAAACACACATATAGCCATGACTGTGTCTCAAGTTTTGGACTTGCCAAGTCCAACACCTATTCACAACAAATTACATGGGTTTTGTCTGCAATTCATAGTTTACAAACCTGAACTTCACCAAGAAGTTATATCCTTTTGTGGGAAAAGGAACATTTGTCAGCGTCTCTTTTGGAGCATCCACAGAAACAATATCCCCCGTGAGTACCGTAACCAGTGTTTGCAGTTTCAGACCAGAACCCTCAAAAATAACTGTTCACAGGTAACAAGTTCCACATTGAAAAGGGCTACCATCATATTCAGAGGAAATCATAGAAGCACATAGGGAAGATATCTAACATTAAATTTGTGCCAGCGGCTTCAACAAAGTGAAAGGTTTTATTCCAATACCTTGGGTTGAACCTTCCCCAACTGCTTCAGCTATTCCAGATGGCATGTCCACAGATACAACACTTTCGTTGGCAGTAAACCACTTGCCAGAAACTTGATCATTTAAACCTACCATAATAAATTGAACAATGTAACATCCCAAAAAAAAAGTATGAAAGGAATGATAAATCCATGGATGTTTGAATATTGATTCTGGAAGAGAAGAATATTTTTTTAGCGGTCAGGTACACAACCAATGGGTCTTGAAGCAATGACCTCACACTCTACCTAGAACTTTTGAGGGGAGGAGGTGCCAATTGAGCTAGAGCTCATTGGTAGAAAAGAAAAGAATACTATGATTAATATATGAGAAACAGGATGGTACAAGAAGACATTAGAACATCCATTATCTGCCACCCTAGGACACAAGTAAGCAGTCCACATGTTGTGATGCAAATGCATTTGGCAGATAAATATTTTTATGCAGGGAACCTATTTCTATATAAGCAAAATACATCCATCAAAGAAATTGGGAGATACATCTGCTTCAGATAACAATAGGTGAAGAAAGGAAGTAGAGAAAAGGGAGAAGTCAAAGGAATTTTCACAGTTGAGAACTATTTATTTTATGAATTTCTTTATGGGAAATGAAAGAATTTCCTGTGTGTGCATGAAAGTTTCCATAGGCCATGGGCCTGAAACTCTCATCTTCCAAGTAGACTGAACAGTGTTAAAATGAGAATCATACCCAAGGTTTATGAAAGTTTCCATAGGCCATGGGCCTGAAACTCTCATCTTCCAAGTAGACTGAACAGTGTTAAAATGAATCATATCAAGTCCAACATTCTATATAGGAATTAGACTTCTTCAACACTTTCAAATAAACTTGACTATTAACAAATGAAGCTTAGAGTAGTTCAAATATTATCAGATACAATTATGAAGTGCTAGAAGACGAATGCTATGACAAATTTCACGTTATAACATGGAGCAAATAGTTATAAATAGCAACAAGATGGAGACAGTACTGCACAAACTGAAATTGCATTTAATTAGTAATTTGAGACAGATTTGAAAGAAAACACATAACTATAAATAACTGTAAAGAAAATGTATTGGTAATATGTTCACTGTAGACCCACCTTCTATACTGAAGTTCAGATAACTTCCTTTGTGTAAGACTGGATTTTGAGGGTGTACATGAGCACCAACTGAAATCTAAAGAAAATTAAGGAATTAACTTGTCTTAAACTGTAGTACTAATTAAAAACATAAACATGAAACTCAGAAGGAAAATATGAAAGTAAAACGCAGATAGAGATTACTTATTCATATTATGATCAGAACCAATAGCATTTGGTTAACAAATAAGGCTTATTTCTTTTTTTTGATAAGTAACGAAAATTTTATTAAAAAATGAAGAATAGCCAACCCGAGTACATTGGGAATGTACTATGGGGGCATAAATCAATAACCAAGATTACAACGATCAAGTAAAACGGGAAGGGAAGAATAAGAAAAATGACAAAAAACCACACTCCAATCGAGGAGAGTGTGTAGGAAAAAAGACTTAATCTCTAGTAAAGAGCGTTCACAGCCCTCGAAGCATCTCTCATTCCTTTCGCGCCAAATACACCATAACAAGCAATGAGGCACAATTCTCCACAACTCAATATTTCTATGTCTTCCAAACTTACCCTGCCAAGACTCAAACAACTCAATAACCTTCTGAGGCATAACCCAATGAACTCCAAATAGGCAAAACACCAACGACCACAACTCACAAGCAATGGGGCAATGAAGAAGAAGATGATCCACCGACTCCCCACAATTCTTACACATATAGCACCAATCCAGAACTAACACACGTCGTTTGCGAAGATTATACATTTGTTAAGATCTTACCTAAAGAAGCAGCCCATGAAAAGAAAGCTACCCTTGGAGGAACCTTCGATTTCCAAACCAACTTCCAAGGGAAGGGTAAGGTGGTAGGAGGGTAGAAAGAAAGATAGAAACCTCTAACCTCAAAACCTCTACTCCTTGCTGGCTTCCAACACAACCGATCCGGACCCAAACCCCGTACCGTCGAAGAGTAGACCATATCCATAAACCGATCAAAGGATTCTTGCTCCCAATCCTGTGGAGGACGACGAAATTTAGCATCCCAATGAATCCTCCCACCAGACCAACACATAACCTCCGCTACTGAAGAATCCTTTGTTCTACTAATACAATAGAGCTCCGGAAAAGCCTCTTGGAAAGTACGATCACCACACCATACATGCTTCCAAAACTTCACTCGAGTACCATCACCCACATCATACATAAGAAGTTTAGAAAAACGTGTCCAACCACTCCTAATATGTCTCCACAAACTAACACCATAAGCACTGGTCACCTTTTTCGTGCACCAACCACCCCAATCATTCCCATATTTCATTGCAATAACCCTCCTCCATAGAGCATCGTTCTCCATACCATACCTCCATAACCATTTTCCTAACAAGGCAGCATTAAAACTCCTCAAACGTCTAATACCTAACCCTCCAACCTGCAACGGCTTACAAACCTGAGCCCAATTGACCAAGTGTAATTTAGAGTCACCATGAAGACCACCCCACAAAAAATCTCGCTGTAACTTCTCCATACGATTCGCCACCTTCCCAGGAAGAGGCAAAAGGGAAAGGAAGTAAGTAGGTAAGGAGGAAAGAGTACTTTTAATAAGAGTTACCTTACCCCCCTTAGATAGATACAACCTCTTCCACCCTGCTAATCTCCTTTCCATCTTCTCCAAAATAGGATTCCAAATTGCCAACTCTTTAAATTTAGCTCCTAATGGTAGCCCCAAATATCTCAAAGGAAGAGAGGATAGCCTACAACCCAGCATCCCCACCAACACATCCATATTGTAGACCTCCCCTATAGGAACCAACTCAGATTTCCCCAAATTAATCCTTAAACCTGAAACCTCCTCAAATCTAGCTAAGATCGCTCTCAAACAAGCTATATGCGAAGGATCAGCATCACAAAAAATAAGAGTGTCATCAGCAAACAAAAGATGAGACACCATCACCGAGTTGCCAGCTGCATTACCTACAGAGAAGCACGAGAGCGGACCGGAAGAAACGAGGCCACATCCAACAAACGACTCAACCCCTCCATAACAATGTCAAATAGCAACGGAGACAAGGGGTCCCCTTGCCGAATCCCCCTAGAGCTACCAAAAAAATCAGAAGGACTACCATTGATCAGAATGGAGAATTTAACAGTAGATATGCAACACAATATCCACTTTCTCCATTTCTCTGAAAATCCACAACGCTGAAGCATATACATTAAAAAACCCCAGCTCACATGGTCATAAGCCTTCTCCACATCCAACTTACACAAAACTCCCGGAACACCTGACTTCAATCTACTATCAATACATTCTGAAGCAATCAAAAAAGAGTCCAATATCTGTCTACCTTTCACAAATGCATTCTGAGAAGTCGAAATAAGCCCATGTGCCACCCTTCTGAGACGATTAGCCAACACTTTAGAAATGATCTTATAAATCCCACCAACTAAACTAATAGGCCGAAAATCCCTGATCTCCACAGCATCCACCTTTTTGAGAATAAGAGCAAGGAAAGAAGCATTAAGGCTCTTCTCAAACACAGCCTGAGAATGAAAATTGTGGAACACTGCCATAATTTCAGCCTTCAACAAACACCAGCAAGACTGAAAGAACGCCATAGAAAAGCCATCCGGACCAGGAGCCTTATCACCCTTAAAATCACTAATCACCCCAAACACCTCTTCCTCATCAAAAGGTCTATCTAACCACAATGCATCATCCTCTGAGATACAAGAGAACTCCACATCATCTAGTAAAGGTCTATGAGCCACAGTTTCAGTATATAGCTGCCTATAAAAATGAGAGATACAACCAGCTATAGCCTCCGAATCTGAAGACAATTCACCATCTACCATAAGCCTATCAATGGAATTAACTCTTCTGTGAGAGTTAGCTATACGATGAAAGAATTTGGTATTCCTGTCTCCTTCCCTAATACAAAGGACTCTAGACTTCTGCCTCCAACAGATTTCCTCCATCAAAGTAACTTTTTCTAATTCACCTCGAATTCTCTCCAACTCCAGCCTTTCCTCCACAACTAAAGTTCGACTCTCCTCAATCATCTCTAAATCACGAAGCTCTTGCCACAATTTTCTCACCCGATCTTCAACATTTCCAAAAACCTCCACATTCCATTTCTTCAAATCATTTTTCAAAAGCTTCAATTTATAGGCCAACACAAAACTCGGAGTTCCTCGGACATTATAAGATGCCCACCAGGATCGCACCCTCTCCACGAAACCCTCATCTTTCAGCCACATATTCTCAAATCTAAATGGCCTCCTACCGCTCGAAAGGAACCACCCCTCGAGAACAATCGGGAAGTGATCGGATAACGGCCTAGGCAAGCGTTGCTGAGAAACAGACGGAAACATATCATCCCAATCTGCAGAAAACAAAAACCTGTCCAGCCTAGCCTTCGAAGCAACTTCACGAGTATTAGACCAAGTGAAAGATCCCCCTTGAAGCGGAATATCAATGAGACCTTGCTCGGAAATAAAATTGGAGAACTCCCGCATGGCATTAGTAAAAGAGGATGAACCGAACGCTCGGAAGAAACCTAACCACGTTAAAATCACCACCCACACACCATGGAACATTCCACCAACTATTCAAACCAAATAATTCTTCCCATAAGAACCTTCTATCTCTCACGGAAATTAGGACCATAGACACCAGTAAACGCCCAAACAAACTGATCTGACACACTAGTAAATCTACAAGAAACTGAAAATCGCCCCACAGCTGCCTCCTCGTTCTTCACAACCCGTGTAGCCCACATCGGTAACACCCTCCCGAAAGCTCCGCAAGAGCCTAGATAAGACCAATCGACATGTTGGCCCCTCCACAACCGTGAATCACATTTCTAGTTATCAACTCCATTTTAGTTTCTTGAAGACAAATAACATCGAGCTTCCATCTCCTTACCAAATTACGAACCCGAAGCCTTTTATCCCTATCATTCGGCCCTCTAACATTCCAAGAAATGATCTTCAAATTCATTGATGAACCACCACGGCCCTCTCCTTACTTATATTCCTCGGTTTCGTTGAACCAACCTCGCCATTCAGAGATGACAATAACTTGTGCACCTCCCGTTGACCTTTCGCCGACTTACCGTGCTTCATGTGATCATCCACTTGCCTTAAGCTTTTTATCCTTTTTCTTGGCCTCTATAGCCGGCGGCAACCCCAATGTCTGCTCCTCAGAAACCTTCCAAAGAGGTGCCCACTGATTTTCTAAAAGCCTTAATCCGATTTGTTACCCATATTGATAAAGTATTACTATCACCCAACTCCATACACCCAACCCCCCGCTCAGAACTACACTCCAACTCCAAAGGAACTTCTGTGGCCAACGGTACCACCTCTAACGGCTTGCCACTACCCTCCCAAGACATCAAACTCTCATCAAAATCCCCCATCACCTCCTCTGCCTCCTTAACAGTAGACCAAGACTCAACTAACCCACCACGGTCCTCTGCCCAACTAATTATCTGACCGTCAATGATAACAGTGTCATTACCTGTTACAGTCTCAACATCATTGACTGAGCAATCCGACACACTTTCTGGAGATCGATAAAGAGCTAATGGAATCACTACTTGTCGACCATCTCGCAATTGTAACATCCATTCTTTGGAATTACCCCATGATTTATCCAAGTCACTGACCAATTCCCTAATAGTGGGAAGATGATTAGAAGCCATCTTACCATCAGAGGCCTCTTGCTCCGTCGCCCTTACCTCCGGACCCACCAACTCATCATCCTCCTCCTTCATCTTCGTCGGAGATGACGACATCTCCACCAACTGATCAATCAAGTCCCCTGAAGACATCCCCTTCCTCACTGCCGGCTCAACCGAAGTACATATCGGAGCTACTGTTGACGAACCCACCTCGCAAACATCCTGCACGACTTCCGACGTCAATATCGGCACTTGTGGGAGAGGCTGGGTATGCGCTCGAGCTCACGGAACACAAGACCCACTCCCGCGCCTACTTCCCGGCCGAAATGGGAGAAGTCGAGCCAATGGTGGCCATCGGAACCTTCGTCGTCCTCCTTGGTGGTAGAGAACCAAGCACCGAGCTCTGCGAGACGGTCGGTACACAACGTGCCCGAAATGCTTAACTCTAACTCCTCGGCAAATGGGCCCGTAAGACTCTGGGCTTGGTATAATTTCGGCGTCCGGAGCAAGCCCGCCTCAAAAACAACGGCGGCTAGTCAACGGTGGGCACAGGCAACACTTAACCGCACAGGCTTCCAAAGGCCCATTGTCCATTCCCCTTACTCACACCACAGGCAGAAATTTCCTCACGTGCCACCCACTTGCCTTTCTTATCTCACCTATAACGTTGCCAAGACACCCGCCTCTTACCAAATTCATTTACTTCCACAGTCAAACCTTTCCTTAACCAGCCAGACCTCCTAAATTGATGCTCCCTGCCAGAATCAACAGCTTTCAAATTCAAATTAGTGAATCTGAATTTATTTTGTTCCGGGATTTTCTCCTTAAGCCTAGCATCTCCATTAATACTACGATGGCTCCCCTCCACACCACCCACGGCAATCGGTAAAGCATTATCAGCCGGAGCTTCAAGAGCCACCACCTGAATCCCCACTTCGTCTCTCGGAGGCTGCGTTGTGTTCTCCACAACTTGACACTTCTCTGCCTCTCTAATGAAAGGCTGGTACAAAGGCTTCCTTACTTGCACAGGTGCTTTTACCGTTTCAGCAAAGGACCGGGGAGGATGAATCACTGAATCCAACTTAGCCTTATACGATATGGCTTTTGAACCCAACGCATAATGAGAAGGTTCCAACATTCTCCGCAATTCAATTCCAAAAACCCTCCACCCTTGTTGTGCCTTGCCCGCCGGAATAATGATCGATCTTCTCATCCCACCAACTTTTAACTCAGTTACTAAGATAAAGAGCCCAAACGGGTTAGAACCCCGTTGCACTGTGTAGGCAGAGTCTCCATCCCTGAGCGTGAGAAAATGTTTGGGGTTGACCCCAATCACCATTTGTTCCAAACTCTGCATTAACCAGCTTGCTGCATTCCTACCCATAAACACTGAGTGCATAAAATACTTCCCTCGTTCAAAAATCTTAAGGGAGAAAAAGTTCCCCCCTTCCTCAACCACCAATTGAAACAACTTCGATTCAATAAAAAAGCTGCGAGATCCACCCATATCGAACCAAAACAGAAATAAAACAAAGAACCGGAAAAAAGAATTTCTGACTAATTTGAGGTAGCCGGGCCTCTCATCCTAAAAGCTAGGGAGCCTAATAAGGCTTATTTCAAACATAAGTCTCAGGAAGTCTCCTATGGGGCTAATTAGGAAATTTCCATGACATATCTTACAACGACTGAACAAAACAATGCATCAGGTGTGGGCTGTGTGGCTAGGGCTGCAAACAATCCAGCCCCATGCTATTCATTGAGCTTTAACTCAAGTGACACTTCTCCCCTTTAAGAATAGGGTTAAAGCTGAGCTCTTAAGTTCAAGACCTGCTGGGTATGTGTATAACCTATCAATAAAAGTATAAAAATAGTTTTCAAGCTTCCACAAAAACTCAACTTGAGCTCATTTCAATACTCATGAGTGATAGGCCAAGCACAGGTTTGGCTCTGCTCCGTCTTTTGATAAATGAGCTCAACAATATCAAGTAATGCCCGATTCCAGCTCAAGTTATGCTTGGTTCATTTAACAGTATTAAATTAGATATATGATTGAGTGGAGGGCAAGGACCAAAAATATGATTTTTAGGTTTTCTCAAGACCGAGCTTATACAGGTCAAGTATAGACGTAGAGGATTATGAATAAAAACATAAACCAATAGCATGTAAGTTGGAATTACATTGAATTTCCTAGATCCAGCATATTTGAGCCAATTAAGCTGAGCTGAAGTACACAGAGCCCTTAGGCTCCAGTTCTTTAACAAGCACACATCAAAACCACCGTACATGGGTTTGTGAAAACAAGCCAAGTCCTAGCAGTACATGAACAACTGAGTTCATTTACCACCCTAGGTGTGGCCCATCTACTGGTAGTCTCAAATCACTATACATGGGTTCATACATCCAGCAATGAATAAATAAATAAAATGAGGTTTATGGTAAAAATGGCACAAATAAGTAGCAAGAGAAATTTTGAAACTGTAGAATCAGTTATTTCCGTTTAAGATGTAAAATGAATTAGAATAATAAAGGAAAGCATGCCTTGAGTGTATTGGCATGACAAAATCAGAGCCTTTCTGCAGCATTTCTATGGAACTTAGCTTTCAAGCTATGTGCAAGAGAAGAAATGCATAATTTATGGCTGGAAGATAGCATCACTTCTTTACCGTGCTTTCAAGCATTCTTAAGGGTTGTGAAAAAAGGGATTAGTTTGTACCAGAATATAGTCTGACTTCAATGGTGAACTACTCATTGATACTCGTACAAGAGCTCTTCCATGTCTTAATGCCTTCAACAAAAATTAGCAAGTTCATGAGTTACAGTTAGATGATATGGCCAGGAATAAATAGAATGAATACTGAAATAAGTGTTCTCCATTTTTTTATACAGATGAGATAAAATGCATGATCAAATGCAATGTAAAGCAGAACAAATGGAAAAAGGGCCAAGTCGTGATTCCTCTCCAGTAGTTTGCTCTTTGAAGCTGGGACAATTGAAACTCAAAAGTTTATGTAAACAACAAACCTTGAGATGAATATTTCCATCGTCATCATGTGTGTTGTTTATGAGGACAATATCAGGATAGTTAGTTTCAGCATGGAAGAGAACTGCATTGTGTGCTTCATAAAAAGGATTTCCTGGTCAATAGCAAAATAACAGGTAGACTGATGAGGACTTAAATCCAGAAGCTATGATTCCCCATAAACATTAAAAAACGCTGAACTTTACTACCTAGAGTATCAGAATAGCTTATTGGCAGTTTAAGATCAGCACCAACAGCAAGATTGATTACATGAAAAGGGAACTCCTTATTTGTTATCCTTATTTGAGCCACCTGGTCAAAATGCACAGACATCAGCATAGTGAATTCTAAAACTTGTACACAAAGTGTTAAAGAATGTAGACTCAAATTTCAATAGACTAAGATGAGGCAAAGGCACAAGAAGGAACCCAAGACATTGTACATATTTTCCAAATGCTATGCAGTAACTACATTTTGACAAACATTATGAACTATACCTGCATGTAACCCATTAAAATTTGCTAACTCATATCAATTGCTTTTCTTATTAAGTCATAAGAAAAAGAAGTGATTTATTAATGCAAATGTATGAAACTGGGCAAGGGGCATCTGCTTGTGTGAAAATTAATTGGAATTCCCATCTTTGACATATTGAATTATACACATTTCAATTTGCACCAAACTATCGAGGAATTTGAGACGCTAACAATGTCTCGTTCTCATGAGGTTAGACAAATCTAATGCTAAGATATGAACATGCAACCCACACTCATAGAATTACAGAACCTTTTATTTTTCCCTTTTTTGCAGGGCGAGGGCACCCAAAAGACAACAATATATCTGGAGAACCATATTAGAAATAAGAGCATTCACAACAGCTTATGTAAAATAGCATAAAGCCCAAAAATCACCAACATCAGATTATGAACAGGTTATGCAAAATGGGATTTTGCTACAGAGCTTGGGCAAATATAAAAGTTACTGAAGCTTATGCAAAACATTTTTTTATTTTTTCTTTGCATTTCCAGAGGGTGAAGGAAGAGAGTGGATGGTGATTGTTGCATGTGAAGAGAGAAAAACGTTTAAAAAAATCAAGAAAGTTTGTTATTTTAAAGAAAAAAATTATAAAATAGATAAACAGATGTGCATGTTTTGAAGAATGGTTAGTTAAAATAGAAAAAGTAGGTTCTTATTCTGAAATAGATAGTAATTTTTGCGTAAGTTGACGTGAATGCTCTAATAAAGCTTACCTACATCACTCTGCAAGGCATCAACAATATATTTAAAGAACTAAAATAGAAATAATAAAGCTTCCCTACATCTACACCAATTATTAGCCCTACATAAGATCAAATATCCATACCTCAGCGACCCGGACACAAGAGGCAATCTCAATTCTTCCTGTTGTACGATCTTTTGCCTGAATGCATGCAAGATTGTTGCTGTCTGTTGTCTTTATCCTATCCCTGTGAATGGAAATAGAATCTTTCTGCACAGCTTCATTCTTCTCACCACAACATCTTAATAATGAATATACAATAGTTCCCTTCCGACTTTGACCATCCCACTGGCCATACGATTCTGAAGACGAAGGCAATAGACTTGTTGTAGTATAATGGGGAGGAAGAACCCAGGTTATGGGAACTCCAAGAGCAAGAGGGAGATCTGCCACCACCAATAATGATACCGATGCACTGTAAAACCTTGACCCTGAGTTAGAACCAGGAGTTATAAAATCACATGAGAATGTGACACTGACATTTGCCCTGCCTGCAGATCTGGAATGGAGTGACAATGGCATATAAGAAAAATAAGCCAACTAAGAGTTGTCAATTAGAATAGATAGAAAGCAGATGTAGCTCATACCACAATAGGATAAGACAAAGGTTTTTTCTTTTGATAAGATACAGGTAAAAAGTACAAACAATTCATCAGCACATTTTATTTTTAAATACCTCAAAACCATGCTTCATAAGAAATGTTTACAGGTTAAGTGCTGACTGAAAAATAAGAATTACATGCTAGTACCTAAATTTGGTCATATAAACAAAATAGGCCGAGGAACTTTCAAAGCTTCTGATGAAACAGTATATATCCATAATCTATCAGCCCTCTGTTTTTTGTTCAAGCACAATATATCCATAATCTATCAGCCCTCCGTTTTTTGCTCAAGCACATTAAGGCCCCAAAATTTCCTAGATCTTGCAATTCTTTTCATTAAGTCCCAGCCTAAGAAGCACAGACATGGACACAGTTCGACACTACATGAAACACGGTGAAATATCAATTCTTGAAAATCTAGGTCACGACACATCAAGGACATGAAAATTAATTTATTAATATAAATATTTTTAGGCATATTTTATGTAATTATCTTAGATTTTAAAATTAAGTAATAGCCATCGACAAGTTTACAAACATAACTAAATTAATTTTTTTGATAAGTAAACATAACTAAATTAATTTTAAAACAATAATTGATAGGAAGTCCTTCTATTTCTTCGGTTTATGATCTGATGGATGCTTGTAATTTGTGTTTTTGATTGTTTTGGTCCCCAGTTGTATATTTCTGTATACATGGTTGACTCCTTTTTATGATCTGAATAAAATTTACGTTGCTTAAAAATAAATTTAAAAAAAGATAGCAAAGAAGTAAACTGATACTTATAAACAATTTGATATATTCAAAATAGAAAAACATAAGGAAATAAAAGAAAAAAAAATTGACTATTCAATACTAATCTTGACATATTCAGTAAATAAAACCATAAGCACAATAACACATCAAAGAAAAAATAAATAAATAAAAAGGGGAAATTACATTAAATGGTCCACAGTTTAAACCCTATTCAATTAGATCCCAGGTTTTTAATTTTGTCAATTAAAGTCCCAAACTTATGAAACAATTTCAATTGGGATCACCTGTCCAACTCATTATTAATTTTTATTTTATTCTAGGCATTAATGGAGCAGAACAAGGGGGGAAAGCATTATTAAACTTTCTCTATTTGGAATCCGATCCTTGAGAGGATGGAAAAGAAGCTTTCTAGCTAAAAGCAGCTTTATTTGTCTAAGGGTGGTAGACTCACTTTGCTGAAAAGTACCCTTTCAAGCCTTCCGATTTATTACCTTTCCCTTTTTACTATCCCTAAAGCTGTGGCTACTAGATTGGAACGCATTCAGAGGAACTTCTTATGGGGTTCGTCAGATGAGTGTTTCAAATATCCTTTGGTGACTTGGGAAAATGTTTGCCTACCGCGTGTGTTGGGTGGGCTGGGAATTCGGATTTTGGCATCTTTTAACCAGGCCCTACTTGGAAAATGGCTCTGGAGGTTTGGTCACGAAACCACCAATCTGTGGCGAAGGGTCATAGCCATGAAATATGGGGAGGGAAAAGGGGTTTGGTGTACTAGAGCTAGTAGAAGGGCTCATGGTTGTGGATTATGGCGGAGTATTAGTGAAGGGTGAGATACTTTCGCTAAGCATTTCTCTTTTGTAGTAGGGGATGGTTCTCGTATTCTTTTTTGGCATGATAAGTGGACTGGGGATGTTCCTCTTAAAATTCTTTATCCTCATTTGTACTTGTGCTCAGCCAATAAGGAGGCTTGTATTTCTGAAGTGTTGAGTCCTCCAGTGGGTGATACTGACAGAAGTGTGGAGTTTAAGATTTTATAGGAAATTCAATGATTGGGAGTTAGCGGCTTCCTACTCCCTTCTTCATTTCATCCAAACTCGTATCCCTAGGGGTGGAGGGTGTGACAGGCTTTGTTGGAATCTTAATGGAAGTGGGAGTTTGATATTCGGTCTTTTTATCATAAGATTCGAAATGCAGCTTCTTCCACTTTCCCTTGGAAGGGCATTTGGAAAGCTAAGGTTCCTAAAAGGGTGGCTTTTTTCACGTGGACAATAGCTCATGGTTAAATTCTTACCTTGGATAACCTTATGCTTCGCGGTCACCCTTTGGCGAATCGTTGTTGTATGTGCTGCTATAATGCGGAATCTGTGAATCACCTGTTACTTTTTTGTTCGATAGCTCATTCTTTGTGGATGTATATGCTTTAGCTGTTTGAGATCGATTGGGTCATGCCAGGTTCAGTGGCGAACTTATTATTTTGTTGGTATAATTGACTTGGGAAGCATAGCTCTGATATTTGGAATTTGGTTCCAGGCTGTTTATTATGGACCATTTGAACCGAACAGAATTGGCAGTCTTTTGAGGATGAGGGGAAAATTGTGGTTCAGTTATTAGAGCTTTGCCATCGGACTCTCTTTGATTGGTCTCGTTGTTGGGGTTTCTCGGTTTGTTCTTCCCTTACGGATTTTCTTTCGTCTATTAGAATAGATTAGAGGCTGCTTTTGTCCTTCTGTTTCTTTTGTTTCCTTCATTCACTACCGTGAACTCCTTGTATTTTTCTTGCTTTTCTTTGATCAATAATATTCTCTTATTACTTATCAAAAAAAAAAGTATTTCACCTAGCTAACTATTAACTAGTTTCACTTTTCTGGCAATCAGTCTCTCACTCTACGCAAAGCTTTCTCTCTCTACCTTTCTGTCCATAGCTGCCAACTTGATTTATGAACAAGCTCTAGGAGAGATAAAGAGTTTAATTAATAATTTCCCAACTTTATCTGCTCTGTAACTGCCTATAATAATGAAATGAATAACGGAGATAAACAAAGGCTGCAAATTAAAACAATTACATAAATTTGGGACTTTAATTAACAAAATTAGAAAACTGGGACTTAATTTGAAATATTTTATAAATTGTGGGCCTTTATGTATTTTCCCCAATAACAATTAAAACATAGAATTCAACACCAACTTAGCAAAATCGGGAAAAAAAAAGTAAAATGCTCAAAGAGTTTTCAAGAACCATTGAGCAGAAGCAAGATAAAGAAAAAATATATATATGAAAAGAGAAAAATAAGAGATCAGCAACATAAGGGCCCATTGTAGCTAGCAGAGAGAGCATGCCGATAAGGGTCTGTGGAGTTGCGAATAAGTGCCAGAGTCACCAATTGATGGGGAGAGAGAGAGATCAGCAGTGAAGAACTGTGGTGGTAAATTGTAATACTAATACTATAAATCTAATCTGATTCTTTCACTGTGAAATGGAACCTGTGGTGGTAAATAGTAATATTAATACTATAAATCTAATCTGATTCTTGCAACTATGAAATGGAACCGTACAACAAAGAAGAGGTACTAATCAAGGGGTGTGAGGTGAGAGGCATTTGCCACACGTTGGCCGGTGCATTTGTTGCCAATAACTGCCTAGTTGTGGCAATGAGCAGGTCCAAGGGCTCAATGGCAGACTTGGAGCACGATCCCAGATTTGACCGCCATGATTCTTACCGCCAATCTAGACATTGCAGTGAGTTTTGGGCTTCTTTTTTTTTTCTATGTTTGTATGTGGATGTTGAGCCAAGCCAGCCACTGTTAGTCAATTTTAACAGCAAACTAAAAAAAGTATCAATTTGACACGTGTGGAGTTAAGGGAGTAAATTGGCAAAAATATAAGTTTAGGGGGTATAATGGCCACTACACTAAAGTTCAGGAGGTGTCATGGCATCTTGGACCATTACATTAACATATCTAATATCTTCAACGCTCCCCCTCAAGCTAGAGCATATAGCATATAGGTCCAGCTTGGAACATTAACATTTACACCCTAAACAACTCCTACATAGTGCCTTGGTAATTGATGAACAAGAGAGGGTGCAAATTCACCTGGGCAGGCTGAAATAGAATTTGAACCAACTTAAATGATTTGAAACCCAACAAAGAACCAAACAGAGACTTTATTCTGATTAGGTTATCCTTATCCTTATCGAGGAAAAGCCACCGCAAGCAACCTCCATGACCAAAAAAACCAACATGGCAGGCTGAAACCTACTGAGGAGTACCGGATCTGCTAAGACTCACCGGAATATGATGAAAACAACAACCCAACAACAAAAAGCCACTGAGAAACGCCAACAACAACCAAGATCAGTGGAGGATGGTCAGAAACCACCACTGATCTTCTGTTGATAACAACAAAAACAGATGCAAGCACCAAGATCTACCAAGCTGGGTTGCGGGTCACATCTGGATTTCAGGTCGAACCTATGCCTTCAGGTTGAATCCGCAACACCAATGACAACAACAACAGCCACCAGCGACGACAACGAGACAACCACCAACAGCAAAAACCATCAAGAACAACTAACAACAGCATCCACCAAGAACAACCAACAACCACCAACAACTATCAACAGCAACCACCAACAACAACACAAACTTAGATCTGAAGGTTGCACAAGCAACCAACCACCAACTACCGAGAACAATAGTAACAACGATATAAATATGGCTTTGATAAGAGAAGCTGAAGCAGAAAAGAAAAGAGAGAAGAATACAAGTAACGTGGTTCAGCTTCAGCCAACATCGTACATCCATGAGATAAAGCCCTAGTGGCTACTTCTTTATTGAATTCTTAGTTGTTGATTACAATGAACCCTAGTAGTGTGTATATAAGAGCTAGGGTTAGCCCTACAATATCCTCAACAATCTTCATCTGATTTCAAATAGTCACAACTGTATGAGAAATACTTAATCCAAAAGAAGAAGACTGGACTAGAATCTACGCAGATGCAATCAATCGTAGGATGAAATGTTTGACTGCTCAATGCAATTAATTTCAGTATAAAACCTGATGCATCCCATTGAGAGAACATAAAACCAATGTAGCAGTAACTTTAGCGTACCTTCCATACAAAACCTTGATAAAACCAAGTTCTTTCTCTTCCAAATAACTAGTGAATTGAACTTCTTTTGAAGTAGCCACCAGGGATTTATACATTTCCCCATGCGAATGCTCTGACACAAGGAAACCCAACACCTAAACAAGGGGAAAAAGAAAAGGTCAAGCACACAATATCCCTGGTAAAAACA
The DNA here is from genome assembly GCF_040712315.1 of Castanea sativa. Lineage (NCBI taxonomy): Eukaryota > Viridiplantae > Streptophyta > Magnoliopsida > Fagales > Fagaceae > Castanea > Castanea sativa. The sequence goes on from NC_134013.1 coordinate 66,138,933, forward strand.
TGTGATGAGCAGAAATCCCAAGTAGTTCGACACCAAACTTATCCAACCTTTTCATCTTCTACAGTCCACTGATAATTTTTGCAGAGCTCATAAAAAGAAAACAAATGTCCCTGATATTACAAAGAAGTCAATCAGTACTTTAATAAGAGAAAGGTAATAATTGTTGGCTTTCAATTCCTACCTCAGGAAACACAGGATATATTGGCATCTCACGCCCAACGCCAAGTTGATCACTTTGTACATTCAAAGCCATCACAGATGGAACTCCTATTTTGACATTGCCATATGCTTGACAAATTACAGTATCCCCTTTGCCAAAAACCGAGGCAAGAACAGTCTGATCATAATAACAAATGTCAGTATATTCCTAGTAGAAATGTAAATAAGACATACTCAATGAAAAAGAAAAAAAAGAAATAAGGAAAAAAGTTGTAGAGGCAACATCTACTGGTCTTGATTAGGTAAATCCAATGGTTCAAGAGGACAGAATTGCCCTGCCTGAAATCGTCATTTGTAACGGCAAGCCTATTTACTTCTAATATAATTTTATAAAGGAAATGCAAAAATACCCCCTGAACTCTTGGTCAAAAACAAACTGGTCCCCTATACTCCTAATTTGAAATTTTAACCCCTGAACTATGACAAATGCCCAAACCTTACTGTTGCCATTCTATTTATTGAATGGATGGACAATGCTACATGCATTTTAATAAAAACTATTTTTAAATTAGAATTTAATAAAAAGTTTCCCTTTAAAAATCTTTTTTTTTTCTCTTCCTTCACCAGTCACACCATGGACTGTCACAATCACCACCAAACCACAAACACCCAACCACCACCACAAACAACCACACAACCCCAAAAAAAATTTCAGCCACTTCCCCAAATAAAACACTTTTTTTTTATGTAAGTAATAATGTTCATTGAAAATAAAAATGACTAGGAAACATACACTCAATTCTCAAACAGTCACCTAATAACATGGTTTTCATCACAATCCCCAACCAGAATAGCCTACTCATAATGCTAGACCCAAACAACACCACCCCCACTTCCTCAAGCTCTCCATGTACAACACACCTAATGTAAGGCCTCTCCTTTACCTTTACCTTTGATTAAAGGTCACACCCACTGCACAAAACTCCCACTTTTGCGAGGTCTGATAGAGATGATTGGGAGAATTTTATTAGATCTTAATTATAAAAATAATATTTTTTTTATTAAAATGCTATCATGTGAAATGCATGAAATACTTTTTGTCAATTAGATTAAAAAAATGGTACCAAAAGGAGTGATTTTGGCATTTACCAAGGGTTCAAGGTATCATAATTTCAAATTAGAAATAGTGGGGGTCAAATTTGATTTTACCCAAAGTTCAAGGGATATTTTTGCATTTTTCCTTTTTGAAGAAGTGTTCTTGCCACAGAATAACCAAAAACAGGTAACCATTAACAAGAAGCCAGATGCACACTCTGACTAGGCAGCTGACTGCAAGTTATAGGATCTATCATATCCAACATCAAATATCATGCCTCATAGCTCATAAAAGAAAAGAACAACAAAAACTAGTAATACATAATCAATGCATAAAAAAGCTATAGATAATAGTTAACAGCAAAGCAGCATTAGCCAGTTATCATATCTTACAGTATTGCCAGGTGAATTTGCAGACAATCTTCCTGAAGATTTCTGAATTGTTGCAATCCCCTCATCCATACTAGCATACTCAACATACACTCCGATAGTTGGGCCTCCTTCAACAGTAAGCTAAGCATACAAAAACATAAGGCACCAATAAGTAACAAAAAAAAAACACACACACACACACACACAAGTACACATAAATACATACAGAAACACGTGTATAATTTTGTCTTTGGGGGGGGGGGGGGGGGTGGACTTCTAGAGTCATTGAAATGAAATATAACATCCATTGTAGCAACAAAATGAATTTCTCTTTATCTTAGCACTATCAACTAAACCTAATGTTTATGATTAGAACAAGGAATAGACAAGCAAATATTTATATCCAGAACATACCACATATGATGCACCTGGTGCCAGGAAAATATTAGGAGGGTGAATTCTTGGTGGTGCATAAACTTCGACCTTTATTGGCTGACTCAAAATTTCATGTCCAGATTGCTGTGAAGCACTGACCTGATATCAAGTTTTATCTTTAAACTTGCGTCACCCCAAATTTTCAACAGAGAATCTAACAATGGATGCTAATTGGAGACATAAAATATTTGTGTTAATCAACAGTGAACTTACATAAAGAGTTGTGATTCCCAGATGTGTCCCCATAATTTTAAAGTTCGGCCCTTTCACATGCCCACCATGAGGACTCAAGGTATCATCAATGCCTATGAGTTCAACTATGTGATCCTCAATATGGACATGAATATTCATGTAAGCATACTGCATCACAAGTTCCCAGTCACTGAAGTAATTATTTAAAAACAAACAAAACCTTCTTAAAGCATGAAAAGAATAGAGGTCAAGAATATCTATATAAAACAACAGGCTCTATTTTTCACATGCAGACTACTGCAAGATGTGTCACAGTAAAATCAGTTTAAATCATGCTGAGTACAAAATAAATTGGAATGCATGTCTTCCCAGAGGGAGATAAAAATGACATCAATTCAAACCTGAGAAGAGTCAAAAGTGCTTCCATCATTAATCCCAGCCATTAGGTTAATAGTTTGTGAGCTTCCTTCCTAAAAATAGCAAGAAATATTAGAATAAAGGCCAGCTTATAAAAAGATATATATCACCAAGGGAATACAAACCATAAGGCATAGCTCCTCTTGTGATGTAATCCTAATCCAGTCTATATCTGCAACTTGGACCTGTAAAATATTATAATCTATGAGAAACTCCACACAGGTGGATCTGAAGATAAAGGCATCACAACAAGTATAAAGAATGAAGAAAAGAAAGCAGCCCACAGCTTTATGAATTAGACAACACTAAATATTTTGATTATTTGCTCAAGATTATATTGTCACAGAGACAACCCAAGGTCTAGATTATAATTGTACCCAAAAGTGAGAGACATTGCAGATTAAATTCCCACTTTCCATAGCAACAGATAATTTCTATTTAACTTTACAAGTTATAATCCATTATGCAACACATCAAAACGTAATTTTTTATATTTGAGAAGAAAAGGATAACATTTATATGAAACTAACAAGGGATTCATTTGGATCTGATAATAAACATCTGAATTTACATTTATGTGGGACACTCGTTACATCTACTTCAAAGAAGAGTACACCATTAGGTGGCAAGGCCATGCATTATCAGATTAACTTTATAACTAATAAGCATCATTAAGAGAGGGCACTGCCCAAGTACAGAGGAAGTACACAACATCCAGAATATTGTCATTTACACCCAAACTTGAATAAAAAGCCACAAAAAAGTAGAAGAAAAAAAAAATTACATCAGGCCTAACAATTGCATGATGAATGATCGCCCAAATCAGCTTAAATAAAAATATAATTGTATAAGAGTTTCACATAGACAGATGGATTACTAGGATTGCTTGTTTAGCAAGAATAAGATCCAAAATTGTTTTCAACAAAAATATTTCCATTTGAGGCTAAGTTCTCTTAATTGATAAATTTATATGGACCTTGAGGATTTATTCATGCCTCTTTAAATTAGCTTGGGGAAATATGTATTTCCACCAGAATCTATTGTCGAACACTCTCCAAAAAGATTTCTTCATAAAACAAACGGTTTCAAAGGGAAAAGGAGTGGGTATAAAATTTTGCAAACTTGTTACAATAAGAAAATCTTTCATCAACACTAGAAACAGGATTGAAGTTAGTAAAGGTGAAAGACACAATCAAACAAATTACGCAGAAAGAACAGATGGGAAGAAAAATACCACAGCAGAAGCTGTAATTGGAGGAGCAAGTCCAATATCACGAACTGTCACAAGTGCAGTACCCAACCCTTTAGGAGACAACATCAATTGTGAGCATTGTAAACCCAGTGGGGGTGGAACAACTTCTACCGCTCGAGAATCATTCACAACTGCTTCCAAGAAACAGCTTCCACCAATAATTGATAGATTTACCTAAAATAAGGAAATCATTGCATTGTATAAAAGTTACAGCAGTGTAAGGATTATATTTTCTGACACCAACATGTATCATCAAATACATAGCAGCACTGGAGAGGTAAATCTGATGGGCAATTTAGGTTCAAAACCAAGTGTCAAATGAGTTGTCCTACACATGAGCATCCACAAGTATTGTGAAACATATCAGCAATTTTGGTATGTGCCATTTGATAAATATACCAGATAAACATTCATAAACACCTGACCAAGTAATTGGCGTCCAGCTCAAAGCATCTCAAGAATTCTGAAAATAATATATTTTTAAACTATAAACAAACAGGATGCTTAAGTTAAATGAAGATCTATAACAATGGCACTATACAATGACCATCATCTTCAATGGATAAGTAAAAACAGTTTCACATCAGAGTTATACAGGCCTGAAGCCTTCCATCTTTCATCTCACACATCCATGGTGATTAATTGGCCCAATGCCTTCTTCTACCTTAGAAAGCTAATATATCACCCTTTTTTATTTAATAAGTACCATAACAAAAATGATTAGAAAAGAGGGGAACAAACTTTTCACCATGGAGATAGCTTGGGTTAAGTAGAATCAAATCTTGCTTTTGATTGTATGTGACAGCAAATGATTTAATGTTGCTCCACAAAACATTTTCCTGAGAGGGTAGTACTCATCAAAGCATCTTCTATTCCTCAGATGGATAGTTACTTTAATCTCTCTTTGAAAAATCAGAAGCCTCTTGATAATACTGATTTACATCAATTTAAATAGCATTATACTAACTCCATATACTTAACCAATGAAACCTACATTTTGGTAATGCAACCAAACCCTAATTTACCAAATATTGTGGCAGTTAATGGGTGTGAAGGTACTCTTTTTAGTAAAAGGACACCAATGAAATGAAGACCAATAACATGTAACCACCACTTTTGGTAAGTTAGATAGAAAAATTTGCTTGGTTAAAAAAAACATTTGTGAGGCCTTCAACCTAGACCAAATTCAAACAGGCTGCTGCCAATGCATTTTTATTTGAAATCAAACCAAAAAAATCATTAAGTACTGGTATTAGAGTCTACCTTGGCATCAGGATTGAAAAATAGCAAGTTGAACTCTGGGTAAACACTAATAGTAGAAACGAGCTGCATATTTGAACAAATCTGAAGGTAAGAATCAAACTTTGGAAGACAGATTAGCAATATAAACCTGAATGGTTTATAGGTTCATATATACCAGGCACAAAAAACTTCATCACAAATCTTATGAAATTAATGGGGGAGGGAGAACAAGAAAAAACTACAAAAGCATCTCTTCAGGGAAAAAATTACAAACTTAGACCTGTAATTTTATTGCATCTGTAAGAACAGTCTCTGAACTTTGTAGCAGTTGAGCAGAATAATGATCAATGATAGTATCGCTGAAACCAATGACACTAGCACGAACAGTACACTGAAAAGCAGAGTACTTAACATTTCAGAACAGAATTATTACAATTTACTTGTATCATGACAAGGAAAAGAGGTACATTATGAGGCTATAATTTTTAGAGCATAGAATATGACAAAGTGTCATAATTTTAAGATCAATAGAAAATATGGAGGATTGTGTGCTGGTGACAAGGTCAATTGAAAAAATAAAAATAAAGCAAGTGCTTTATCTATAGAACCTAAAAAACCAGATATATGGCTGCAACCTTTTCCTACTTATCCACTAGAGTTCATTCTCAAACCTAAATTCATTACAAACAACTAAAGGGCATAAGTAGATCACAAAACAATATGAAAGATGAAGGTATCAAAGTTTTCCAGTACCAGTCCTGATTCATTTTGCAAGACCAAAAACCTCTCCCAACTGCATTTCGACCTAACTGAATCAAAAGCATCATCCCAGTAGGCTAGCCCATCACAACTGCTTAGTTCCCACCTCAAACAAAGAAAAGATGAATTTGCAAAAGGTTCTCCAGTGTTGCTTATGCCAACTGCAGCTATTCGAACAGTGCGTCCATTTGCCACAGTCACAGGGGCGACTCGAATTCGTCCTGAGCTGCGGTCAGCTTGAATTGCAGTTTGTATAACATTGCGCTCATTTACTGAACAGCGGCATAAATTGCCGAAAAGCATGAAAAGTTAAATTTATAAAAACTAGTAAATTGTGACTGAATGCAACTTTGATATAAGGAAAAAATGTGTACCAGGTTCATCAGCTATTAGTGCAATTGAGGAAGGATAGCCACATGAAAGCGATGACAAAATTTCTACTATTGCAGGCAGAGGATGGTCATCCCCAACCAAATTACCACGTTTGAAAACAAGTTTCTGAATCATTTTAAACCATCGAAAAAAAATATCATGACTTCAAGATTTCAAAGAAAAAAAGAACCGCATTCAATATAAAGCAATAAAGAATGCAGAAACTTACAGAGTTTCCTAGCGTTTGACATAAAACTCTGTACACACTCCTATTGTTGCCAGATAGCTGATTCACAAGAACTCTGTTCTGAACAGGACCATGCCCTTCATCCAAAGCTTCCACAGTTTCAATGAAGTCAACACCTTTATCCCACTTTTCAGGTCCACCAAGAAGCATGATATCTAAATGTGTTCCAGGAACAAGATAAAATTTATCCAAATTTTCCAATAGATTTTGAGCTTCAGCTTGAGCCAAATCAAACCAATAACCACCAAACTGGCTCCCATCCCCTAACTGACAAATGATAAGCGGTGGGTATGCTGCGATACGTGTAGATGCTTTTAAGACAATAGGTCCTTGTAATGAGTTATCAACATGGTGATAATCTTTTGATAGAGTGGCATGCAACATAGCTCGACCAGGACCGGAAGCATATATACGGGTCCAAGAGCATGGAGGACCATTTAATGATGCAAGGAGCTCAAAATTTTCTACCATGTCCAAGACAGGTTTCTCCCCTGTTGCATTGACAATATTGAAAGACTTGCTTCCAGCTTTCCACTTAATGAAGGAGCAAAAAGCATCACACCTATAAAAATAGGCACCTGCAGTTGACAAATCACCTTTAACAAAGACTTAACCAGCAACAACAAAAGGCAAGTTCATATGGTTCGAGGATATGGCATCACCATTTGATGCTTTCATTGTTACAGCAGCTTGAAGATGTGATCCCACAACAGTCTCTATGGGGAAGCTATGAAGCATAGCCATAGATGAGGGGATGGAAACTTCAATCACCACCTATTAGTAATTATTTAACATTATAAATACAAGTGTTAACAAAAGGGTAAAGGGAATCAAAGAGATAAGTGATGCAGAGATTGCATCATTGAGTACATCTAGAAAAACCAAAAAATAAATCTAAAGGAACACCAGTGATTAAAGTTTGTCCCTTTACTCATCCCAAAAATTAAATACATAAATAAAAAGGAAAGGAAAGGGTTTTCCCTTGTGCTAGTGCACCAGCTTATAAGATTTTCTCAGCATTATTGGACACAAGAACAAGCACAGATATTAGGAAATATGAAAACAGAAGAGATCTTAGTAACATAGTGCTACCTTAAATTTCCCAAAAGATAAAAGTAAGCAATAATTAATTAAATCATTTCATGTTTCAATTTTTAAAAATTTCCTTCAAATTGGATCACTTCAGATATTAGATTTATTATTAAATATATGTGACAAGTGTGTGTGTGTGTGTGTGTGTGTGTGTTTGTCTATATATATATGCAATAAGTATACAATCAATATTCATTATGTATTCAACATTTTAATATTCAACTTCTGTTATAAACTCCGTGGTGAAGTATTCTTGGATGTATATGGATGTTAAAGGATCTCTAAATTCTAAAAGCAAAATTTGTATACTTATAAATCATCAAAAACAAGGTAAAACACTGTAACACTGCAAAAACATTACCTCATCATAATTCAATGCATCAAAAACAGATATCACTTTAACAGTAGCTTTACCAGGCTTCTTGGCCTGGACAATCCCTGAAGCAGACACCAATACAGTAGCTGTGTCTGAAGAAAACCATTTGTAGTCACTAGAAGCTTTTGCACAGCCTACAAAAATTTAATAGCAATCAGAAGCACATCAACAGCATTAGCAGCAAGTTAAACACTACATACAAAACGCAGCAGGGTATCAACCTCCTGTGGCCTTTAGCTCCACCTCCTGATAAACAGTTGGGGCCCAGGGAAGGAGAATGCTTTGTGTGATACCACTTCTTTTGTCTAAAATAAATTTCACTTGATTGCAAACCATGACTTCTTGCACAACTTTGAGAGCCTAAAAGGGAATATAACCAACAAAGGCACATAAAAGAAAGGAACTATATATTCCAAAGACAATGGAGGCATGATAATTTAGGGGTGGGAGGAGTGAAGGGGGGGACAAAATAAGAAATAAGTTCATAATACAAGCACAAAATTCCAAACTAATACAAGGCAGCACCTCTTTTGTTTCTTGATGCCCGGTAAAATATGTCAAAGAAGCCATCAACTTATCCAGTCCCTGTGAAGTTGCTCTCAGGATTCTAGAAGTCTGCCAACTATGTTTTACTGCAATATCATCAGGCATCAAAAAAGTTCTCCAGTAATCTGACTGGTTATCGTACAACTTAACATCATCGCTCTGCAATTCATGGAAGGAATTTCTGAGAAGACAGCCAAGAAAATCATGATAAACTAGCTGGTATAACAGAGTAAAGTGAATAATAAGAGCAAAACACCAACAGACAACTGGCATATTGTCAACGCATACAAGCAAGAAATTTGCAAAACAAATAGTAAACTAAATTATCATGAACAAGAGAGCAGAAAATGCCATTCCCACATTTCGACACATAAACTAATAAATCTAAATAAAACTGCTTGGAATGAGCTATAGACCCAGATATCATGATTCAATCCCCACAAGGGGTTCTCATGGATTACCTAATACATGGTTCTAGCAGGTGGGGTCGTGTGTCTTTGGTTTATTCCCCAAGGATGGGTCTAAAGGGCCCTGCCTTGGTGAGGTTCCAGGTCATCCAAAAAAAAAAAAACAATCTAAAGAAAACTATATCGTGTAAATGCAAAGATATAAAAGAAATTTTAGAATGAATAAAGATCATGAATATAAAGAAAACATAGTAAACAAAACATAAAGAGTGCCAGAATTGACAACAATAGCACTTCCTGAAGAAGTTAATTCAGTCTTTATGTGAAAGAACATATAATTGGAGGTGTTTCCCTAATCCCTATCATAAGATAAGCCATTATTTTGACAGATGAGACCACCTTTCAGATGCAGCCATCAAAATGAAATGATATAAAGGGATAAAATACCCACCAAATAAAATCCCATCTTGGAATGGGAGATGGGGTTTCCATGTCCAGTGTACATGGTTACCTCTTTGAGTTTCATTCATAAATTTTTACAAACAAAAAAAATAAAAAAATCATCTTGGACTACTACTACAAATGTAAGCTTCTTCATAGATATCTCTGTAGTTCCTCTAAATTACAAAGAGAGGATTGCTTAACCTTTTGCCATACACCAGAATAGTTTGAAATTGAAAATGAAAATATTTGAAGTCTGTATAGCTCTTTTGTTTCTAGAGGCCCCCAAAAAAATACATTAGTTTTGATAAGCTGATTGTACTTCATAATTGTTGTAACGTCTTGTTTTTATTTTTATTTTATATTAGTATGTTAGTTTCCATTAGCATAAGGGCATTCTTGTAATCATATTATAAGACCATCATATAAATATGTGCAAAGGTGAGGGACTGATTAAACATAGTCCTAGACCCTCTCTCTCTCTCTCTCTCTCTCTCTCTCTCTCTCTCTTCCCTTTAACCCTAATAACTCGTATTTTACAACTCAACAATAATTAATTTAGTGGATTGTTCAAACTCCAAAAAAATTAGTCACTTTTAACGGGTATTACTTTCCTAGAATCATGTAAATGAATTGATAGCCTCGATTTGTCTTAACAGAATTAGGAAGGCCAATTATATAGACATCATAAAAGGACGAACAAGCTATCATGCATACTATGCTTTCATACATAATAAACTATATAATATAAATTCCATCCTACACTGTGTTTATACCAAGTGAACACCCTCTTCTGTTTTCTTTTTTTCTTTTTTCCAACTTAATTCAGACATATGGAAATTGGTTCCTGATTGTTTGATGTGTATTGTCTGGAAGGAAAGAAATCGGCGCTCTTTTGAGGACACCGAGAAATCCTTGGTTCAATTACAAGCTCTATGTCAAAAGACTTTATTTGATTGGTCTAGGTGTTGGGGCTTCTCGGATTGCTCCACTGTCGTCGAGTTTATTTCTTCTCTTAGTTTTACGCTTTAAGTTTTTTCTTGTTCTTTGTTATTATTTGTTTGTTTGTTGCTTCTCCTTGTGTTCACCATCATGAACACCTTGTATTGGCTCTCATTTGTTTTCAGTTTGTTTTAATAATATTCTTATTACCTATCCAAAAAAAAAAAAAAAAATTCAATTGTTTATTTTATAATATCTTAATAGTATCCCAAAATTTTTTGTTTAATAATAAAATACGGGTCTTACATGCACTATTAGTACAATTATTAGCACAGTTTACTCCAAGGGAAATTCTATCACCAATGTTTTAAGAAATTTTAAATACTATTTTTTATTGGTAAGTTACTTATATACCCAACGGGTCTTGAACCCATAGCCTCACCCTCCACCTAGAACTTGTAAGGGGAGGAGGTGACAATTAAGTTATAGCTCATTTGCTTTAAGAAATTTAAAATACTACAACAATTAAAACTCAATTACCAAAAGTTTTAAAGAAAACATTTTCTTAATATATGTTAAATTTTTTTAATAATCAATTAGTTTTGATAAAAACCCAGTTTTACATAATGTGTTTTTGCCATGTAACTTAAATCATTTTTGCTCCTATATTTCTATTATCTATTTTATTATTCAATTTCAATTACATTATAAAAAATGTCTTTGAGTTTACATATGATTTTTGATCGATAGGTGCATCACACAGGCATCATTCTAGAACCTCTAGTAACACTAAAAAATTGAAACCAAAATATGAATAAGTTACCTCTGTAATGTAAATTTCTTGTGCATCTGGTCCTCGTGAGAAGACCTTCATTTGTATGAGATATTGACGGCCAGAAACAACATACCAACGTGCCACAGACGGAATGGTTTTCACTCCTTCTAAAGGATCACCAGAAGTAGAAAATGATGCTATATATAATGATAAAGAATCTGGTACAACAACATTAAGGGATGAAACTTGTACATGGCCAACAACCCTTGTATCTTCAACCACAACAGTTGCTACACCTAAGTCTAGTGCTTTTGTTAATCCCATCATAGAGTCCACTTGAGCAACTGAAGAGTTTGAAACAGACCATCGATGATGTGGAGATGGTAAAATGACAGCTGAAAATTCCAGGAAAGTGGCGGTAAGGCCATTGACAATAGGCTCATAATGAAGAAGTATGTAGTCAGTCCATGTAATTCTATAAAAGAGGTAAACACCAGCAGAACCTTAAAGAATTGAATGCATCACAGCTAAAAACATAAAGCCAGGTAGCATAATGGCCAACTTAATTACAATTGCACAGTATTTTTAGACAACACAGAGAAAAAAAAAAAAAAGAGAGAGAGAGAGAGAGAGAGTAATGCATAGTTGAAACTAGACCTTAACTAAACCCACATCCAATGTCAATCCTTTAAAACCTCTTGACATCCATAATGCCAACACTATCGAATATAGAGTCTGACCTAAAGAAACCTAAGATGAAGAAAACTAATTGGAAACCAGATCTTCAATCAAGGGGATTTCCAACTTTCAGCAAAGCCAAGGTAAAAAGATGCAAGGCCCCCGCTAGTTTATTGCTACAGTGCAGTCCATGTAATTCTATAAAAGAGGTAAACACCAGCAGAACCTTAAAGAATTGAATGCCTCACAGCTAAAAACATAAAGCCAGGTAGCATAATGGCCAACTTAATTACAATTGCACAGTATTTTTAGACAACACAGAGAAAAAAAAAAATAAAGAGAGAGAGAGAGAGAGAGAGAGAGTAATGCATAGTTGAAACTAGACCTTAACTAAACCCACATCCAATGTCAATCCTTTAAAACCTCTTGACATCCATAATGCCAACACTATCGAATATAGAGTCTGACCTAAAGAAACCTAAGATGAAGAAAACTAATTGGAAACCAGATCTTCAATCAAGGGGATTTCCAACTTTCAGCAAAGCCAAGGTAAAAAGATGCAAGGCCCCCGCTAGTTTATTGCTACAGTGCAGTCCCAAACACGACCATTCCCTGAAGAGCTTTGTCTTTTCTTAATTAGATTCTCAGCATCAAAGCACAATAAGAGTCATCCATATCTAGATAGAGAAAAAAAAAAAAAAAGCGCGTAATTTTTTTTGATACAGGCCTTTACAGCATAATGAGTAGCTACTTTGGTTACACACACACGCATATATATAAAATAAGTAGTAATTTTATTAGAAAGAAAGAAATATCAAGTACACAGGCAGTACACTAGATGTTCATATAACTATGATTTAAAAGAAAAATAATCAATTAAGTTCCATCAAGTTTGAGAAAGAAAACATCCCTGAGGCTGATAACCACTGGAACAAAGGCCTCAGAAACTGTGACTTCAGATCTAAAATTGACATCTCACACCCATCAAAATGTCTTGCATTTCGCTACCTCCATAAATACCACATCAAACAATGAGGAACGGCCTTCCAAATCTCCCTATTTTGATGCCACCCAAAATGGCATTGCAAACTCACTAGTAGATCAACAATCCTCCTAGGCATCACCCACTGAACCCCAAAAAGTGTAAAATCCCGTAACTCCTGGGCAATAAGGCAGTGCTATTTTGGCTAAAAACTCACCTTGGACATCAAACAAAACAAATGCTTGACCCTGAGGTCACAAGAAACTTAAGGTTTCCCTACTACTGGACTAGATAGTTGCTAGAAATAACTTTAAATTTCTATGAATAAATAATTTTTTCTTTGAGAACCAAACAGCAAAACTTCAGATTTCAATTAACATATGTTATTTGCAATCTTTTTATTTATCAAAAAGATTTCAAATAACATACAGATCCCAGCAGAGAACTTCAACCAACTTCTTACACACTCACCTTGTTTGGAGTGTGGCCCTATCGCTTTTTTCTTGTTTTTCTCTTCGTCTTTTACTTGATCATTATAATTTTGGTTCTTGATTTTTGCTTCCGCAGTACATCCACAATGTACTCAGGTTGGCTATTTTTTTCTTCTTAAAATTTTTCATTGTCTATAATAAATAATAAAAAATAATAAAAACATCAACTAGTCCATATCTCCAATGCACTTCTATATTTCTGTTTAAATCAATAGCATCAAAAGATAATATTACCACCACAAAAAAAAATTTATGTCATATATGGCCTGTAATTCAGGTATGCAGAATCATCCAAATTGAAGGCATACTGAAATAGACAAAAAAAATAATAATAATAATAATGTAGAACTACTTTGGAGTATTATTAAATGGGTTCAAATAGAGCAACCTTGAGGAATATTTCCACGTATAACTTTAAGCCTATAACGAACAGCAGCACCAATGAGAACAAAAACAGGTGAGGGAGGTTCAAGTGACATGGCTTCTGCTACAGTCAGAACAATTCTATCAGCCATATGCTTTAATCCCGGCTCAAGCAAATGCACATGAACAATCTCCTGGCCGATTTCAACTCCTTTTACAACATATAAATCTGAAAATACACCCTGCATTACATATCAAAGAAAATAATTACTTATACATATAGAAGAATTAGTTAACAAGCTGCCAATTCTCATTCACATTCAGTCGCAGCATTCATACACTATCTTCAAGTTGTATTTGGAAATCTAAGTCCCCACACAATCCACCACAGTCGCTTAGCGGAGAATCCTTCAACGGAACATGAACAAGGTGATGTGGCAATCCATCAGTTTCAGGCATCTGATGCCACATGAATTGTAAGCCCACTAGTGACGAGAACACATTATCTGCAACAGAAGGATGACAAAAGTGAAATTAAAATTTCAACCAGACCAAATTATAATATTTAAAGTACAAAACAACCAAATTTAGACAACAAAAATCCATTCACCCTGCAAAAACAGCTAACAACAATTGACAAGTATAGCCTCATGTCCCGACACAAAAAGTACTAAATACGAATAAATTAATTTCAACCACCTTCGCTATCAAAGGCGCGGACACGGAGAGTAGCGAGTCCATCTAAGTCAAGCTTGATAGAATTATGAAATATCTGAATTCTGGAGAAATTGTCGATGAAAACTTTGCAACGAATCACGACCCCCGTGCGAACATCAGTAGCATAAACAGCAGTCTCCTTTCGACCGCTATAAGTAGCAATCGACCTCAGCCTCGCACTCGTCGAGCAGTGATTGCTCGAATTATACTCAGGTAACACCGAAAGAACATCATGATGATCCCACGACCTGTACATACATATTTCAAACAGAAATGCTTCAACATTATGATTACATCAACAAAAGCGAACTTATGAAACACATTTTCTCGGCAGCCAAACAGGGAGGGGGGGGTTTAGGGTTTATGAATTTGGATTCAAAAATTTTCACAGAAAATTACCATTTGAAGCAGCCATCGCTTCCTTGAAGCCTGTACTCAACAGGATGAGTCATTTTGGGAGGTAAGAGTAAATTGACATCGGCGATGTGAGGGCCTGAGCCTGAGTACGACGTCGTTGTGTCCAACACTAGAAGAAGAGTGAGTAGTACTGTGAGGTACAACATCTTGGAGCGCATCGAGTCTACGCCACAGCATGGCATTGCAGTAGTGGGAAAAAGTTGAAGTTTGAGACTTTTTTGTTATTATTATTTTGAAGCTGAGCAGTGAGAGTGAGCATTCATTGTAGAGAGCTTGAGCTGAAAATTTTGAACAGAGAAAAAATGGAAACCCTAGAAATCAGGGAGGGTTTTAGTTTTAGGGGTTTTGGGGGGAACAATAGGTGGGAGACGTGGCGAGGTGTGATTGGGGATGATGTGGTAAGTGGTAGGGATTTGGGATTTCTGTAACTTTCAATATTGTTGGTGGGTCCCTGATATTTATTAATCTGGAAAAAAGTGGGCACACGTTGCTCCTGAACAGTGTCTTTTTTAAGATGCTTTTTTTTTTTTTTTTATAAACTTTTAAGATGCTTTTTATTCCTCAAAAATAAATTAAAAAAATACTTTTTTATTTAATAATATTATTATGGATTTGGATTTAGATCTAATAATATCATCTGAGAAGTAAAAGTTAAGACAGTAATTATTTTTTTTTTCCTTTTTACTCTCTTTTATTTACATATAATAAAAAAAAACTTTTCTACTTTTTTTTTTACTATCTTAGGAGTAATTGTATGGATACGGCTTATGTCCAGTACTCTAATGCACTGGACGTAAGTTGTGCCATAACTGTATAACATAATAAAAGATAACCCTATTTATTTATTACATTGTATTTAAATTCATTTTCTAGGCACAACAACCTTAACCAGTTTCCATTGCAAAAAACTGCATCAAAACCACAAGTAAAAAGAACTAAGGGTCCGTTTGTTTCGACAGTAAATCACTTCCGGAAAATATTTTCAGCATTTGTGGGTGTTTGGCAACACCTGAAAATTTGGTCAAACGGAAAATGAAATCAGTTGACCGGAAAATAAACCCTCCCCACCCGGAAAACGTTTCCATGTCTATTTTACCTTTAAATTGAAATTTTCCAGAAAATTATCACACAGAGCACGAAGAGAGAGAGACAGAGCACGAAGAGAGAGAGAGAGACAGAGCACGAAGAGAGAGAGAGAGCACCCAGACCGCGCCGGCGAGATCGCGCCTTCGCCTTCGCCATCGCCATCGCCATCGCCGCGCCGGCGCGATCTCCCCTTCGCCATCGCCATTGCCAGGCCGCGCGATCTCGCCTTCGCCATCGCCAGTCGCCGCGCCGCGCGATCTCGCCTTTGCCATCGCCAGTTGCCGCGCCGCGCGATCTCGCCTTCGCCATCGCCGCACCGCGCCGGCGCGAACTCCCCTTCGCCATCGCCAGTCGCCTCTCTCTCTCTCTCTGTCTTCGTTCTATCTGATCGGATTTGGTTTTTGATGATGAGCTTTTTTTTATTTTTGGGTTTTGTTGTGCTTCATTGAGAAAATTTGATGAGTTTTTTTTTTTGGGTTTTGTTGTTCTAGATCAGGAAATGATATTTGTTTGGAAGTTGAGAAAATGTGAGAAAATGTGAGAAAATGTGAGCAGCAAATACAAAATGTATTTTCTATAATATTTTCAAGATGACAACCAAACACCTGAAAATATTTTTCAAAGTATTTTTTCAAATGTTACCAAACACCTAAAAATATTTTCTTTTCCGGAAAATATTTTCAGCTGAAATCATTTTACATCCGGAAACCATTTACTGCCGAACCAAACGCAGCCTAAGTAGGCTGAAGTTGATAAAATATGACCTAATTGGACAGAATATGATCGAGGTGGACTGAATAGGACTAAAAGTGACCGAAGTCAACTAAATAGAACCAAATAGGACCAAAATATACCGAATATAACTAAAGTACCGAATGTGACCAAAGTGGACCAAATAGGACTGACATTTATAAAATGGACCGAATAGGACCAAAGTGGATAGAAGGGACTGACTATAACCTAAGTGGACAAAATGGACCAAAATGAACCAAAGAAGAGCGAAGTGGACTGAATAAAGCCGAATATGACCAAAGTGGACTGAATAAACCTAAGTGGACAGAATAGACCAAATTGAACCGAATAAAACCAAATACGACCAAAGTGGACCGAATAGGACCGAAGTACACAACATAAATATAAGAGAAACATGTTTGTAGTGGTAAAATTTGATTTTAAAATAAAATAGATAAAATAATGATGTTGTGAAGCCTTCAAATTGAGGTAGCAAATATAGATATAGAATGTATATGATATTAAGTTTTATTTATTAATTTTTATTTAACCATGAAACTCATGCATCATAAATAAACATAAGACATTCAATGTTTAGCACTTTGTTGTCAATATGGGTTTTGATGTATTTGGCATCATAACAAAGGGTGCACACAATTGTTATTGTAGTTGAATTTATGATTTGATTGCATGGGCTCTACGCATATTCGACATGTGAAGATTAGATGGTCTTCTTGTACTTGCTCATGGTGTGTTTCTTCATGACGGTTTTCCCATGGCTCGAAAGTTGAAACTACACCTACAATGTTGTTAATTTTTTTATGAGGATTCTTGCATCTTATATAGATGTATGGATCGAGCGTAATTAGCCTAGTTCTATTAATTATATATGATTTTTAGGAGAGTAACTGTGAAGGAATTTGCATTGTATACAAACATGCTTTGGAAGCAAGCCAAAGACTTGCACGCCACTCTAAGGAAAACAGTTTTTAATGGAAGTCTAAATACAAGCTACATATTGGGTATTAAAAGGAATGATTGACATTTGATTAGTTTTTGTCAAATATATAAGGAATTAAAAAAAATTGTGTCAGATAAATAAGCAATTAAAAAATAAAAATTATGCGTCAAATAAATAAAGAATTCAAAAATTAAATATTATATGAAAAATTATGAGACTACCAAAACTTATGTGGCATAGTATGATTGAACATCTTTGACTATTAGATATTATATATAGATTAGTCACTAACCTACGCTTTGTGCATGAAAGTTTCATATAAAGATAATACATATAAAATAAAACAATATTTGTAAGAGCTATGAATTTGATGGTCCAAGCCCACTTAGAATAGCAGTGCCTTGTACTTCAAACCAAGCCCAAACAATAGAAGATTATTACATAGAAAGTGGGGAGGCAGTTCTAGTATAGTTTTGAGTTAAGTCTAGGACTAAGGTCAAAGAGCCCAAGCAAAGAAAGGCAAATCACACAGTTATTAAGAATAAAGCTCTCCTCAGTCAATTCCGGGATGGAGTTCTTATATATGATTAATACAAGTTTCTACCAAGCAATGCACAGCTCACTTTCTTGTTTTTCTCTTTCTTTCCCCTAAAAACTCTCCCCTCTCATTGGGAGGCTTTTTTTCCCCTTATATATCCTCCTTCTTTGGATCCTAACCCTCCACTTGTATGGCTTAGGGTTTTTCTCAGGATACTTGTCCTATTAAGGCTCTGCTGAAGGTGGTAGAAAGAATTGTTAGCTATGAAACTATTATTCAATGGTCATTTCCTCATTAATGCAGTTGATAAAGTTGTTGCAGAACATTTAATGCAGAGGGGAATGATATACCCTTTCAGGAAGTTTCCTCCTACCGTTTTGACCCTTTGTCTAGGTTTTATCCCTTCCAATCGGGTTCTCATAAAACGCTACCTCACCTCTCCATCCCTTCTTAGGTTGATGAAGTCCTCGGATCGGATACGTTCTCACGGGTGGGATCACGTATGATACTCCGCATTCAATCGTCCTCGGTCTTCGAATGCCTCACAATATCCATCACATCAAAATAAAAAATCAATACAATCTTTCCCAATAATTCTCAATAAGTAAGTTAAGAAAAATATTAATTCCTTAATAATAGTTTATAGCATGTTGTGCATTAATAAAAAGTATGCTAGAAATTGAAAATTATTCTTTTAGTTTATACCGACTTTCTCAAACCTAATTATTTTCCTCCTATAATCCAAAACATTGAAAACGTATCTTAGAAATTAATAAAACTCAAGAAAACTACTGTTCAAAATCAGGGAAAAAAAGGAGAGGAAAAAAAAATCCTTACATCAAAGTCAAACTCTTTTTTCGCAATGTAAATGTGATGTAATCGAGTCAAAAATCCAAAACACAAAGCAATAACGTAATTCAATAATTTATTTATTATGTTTCTTTATTTAAAGATGTTGCTTTTTTCAAACGTACCGCTCCTCTATAATCTGCAAATCAAAATGCATAAAATTTTACTTCTAAGTCCTCTTATGTGACATTAAGACCAAAATTATCAATAAAAATCTGTAATAGGAAAATTGATAGTTGGAATAAGAGATGAGAAGAAAGATTTGAGGAAAAAATAACTAGAGTATGTTTCAGGATCCTTACTCTTTTGATCATTGAGAATATATCCTCCATAAACATTAGATAAAACAAAATATATTGGTTATACATTTTAATTGTTTGCGACAAATGCATATTTGGAAATCACTTTTGCAAATTTTTAAATTCTTTTGAGAGCAAGGAATGATAGGTTAAGCCATATGACAAAACAAATATTCGTTCTGATTCATCAACAGAAAAAAGTGATCTTACATTTCTATATATTGTTCCCTCACAGAACAGAAAAACTAAAAAGGAAAAGAACAAAGGTAAACATGGGTTTTTGATATTGAAGATATCAAATTTACTCAAGGGCTTCGCTGGAGAAATCAGCCAAAGGCTGTGGAACTTCTTGGTGTGGAAGGCCTTTGGGTTCTTTTCTTTCTTTCACTACCTTCCTGTCATTTCTCTGCTCGGTATTTTGCCCTTTACCCCTTTGATCAAGACCTGGTGGCTCGTTAACTTCCTTGGCTACCTTGTTATCTTGGGAATCCATGGCTTTTTTGTTATTGGTGTCCACGGCTTTTTATTTCACTATGTTGATTAATGCTCTTTGCTTAATTGGTGCACCAAGAGTGCTGTGTAAATATATTGTAATGCAAGGAGTGCGACACGTAGTGTTCTTGGTTCTTACACTAGTTGGTGCCACGTGCTTGGGACATGGTGAGACTGATGTTCCACCATTCCAAGCCAAGTGACACGTAGTGTGTTATGACAACAGCACAACTATTCTTTCATGCAAATGAATAAATATATTATTTTTTACACAAACACACGTAGGGTGTTATATTTCATGACTAAGCACAACTATTCTTTCATGTAAAATAAATTTATATTATTTACTCAAATGACAATTTCTATAACAAAAGTTTTAAGGAAGATTGTGGGACACCCTTTTCAAATAACGCTACTGTACAAATGATTTCGTTAGTTGGCTGGTTTTGTAAGAATTTGGGAAACTAACATCTCGAGTTTTAGAAACTCGAGATTTAATTAAAACTCGAGTTTTTAAAACTCGAGTTATCGTGTTTGTTCTTCGATTACGTGGACAAAGTTTCCACCTGGAGGAATTTAGCCACGTAGAAATCGAGTTTATAAGACTCGAAATATGCATTAAAAATCGAGATTTTAAAACTCGAAATCCACACAATATTCACTTTACCTTTCAAACGCGTAACTGAAACACTCTCAATCTCTCAACTCTCAGTCTCTCTCTCAACTCTCAGTCTCTCAATCTCTCAACTCTCAGTCTCTCAAACGCTCTCTCTCAATCTGTCAAACACTTTCAAACGCTCTCTCTCCTCTTTCAGAACCCTCTCTCTCTCGCTTCTCAGCTGCTGCTACACCGACTGCCGGTCCGCCGTAACACCGCCGGTAAGCCTCTCTCCCTTCTCTCCATTTCCTTTCATCTTTCTTTTCTTTGCTCCATCTTTATATTTAAATAGCCAAACCGAATATCCATTAACATACATTTTTTTGATAAACATTCAGCAACATTTTAGTTGAATATACAGCCACTACATTCTATTTTTTTTGAATTAACTGAGGGGAATGTTACTTTAGAGTTATAGCTGCAAAGTTGTGTGTAAAGATTTTCTACTCACGAATTTGAAGCAAACACTTCTTTCAACTATAAATTTATTCACATTCTAAATTCTCAAATTCTATTCCATGTCCCCAGATTTCAACTCCTATTCACTTTACGTTTTGTGGGGTTGTGGAAATTTAATTGATTAATTTTATAATATGTATATGTATGCTGATTGTGTGTAGAAATCTGATATGGTGGGTGTTCAAGCTTATTCCGATTGATAATATGCAATGTGCCGATTGAAGAGAGGAGGACGGTAAATTGTTATCAATGGCAGAATGTGTTTCTTCACCATCAATAGAAAAAGTCTATAAAAACAATTTTCCAAAAAATAAAAATAAAAATCTTTACACACAACTTTGCAGCTATAACTCTAAAGTAACATTCCCCTCGAGTTAATTCAAAAAATTTTATTGTTGAATAAACATTCAGCAACATTTTTTTGATAACTCTTTTGGGTTGATTGTTGAATTGTTGTATTGTTTGTGGATTGATTGTTGATTGTTGATTGTTGAATTGTTGCATTCTGCTGGCTTTAAAATTTGTTTCACCAACCGTTCTAGGCGCCAAGGGGCATTAGTAGGTTATATGCACAAGCTTTGGTCTGTAAGACTATACAGCCACTACATTCTATTTTCTTGTCAAACCTTTAATCTTTTCAACTTAAGATAGGGTGGTGACAGGTTGGGCTGGTTGGAGCATATCAACACCACATTGACAAGTCTGTTTGGCAAATTTGTTAGAGAATAACGCGCAACCTTCTAATACATTGACTGAATTTGTGTAAACCCATGTCAACTGGTTTAAGTCTTCTCTATTTGGCTAGTTGTATATTTTGTTGATAGACTAGGGAAAAAGAAACAAATTAGACAATGATCTAATAAGTTAATATTTAATCTTTATGGGTAACTTTTAGTTATCACTTATCATTTTCATTTTTTTTCTTACCCTCATGATCTGAAACTTAAATTATTTTGATTTTAAGGATTTGTAATTCTTCTTCTTCTTCTTTTTCCTTGGCACCCACAAACCAATTTTAAACCCCATCAACCCTTAAAATTCCCATATATAAAACTCTTAAATCTATTCGGACTTTATTTTTCCTTAAACTTGTGTTTTCTTACTTTATTGTAAGCTCAAACTTTACCCTTTATGTTAATCTTTTAAAACCCTGAATCCAATATATTTTTATAAACATTTCCTGCCATTAAGGGGTTAGGACTTAGGAGGGCTTGAGCTTTCTCAGAGCTACAGCTTTTTGGAAAAAGCTTCAGCTGCTTTCAGAAGCAACCCAAGGCCGATTAACAAAATCGCCTAAAAAGTCAAGCCGCATCACAAAATCGACAAGCTGCCGAAATGCCTGTGGGTTACAAAACCTTTTACACCTATGGAGAAGCCTCAGGAAACGAGTTTTTGGCCTCAAAGTTGATATTTTTCACCCTAAATTTAAGTTTTAAAACGTACAATCTCTCCATCCACCATTTAGAGAATAAAATCATAAATTTGGGTCAAGTCTAAACATACAACCTCTCTTAATTGATTAACCTCTCGATTTTAAGGCTTTCCACCAACATGATTTTTTCTGGCATATAATGCACCAGATTCAATACAACACACTTTTTTCAACCAAAAAGTCATGGCTTTTGTAGCTAACCTTTGACTACAAACCACTAAAGTATAGGAGTTTTTATAAAATTCTTATTTTATTAAACAAAATCCTCCCAACCAATGCTTGGAGAAGGATCTCTTTTGGACAAGATTAAGAGAAATCGCTTTTAGCAACCGGCGACCATTCTATATAATCTTCACCATTTATTTTCAGGTGCGCCCTTTAAACGGTTCCCCAACCTTCGAAAGCATCATAAAAGAAAAGCCGTATGTTGGAATACACCTGCTACATAAAAGGAAGTCGTCTACAATTGGTCCCCATGGCAGCCAAGTGTAGTGGAGACTAATACGTGTTATTTTCTTGCATCATTTCTTAGCTTCAATGGTTTGCCCTTGCGCAAATTTCACTCATTTATGGGTGCCTGCATATAATCTGTTTTTTAAGAAGCACTTCGTGGACCCTTTTGACCACTAACATACATTTTTTTGAAAAACATTCAGCAACATTTTTGTTTTGATAACTCTTTTTGATTGATTGTTGAATTGTTGTATTGTTTGTGGATAATTGATGCAGCCAGCAACTATGATTTAAATTTCATGCTTAAAATGGCTCTTCAATATTTATGGGTAGTTTACTATTTACTTTTGATTTAGGGGTCTGTTATGTTATTAAGTCGTTTATTTTAGGCTAAAATGCAAAATGCACCTTCTAAGTTTAAGCGAAGTTCATTTCAATCTTCTAACTTTATTTTTGTTCAATTGAGTTCTCTAAATTTTTAACAAAATTGGATGAAAGGACTAAATTTGAAACTTAAAATGATTCAATTGAAGGAAAGTAAAGTTAGAAGACTAACATGAATTTTAGTCAAACTTAGAGGGTGCAATTTGCATTTTAGCCTTTATTTTAAGTTTGTGCTGAATTCAAGTCAGTTGACAAGTCTGATCTCACTTTTGACTAGTTGGTATTATTGAGTTAGTTGTCTCTACGAATCTTTTTTTTTTTGTTTGATAGGTCTCTAGAGAATCTTGAAAGTAGTAGGTATTTGTTAGGAGAATATAGAACTATAAAAACCAGTCTACGGCTAATGTAAGGCGATCTATTGCCGATTAAGAATACTATATCCCATTTAGGGCTCATGTCATTTCAACTTTGTTTTGTCTTCTCATAATCTGTTTTAGATTGGTTCCAGAACCCTTGGCTGCATTCATGGTTATGTAGAAGCTCAAGAATCCGAGCCTAGGAAAATTGGAGTTCAGTTACTATATTTCCTAGTTTCGGTAGGAAGAGTAAGAGCCTCCATTTTTTAGCTACATGCCCAAAATCTACGGGCGGAATGCAATCTAATGTGTTTAAATTGTTAGTTTTAGACTTGTTATGTACATACATACATATACACGTGTGTGTGTGCGTGTGCGTGCATACTTCAACTTTAATGTACCCTTTTAAGAAATGAAATAATTATGTATTTTAAAAATTTAACAAGGCTTAATATAATTTTTTTTGGGCATTAGATTTATTTATTAAGACATAATTCGTTGGAATATTTTTGCACTCTTTGCGGTATGGAGCCCGGGATCGATGAGGAGCCGAGAGATTGTGCGCCCGGTCCAAGATCCTTCATTGTTGACGCGACAACGAAATCATCGATCAGAGGACATTTGGAATGGCGAGGTGAAATATCTAGTTTTAACAACTGCTTTAATTTTTACGTCGTCTTTGACTTTTAGCAAGTTCTTTGAAAGTTGTATATCTAATTCTAACGACCGCTATAATTTTTATCCATTTTACAGGACTCGGGCTCACTTACATGCCGTGGTCGCGCTAAGGAGATGGCAAAGATAACGATGCAAGATAATCGGGTGATTGATATTATCAAGTTGGTGGGGTTAGAAGGATTGTTTAGGGTCCCTTCCGGAGAGATAGATCATTGCCTAATATCGGCCCTAGTTGAGCGATGGCGGCCGGAGACTCATACGTTCCATCTTCCACATGGTGAGATGTCAATCACCCTAGAAGATGTGGAGGTCATTTTTGGACTTCCTATAGACGGTGAGGTCTTGGTTGGGCCGACTACTGTGGTGGATGGGAATTGGAGGCAACTGTGCGTGGAGTTGCTTGGTTTTGGCGTTCCGGAGAATGACAACAAAACTTTGGTGGGGCAAAGAATTCTCATTAGCCGCCTTGTTGAGCGCATTGCAGAGCCACTGCCTCATGATGCAACGGAGGAGCAAGTACATCAGTATGCCCGGTGTTATATTTTAGCACTACTAGGGGATAAGATTTTCATGGATAAGTCGGGAGATAGGGTGCATCTGATGTTCTTGGAGTTCCTGCGGAACCTTCATGATCCGCCAATGTATAGTTGGGGTAGTGGTTGCCTGGCATGGTTGTATAGAGAGTTGTGTCGGGCAAGTGATAAAGAGGCATCGCAGATCGGTGGGGCGTTGCAATTGGTCCAGTATTGGGCATGGGCGAGGTTGCCATTCTTGTGCCCGAGGATAGAGCCTCCACCTGGATGCGATTATGGCCCATGGCCAAAAGCTCCACTTGCATTTAAGTAAGTATTTTCCTGATACTTAGTGTGTGTTATGCAATGTACTATTGTTAGTAACTAAGTGGTAATATCTTATGTTATTCGATCGTAACTGTAGGTGGGTGCGGGTGCCAAGCCCGAAGAGTAGGCCATCCGGCACGGCGTTGATCCATTATCGTGAGCAATTAGCTAGAATGCAGCCGGACCAGGTAATAATATACAAAATTTCTGTGGAAGTTATGTTAATTTTCCTTAAGAATATGTTGAAATCATTGCTTTAACATATCTTCTATTTTAATTTTTGTTTTTCCCTTTATCTATGTATTCTCCTTTGTTTCACATTTTAAGATGCTATGATAATTGTATTTTGTTTCTACTGTAGATTATATGGCAGCCATATGAGGCGGACTTCGGCCACCTTCCCGACTTCTGCGTCGCAGGAGGGATACGTGGACGGCAAGGGTGCCACCGGTGTGTTTTTGCATAGTAGAGACACACCACCCGGATCGTGTCCTTCGACGGTTTGGGTTGGCGCAAGAGCGGCCCGACCATGTTGTGTACGATGATAGACCGCATAGAATAGACTTACGTGGGAAGGTGGAAAAGAATTGGAGGGAGGAGCATGGACCGTATATCCTTACATGGGATACGAGACAACAACGAGTTTGCCATGCACCTCCTCGCATTGGTGAGATGCCTCGCAATCATGATTATTACCGCCGGTACCGTTCGGTCACTCGAAAGTATGTCGACCACAACGGCGCTAAATTAGATATAATGGTAATGTGTTAAATTAGATTTTATTGCCTACGTTGTTTTTTCTTCGGTACATGTAGGAACGTAGAATCAATTGATTTCTTTTTTCGGCAAATCTGGTTTGATCCGACCGACCTCCAATTAAAAAGACTTTCTATTACATATAGTATTCTAATAACACTTTTTGTTCTTAGTTGAGTATTTGAGTAGATCAAATCTGATTGTACCGGTTCTTTCTCCGTTTTAGATTGAAAGCCATTTAGCACCGTTGGAGATGCTTCCCGTAGGCGGCCGAGCACACAACCATGTCCGACGTGTCCTAAATAATGTGGCCGGGCTTGGTGGTGGTCTTGCGGCAAATGGGCGAGCAAACAATGGGCATGAGGCGAGTCAACGGCTACCGCAACCCCAAGCACAAACCCAGCACCCCGAAGTACATCGACCCGTGGTCAAGGTGCTACCGCAAGCCCAAGCACAAGTGCGGCTAGGGGCCGTGGTCGGCTGCTACGGCAAGCCCAAGCACAAGTGCGAGGTAGGGGCCGTGGTCGGCGTGCAACAACCCCTCGGGTTGTAACTAGTCCCGAGGTACCTGCACCCATCCCACACGCATCTCCTCCACCTGAGATTCCTCCACCCATCCCAGATGCATCTCCTCAACTCGAGGTCCCTTCACCCACCCCTCCTTCGCAGCCTAGTTTTGATCTTGGTTTTGATTTTCATATGACCTCTCCTACACACCCTGAGACACCCTCATACCCACCCACCAGCTCCAATGCACCCACTTTGCCCATGACAATGATCCCCACTCCTAGCTATACGAGCATCATTACCCACCTACCTCATCCTCATCCGACCCTTTAGGGCCTCCGGTTGGGATTGACACCGATGTACCGACGAGCATCCCCCTCGGCCAGCCCTCACCCCCACGAGGTAGACCACAACGTACTAGAAGAGCACCCACTTGTGGGACCGGTGGACACAAAATAGGACACAAAGGCGGCTCTATGGTATGATAACATTACCAACAATGTAATGATATATCTTGTGGTTCACTTTATTCTTATCATTACACCGAATATTGATTGTATGCATCTAATGTCTTTGCGGCACGATGATGAGCCTAAGGATGATGCCCCACAGCCTCCTCCCCCGCGCCCAAACATTACATAAGGGTTAAAAAACGCAAAATTGGTGAATCTTGAAAAAGAAGCAATACTCGAAATGTGGTAAATAATTTTATTAGAAATTATTGGAATTTTAAGGTGGGCAATATTTTGCAATAACATTATGCATGTAATTGTGTTCTATTGATAAATTGTTTATAAAATATTTGTTGGTCTTGTGTGATGGGACTCTTACGAGAATCCGGGAAATAAAATTTATGGCGAATGTGTGTTCACAACTCGACTATCATTGCTAGTGCCATAATGTTCAAGGTAGATATCTCAAACATATCCTGAATTATGCTTCGATGCTACATGATGCTTTTATAATTTGCATACATTGCGAGAAATGGTGAGCTGTAATCTTTTTCTTCTTGTATATTGTGCGGGATTGGTCGAGTCGGCCTATTACTTGGACTGGGCACCACGAGTCCCGCTTCACCTTTGATGTTGTTGCGGATGAGAATGTCGGCCAGTACTCTTATTAGATTGATTATTGCATCTGTTTTGTTGCGTTTAGTTGTGTTTTCTTCCCAATGCCATGGTTGGGCCTCATTTAAGTGATGCAATAACAGGAGAAACTATTTAAAGTGGCTGGATTGCCGATGGTAGAGAATTGCATGGGAGGCTACAATTTAAAGGTTCGCATAACAATATCATCAAAATGCATAGAGATCTATATCCTTAAAAATTTGCATTGGGGTATGCCTCCAAACCGTTATGTATTAAGAAAGCCACAATTTTTTTTTAGTTCTGTTTTATTATTGTTTTAATAATTAGCTGGCTACATATTCTTCATTTAGACACATTTTTCTTTTTGTTAATCATTACTTCAGTAACACTAGGACACTTCTTGTTTAGGTGAAAAGGTATATTGATGTTTATTCAGCGTCATCAGTCATTGGATTTTCCCATGAAGACTTGTTGCAAATAGCAGACATATATGCTCAAGCGAGAGGAGAATTGGTCACATACAAAGAAATCATTGTTAGATAAAAATGAATGCCGTGATTCATTACCTGTTCTTAAGAGGCAAATTGATTTATATGTTAATTTCCTAACAAGTGTTGCGAGCTAGCACGCTCCAAATGGACTGAGTTTAATCTAAATATGATGGGTATTGGTTTTGGCATTATGTTAGTATCGCTCCTTGTCCATTTTCTTGCTATCAAGAGGGTGAACAAGCAGTATGGTGCTTCTTTCACTTCATGTGGAGATTCTGGATTTCCTTTGGCTTAATTTGTGCTTGTTTTGTAGTAATTATACGTGCAAGCGGCTTCCTCTCAAATAGTTTTATTTGTAAGCTCCATGTCTCGACTTTTCTTGGCTTTATGGTTGCACATTCCATCTTATATGCCGACATTTGCAACCTTGTTTTTGGGAACCTTGGGATCGGTGGAAGAAGGAAAAGTAGCAAATTTTCTTTTGGCTACAACCGGCTTTGTTAAGTTACGTTATTCGATCATGAAGAAGAAGATGCTATTAGAAGTAGGTATTTTGCACGAGATTCTTGTAATTAATTTTTCAGCAACCTTCAATGTTGTGGGTATGATATTATAATTTGTACATAGGGTATGTTTGCAAAGCATAGGATTTAGGTTCTGTGCTCATCCTGAAAAAATCGACTTAAACTCATGTTTTTATATGCAAGTTTGTCGAGGATCGTATAGTAATCTAGGTTGGTA